>NC_073259.2:9818333-10128472 GCF_029289425.2 Pan paniscus | reverse complement strand
GACAAAGAGATAAAAAAATCTGGTCAGAGATTATAGACGTAGAGGATAAAACAAGGTTTAACATACATTTAATTTGAGTTTCAGAAGAAAAGAAAGAGTATGAAAGAGATAATGACAAAATGGCTAGAAGTATTTTTCAGAACTGATGAAAGGCAAAATTATAAAACTTTTAGAAGGCAATACCTGTGTAACTTCAGAGTAGGGAATGATTTATTAAGACAAAAAGTGCATACCATAAATGTACCTGCTTTTAATTAATTACTTCTGTTTATCTAAAAACAACATAAAGAAAGTAAAAAGAAAACCCAAGATTGTATAAAAGCTGCAGGATAAAAGACATTAATACACAAAAGTCAATTGCTCTCTTATATACAGAAATGAACCATTGGAATTTGAAATTAAAAGTGCAATACCATTTACATTAACACTCCCAAGAAATTGAAATACTTAACTATAAATATGACAAAATATGTATGAGATCTATCTGAGAAAAACTACAAAACTCTGGTTGAAGAAATCAAAGAGGATCTAAATAAATTGAGATATTTTCCATGTTCATGACAGGAAGACTAAATATCATTAAGATATTAGTTCTTCCCAACTTAATCTGTAGATTCAACACAATCCCAATCAGAATCCTAGCAAGTTATTTTATGGACATCAACAAACTGATTCTAAAATTCATGTGGAAAATGAAAAGACCTAGAATAGCCAACACAAAACTAAAGAACAGCAAAGTTAGAGGACTGATGACCCAACCTCAAGACTTACTATAAAGCTACAGCGATCAAGACAGTGTGGCACTGAAGAAAGAATAGACAAATAGTTCAATGGAACAAATAGAGGCCCCATAAATAGACCCACACAAATATAGTCAACTGATCATTGACAAAGGAGCAAAATCAATTCAATGGAGAAAGGCATCTCTTTAACAAATAGTACTAAGCCCAGCATGGTGGTGCACACCTGTAGTCCCAATTACTCAAGGAGGCTGAGGCCAGAGGATCACTTGAGGTCATGAGCTTGAGACCAGCCTGGGAAATGTAGCAAGACTTATTAACAACAAACAAAAACAGTGCTGGCACAATTGGACATCCACATAAAAAAATTAATCTAGACACAGAATTTATACCTTCCACAAAGATTAACTCAAAATGGCTCATAGACCTAAATAGAAATCACGAAACTATGAAACTTCTAGAAGGTGACATAGAGGAAAATCTAGGTGACCTTCAGTTCAGTAATGACTTTTTAACTACAATAAAAAAAACACGATCATGATGGAAAAAAATGGATACGCTGGGCTTCATTAAAATTAAAACTTCTTTGCAAAAGACTTTGTTAAGAAAACGAAAAGAGAAACCATAGACTGGTAGAAAATATGTGCAAAACACATATCTGAGAAGGGATTGTGTCTAAGTATACAAAGTACTCTTAAAATTCAACAATAAGAAAGCAATCCAATTAAAAATTAGCAAAATATCTGAATAAACACCAGCTCTCCAAATAAGATATATAGATGTCAAATATGCATATGAAAAGATGCTCAATATTATGTTATGAGGCAATTGCAAATTAAAACAATGAGATGCCACTACACACCTACTAGAACGTCCAAAACCACATTTTGACAACACCAAATGCTGGCAAGGAGGTGGCATAACAAGAATTCTTATTCATTGTTGGTGGGAAGGCAGAATGGTACAGCTTGTTTGGAAGACAGTGTAGCAGTTTCTTATGAAGCTAAATATAGCCTTAACATACAATCCAGCAATCATGCTCCTTGGTTCACCCAAATGAACTAAAAAAAGTATGTCCACATAAAAACCTGCACATGAATGCTTACAGCAGATTTACTTATAACTGCTAAAAAATTGGAAGCAACCAAATTGTCCTTCAGTCAGTGAATGGATAAACAAACTGGTACATCCATACAGTGCAGTATTATTCACTGATAAAAGGAAATAAGCTCTCAAGCCATGGAAAGACATGGAGGACATTACTGCTAAATGAAAAAAGCCATCTGAGAAGGCAACATACTGCGTGATTCCAACTGTACAATATTCTAGAAAAGGCAAAACTAAGGAGACAGTATAAAGAGTGGTTGCCAGGGGTTTTGTTGTGGGGGGAAAGGATGAATAGATGGACAATGGGGTATTTTTAGGTCAGTGAAACTATCCGGTATCATCCTATAATAGTAGACAAATGACGTTATGCCTTTGTCAGACTCCTAGAATGTACAACACAAAGGAGGAACTCTAATGTAAACTATGAACATCAGCTAATAATAATGTAGCAATCTTCGTTCATCAATTGTGCCAACTATACATGAATGTAAAATGTTAATAGGAGAAACTGTAAAGAGGAATGGGGTATATGGAAAGTGTACTTCTCTGCTCAATTTTTCTGGGAACCTAAAACTGCTCTTTAAGAATTAAATAAATAAAAAACAGACAAGCCAACAACCAGGAGAAGCTGTTTGCAGCACATACAACTGACAAAGGATGAGTAGACAGAATATGTAAAATATTCTGTAAATCAATAAAAAAGGACAAACAGCACAACAGAAAAATACTTAAACAATAAAGGCATGACCAAGTATTTCAAAGAAGAGGAAACACAAATAGCCGATAAATATATTAAAAACGGTTCAATCTCATTAACAGTCATCATCAAAATGCACATTAAAATACAATAAATTGGCTGGGCACGGTGGCTCATGCCTGTAATCCCAGCACTTTGGGAGGTCGGGGCGGGTGGATCACGAGGTCAGGAGATCAAGACCATCCTGGCCAACATAGTGAAACCCCGTCTCTACTAAAATTACAAAAAAATTAGCCGGGAGTGGCGGCATGCATCTGTAGTCCCAACTACTCAAGAGGCTGAGGCAGGAAAATTGCTTGATCCCGAGAGGCGGAGGTTGCAGTGAGCCGAGATCGTGCCACTGCACTCCAGCCTGGGCAATAGAGCGAGACTCCGTTTCGAAAACACACACACACACACACACACACACACACACACACACAAAATAAGTTATTGTTAGTAAATTGGCAAACTAAAAAGTCACACAATATCGGGTAATTAAAAAGGATGTGGAAGACTGAAATGTGTGCACACTACTGGTGACAAGGTACATTTGCACCAATGTTTTGGAAAACAGTTTGTCATTATCTGGTAACGTTAAGCATTCACATATCCTGTTACCCAGCGGTTCTCCTCCTGGGAAGACACCTTAGAAATGCCTATACAGACACACTAAGAAACATGCACAAGAATGCTCATAGCAGCATCATTTTCAATAGCAAACATGGCCGGGCACATTGGCTCACGCCTATGATCCCAGCACTTTGGGATGCCGAGGCTGGTGGATCACTCGAGGTCAGGAGTTTGAGAGACCAGTCTGGCCAACAAGGTGAAACCCCATTTCTACTAAAAATACAAAAATTAGTTGGGCATGGTGGCGTGCACCTGTAATCCCAGCTACTGGGGAGGCTGAGGCACAAGAATCACTTGAACTGGGGAGGCGGAGGCTGCAGTGAGCCGAGAGCGCACCACTGCGCTCCAACCTGGGTGACAAAGCAAGACTGTGTCTAAAAAAAACTTTTCAATAAAAAATAAATAGCAAACGCACAAGAAAAAACAAAATGTCCATTAATTGTAAAACTGATAAAAAATGTAGTGTTCCCGTATAATGAAACATGGTAGTTAAGTTAATTGAGAACCAGTGTTCCTAGAACAGAGGTGATATTCATAGTATTTAAAGACTCGGGGCACAGGTAATGATCAATCAGAAGAGGCCTAATCAATCCCAGTGAAAGCGGCCAAATGTTATACCAATGTACGCTGGCTTCGCACTGAGCATAAAAAGCAATCTGCAGAAGAACACTCAGTATGATTCCATATATTTTTTTTAAAAAACATGCAAAATGAGCCAATACATAGTTTAGAAGGTTTAGAAACAGATAAAGAAAATTAGTGGAATAATAGATGTAAAACTCAAGAGAGTAGTTATCTCAGAGGGGACAACGAACAGGACGAGATACCATGGGGAGGGACACACATGGAACAGCTTTCTTTCCTTTTTTTTTTTTTTTAAGATGGAGTCTCGCTCTGTCGCCCAGGCCAGGGTGCAGTGGCGCGATCTTGGTGCACTGCAACCTCCGCCTCCCAGGTTCAAGCAATTCTCCTGCCTCAGCCTCCCGAGCAGCTGGGATTACAGGCACCCGCCACCACGCACGGCTAATTTTTTGTATTTTTAGTAGAGATGCGGTTTCACCGTGTTAGCCAGGATGGTCTCCATCTCCTGACCTTGTGATCCACCCGCCTTGGCCTCCCAAAGTGCTGGGATTACAGGCATGAGCCACTGCGCGGGGCCTGGGACTGCTTTCTTAAAACCTTGTGTTGGGTACACACAAGGGTGATCATTGTATCATTCTTTATACCTTACACATATTTCTTTAATATTATTTTATATATACTCAACACTTAATAATAAAAATTATTTCTTGAAAAGCATTCATGAATTACAGAATAAAATCTGAATCCTGATTTCAGCTTTTATTCCCAGAATGACTTCAGGTGCCTTGCTACATAAATCTCTTTGGATCTCGGTTTCCTCCTCTGTAAAATGGAGGTAATGACCCCCTCAACATTGCTGAAAGAAGCAAACAAACACTGCTATAACACACACCGGGAGGGCAGGGATTGCATTCCGAACATCTCCTTATCCCCACCTTCAACGTCGAACTGATACTCTATTTGTCATGGCCTGAAGAAGCTTTCAATAGAAGTGACTATTGCTCTGATTAATTCTTGTACTCAGAGACATGCCCCCACCCGCCAATTCCTGCTCACTTCACATTCCTTTGACAGAAACCAAAGGTAATTTCAAATCTTTGTTCTCCTTTCTTTGATTGGAAATTAAAGCACCAATGAACACGCAGAACAAAGGAACTGGTACTTACCATGTAGATCTCAGAAAGAGTAGGGCCCTAGGAAAGAATGGGGAAAACTATGTAAAACTCTCCTTCAGGACCCCAAATCCATTCCAAATGTAGACATTATATAGAAGTAAATGCCTATCTTCATTGAGCCACTGATTCTAGATTGGCTGCTTACGGTTATATTTTAAACGTTTTAATGTTAACTTGCAATGATCATTACAAGTTCTTCTAGTTCGAGTCTTGCATTTGCATTTAACAGGTGAATGCATTACCATAAATAATAGTGTGCCAACCTAAAAACCTAGACAGAACTAGCAATTAACATCTCTGCTGTTTGCTGTCTCTTCAGCTTGAACTGATTTCCATTCCTTTGCCCAACACCAAATGGTCGGATCAGGATTTTGTTTTGTTCCTGCTTTTCGTATAGGAAGTGCTGATGAGACATGGAAATGAGACAATGAATGACCCTCGGATATCCTCTTCCACTGTGTGACACTCACTGATAAGCCCGTCTCTTACAGGAAGCCCCTTTCTGTTAAATGGAGAGACAGAGGGAAGATAAAAGCAACCAATACTTATCGGGCTTCCAACATGTGCCAGCCGGAGAGCTCACATTCTCTTACCTCCCTTAATACCACTGCAATCAGGGGATGTAGGAATAATTATTCCAGTTTCACAAACAGCAAAATGTCAGAGACTTAATGACCTGAGGTCTCACACCTGGTGATGAAATGGACACCTGTCCCCACATGACAGAAAAGAACTTTTTAAAACATGTCCATAGGCCAGGCACGGTGGCTCACGCCTGTAATCCCAGCACTTTGGGAGGCCAAGGCGGATGGATCACGAGGTCAGGAGATCGAGACCATCCTGGCTAACACGGTGAAACTCCGTCTCTACTAAAAATACTACTACAACAACAAAAATTAGCCAGGCGTGGTGGTGGGCGCCTGTAGTCCCAGCTACTCCGGAGGCTGAGGCAGGAGAATGGCGTGAACCCGGGAGGTGGAGCTTGCAGTAAGCCAAGATCGCGCCACTGCACTCCAGCCTGGGCGACAGAGCGAGACTCTGTCACAAAAAAAAAAAAAAAAAAAAGTGTCCATGACCCCTAAAGATTCTGATTTCAGTAGTCTTTAAAACTTCCCTGGGTGTTCCCAATACACAACCCAGGCTAAGAAATCACTGGTCTATTCAGTTCCAACTCTTTAACTGCCAGCGAAAATGAAGGTGAGTCATTACCATTCTCAGCATTTAGTCAAAACATCTGGTCTTCCTACAAAGAATCCCAATTTTAAGCTTTATGAGAGTTTTACGGCCTGTTTTGTTCTCCACTGCATCCCTAGTCCCTAGAACAATGTCTGAGATGAGTAGACAGCACATACTTGTAGAGGAAATAAATGAATAAACACACTCCTAGTTTTGATTCCACAAGCACACATCAAATGCTAGTCTGTGGGAGGCACTGACCTAAGTTCTGGGGAGTTGGCACTGAGCCAGTCCAGTAAAACCTTTGCCATTGTGCAGTGTCCATTCTAGAGCAGCACTGTCCAATAGAAACATTATGTGAGTCATGAGTATAATTTTAAATTTTCTGGTAGCCACATTAAAGAGGTAAAAAGAAATAGATGAAATTAATTTTAATAATATGTCTTATTTAACACATTATATTCAAAATACTATTTTAACATATAAACATATAAAATTATTTTACAACTTTATTGAGGTATTAATTGGCATACGATAAAATATAAACTACAATACGATATAAATAAAATAAAATACGACAAAATATAAACCGAACTATAAAAATTACTAATACATCATTTTACATTTATTGTTTTCACACCCAGTCTTTGGACTCTGGTGTGTATCTGACACTCACAGCACACACCCAGTAGGATACATGCCAAGGGCCATGTGCCAAGGGCCACCATATTGGACAGCACAGTTCTGGAGGGCAAGACAGACAATAAACAAGTAAACAAACAGATGTGTAATTAGAAAGGGTGGGGAAGGAACGCCTCTCTAAGGAGGTGACATTCAGCAAGTGAATGATTGAAAGGATCTAAGAAATTAACAGAGAAAAAGTAGCTGTGCTTCTGGTGCTGAAATAGAAATGTGTCTTCAGTATGATTCTGGATGTGCTTTGTAGCATCTTGTAGTTGTTGGGGAGATCGTTATGTAATATCCTAAATTTACAGCTTCCCTCCCTAGGACTCTCTCCCAGGTTCTCTTCCTGGCACAGCCTAACCTGTGATCCTGGAGCTCAGCTAGCTCCTCGAGTCCCAGAAACCAGCTGAGGCAATGCTGAGATGCAGAAAAGCCAGATGTCCTCCAGCCTACTGCTTGAGATGACTGAGGACCAAAGGGCCTCTGTTTCCCCTGCCGGCAGTTACGACAAATACAACACAGAGCATTTTCCTGAGAGTCCTTTGATCCTTGCCAGCTAAGCAGAAAGGACAGGGAACCTCCACTGGCATCAAGGTTTTACCCCGTGTTAGCCAAATGAATAGGGCATTCTGAAAAGAACTCCAGATTACTAGAGAGAGCGCCACACTATTGTCTTAAAGTCCAGTGAAATCACATTTTAAACTTTCCCTTGGCTGAAATGTTACCAAGATCCAAATTAAAATATGTGAATACTTGATTGTTATAAATATCACACTTATAATCTATAATTTTAAATATTGTGAAAAACATAAATAATTATTAATTTATTTAAATAAGTTGTCCTCTCAACACCTGCTTGGGGCAGTAGACATGGTGAGATCCACAGCTCCCTCTTCTTAAGTGTTTTTTTAGATGAAGGGATTATAAGTCATACAATTCATTTTCTTTCTCCAATTAGTATCACAACTGTCCACTGAAACCCAATACTTCATGTGCAGAAGCCAGTTACTGAGTTGTTTGCATTTCCTTACTTAAACCTATTAAAATCAACTGGATGAGAAGTCCATTGAGGAAAGCCAATCGACGTTGAAAAGACATTTATTTAAGACCCATCAGAACAACTAGCAATACAAACACAGTAGTTTTAAGTTTCAAGAGTATTTTTAAATGTCATTGTGAATTTGCCAGTAATTACTGTAAAATACGACATAATCAAATCAATTTTGAATGTGACTTTTTTTTTTAATTTTATTTATTTTGAGACAGGGTTTTCTTCTGTTGCCCAGGCTGGATGCAGGGGCGCAAGCACGGCTCACTGCAGCCTCAACCTCCTGGGCTCAAGCGATCCTACTACCTCAGGCTCCCAAGTAGCTGGGACTACAGGCGTGCACTACCACACCCAGCTAATTTGTTATTATCATTATTATTATTATTATTATTATTATTATTTATAGCAACGGGGTCTTGCTATGTTACCCAGGCTGGTCTCAAACTCCCAGGCTCAAGTGATCCTCCTACCTCAGCCTCCCAAAGTGCTAAGATTACAGGTGTGAATCCTCATGCCCCGGACTTATTTTATTTTTGACAATTCCCGTCATCGTAACTGCAACAGAGTTTGCTTTCTTTGAAATTAATTGAAATGTATAAGGAACTTTACGGAACAACCCTTAACAGAGCTATCCTCATGCAACAGAGAGGCGTGGAAGAGAGTGGTTAAGCATACGGATTTGGTCGGGTGTGGCGGCTCACACCTGTAATCCCAGCAGTTTGGAAGGCTGAAGTGGGAGGATTGCTGGAGCCCAGGATTTCGAGACCAGCCTGGGCAACATAGTGAGACCCTGTCTCTACTTTCAAATTTTTTTTTAAATAACAATTAAAAAAGAATATGGGTTTGAATTCCGTCCTCCACTCACTGGCATTATGACCCTGGGCTAATTGGCCTTGCTTGTATATTAATTTCCCCCTCTGTAAAATTGGGGATAATAATAGCACTTGCTGCTAAGGCGCATGTGAGAGTCACCCCAGCACTCAATAAATGTGCGCTCAAGTAGCTTAAAAAAGTGCAAGTTGCAAACCTCATGATGATTTTGCTAAAATAAAATCATAACCAAGACTGTTCTGTTTGCATCATAGTTTAACATTTGAAAAGAATGCCATCTTTATTATATTAGCATGTTTTGCTGGAGATTTATTATTTCAAATATTTTACAGTAATTTTTATTTTATCAAAATAAGTTTGTTTTAGGTATTAAAAATTGCACCTATAAATTGCAAAATAAACGTGTTTTGTTACACGTGGTAGTGGCACGGGTAGTGGGGTGGAGCAAAGGACTTTGTATTAGGGTCCATTTGTATGAGTTATAATCCCAAGGGGGACAATACTAGAGTTACATCAGGAACAGCGCTTGGAAGCGGAAACCTAAAGTCATAATTTTAAGTAAATGTATGTGATTTATAGGAGGACGATTCTTGCTAGGCCTTGGGTTAGGCTGCTGAACTCCAGTTCTGCCAAACAGTGATGCAGGCAGGATTCAGAAGTCAAACCTGAATGCTTTGGGCTGAAGTTTGCTGTGAAACTTTCAGGACAAAGACCCCAAACAATATGATCTTTTGAACAAACTAAGAAATTCAAACTGAGTGGTGTTAGATTTTTAAAATACACCTGATTTGGAAGTTGATCCCATAGATGGTTATCACAAAGTCATCCCATCACAATTTTAACTTCAGTGCAGTGGCATTTTACTAGTTTTTGAGGCAGAGTGAAAGGAAAGACACCATGTCTGTATTAGAAAAAAAGTAGGTCTTGGCCAGGCGTGGTGGCTCACGCCTGTAATCCCAGCCCTTTGGGAGGCCGAGGCGGGCGGATCACCTGAGGTCAGGAGTTCGAGACCAGCCTGACCAACATGAAGAAACCCCATCTCTACTAAAAATACAAAAATTAGCCAGGCGTGGTGGTGCATGCTTGTAATCCCAGCTACTTGGGAGGCTGAGGCAGGAGAATCGCTTGAACCCAAGAGGTGGAGGTTGCGGTGAGCTGAGATCACACCATTTCACTCCAGCCTGGGCAACAAGAGTGAAACTCCGTGTCAAAGAAAAAAAGGAGATCTTTTCTGGAAACGTTCTTCAACTATTCCAGGACACTTCCAGTAGGATCTTACATATATAGAGCAGAATAAAAGATACCATGGATGCACTCACCCAGGGCCTTCTGGAATACAGTTTACCTGTTAGATTAAGGCCTTGCCTTTCTGCTGATTTTCCCTCCACACCCACCCAGATTTGGCCCTGCCAATCAGCGTGATCCTCCACACCTTTCCCTTTGCGCTGTACCCAGAGGTGCTTGGGGCACAACCATCAGCACTGGGTCCTGAGTCCCTAGGTCCTCGCAATGATACCTCTCTTCCCCAGTGAAAATTCAAGGATCTTTACCTTCGCAGAGGTGAACTTTTGTTTCTTTCTTGCTTTCAAAACCAGGAAGGGAGTCAAATCACATTTCCTTGGCTTTTTAGCATCCATTTGAGTCCTGCATGAGGGAAAGTAAAAAATAAATTGGCAGGAGGAGTCAAATCTAAGTAATGGCCCACACACTCAGGGACAGAAGAAAGCAGGCAGGTTTGAAGAAAAGACAGCAACAGGCCTAAAAGCAGGAGCAGGGTCCCTGCTTCTCCCTTGCTTCACTTCTGATGGTCACATGAGGTCAGGAGGTCAGACAGAAGCCAGGGAAGGAGGAAGAGATAATCAGGTGATAAGCAGTTTAGACAACCAAAGGGGAAAAAAACCATTTCCCCTAGTTAACTGGAAAGTAAACCTCATGCTTTGCCACAAACATAATATCCCCCTGCAGGATGGGCGTATTCATGGGCTACTTAGATAGTTTAATGCCTATAGAAAAAGAAAAGGGGAACAATTGGTAGAAACACTTCCTCTAACTCTCATTTGGCCATGTTTGCATCTTCTTCATTCACAGCACAGTTCTATTAATAATTAACTTACTGCAAGACAAAAAAAAACCTTGCACACATTTATGGAATCTAGTGTAAGCAGTAATTTCTATAAGTGGAAGGTGAGTCTTAGAGGGGTCTCAGGACACTTACATTCCCTGTTACATTAGCAGAGTACAGCTGAAACCGCTTGCTCTGTGTCCTTTGCAAGTCCCTTTTCAGCTTCTAGCTTTAGCCAAGAGCCAGGGGAATCAAGAATACAAGAAACAGGGGCAGAACAGGAACCAATGCAAATATTATGACAGCTTCTGCAAATCACTCCACTGGCAGGCTCTTGCAGACACCATATAAATGATGATGGCACCACAACTTTGAAAGTATTCGGAGGATTAAAGAAAAGTCATGCTAACATTTCTTGCAGTGTAACTATTGAAAAATCAGAACTTGTCCATAATGGGAAGTTAACAATTCATGGCACACATATGTTTTATGAGATATAATGCAGCCATTTAAAAAATAAGATAGATCTTTATATGTGCCCATAATGTATTGAGCAAAAACAGTAGAACATGTGTGTAATATAATTCTATATTTATTTAACAGAAAACAAAATGCTTGCAAGTCTTTATACAGGCATATTGAAAGATCTCGAAGAAATGGACTGTAATAGTGACCTCTTCTCAGTAGGGCTGCGGGAGGTAAGTAGGAACATTAACTTTAACATACACACACATACATACAATATGAAAAAATCCTGCACAAAAGCAAACAAAAATTACCAGTAACTTCTCTGCTTAAGATCATAGTTTCACTTCTTCCTTCTCTTCCTTTCTTTCTATAAACATTTGCTGAGACAATTTCACTGATAAACCAGACATGGTCTCTGCCCTCAAAGAGAACTCCTTATCCAGGAAAGGAGGTACATAGAAGAAAGTAGATCATGACAATGCATGTGATCGATGTACTAATACAGCCTTATGCAACCAGCTCCCAGAGCATGCTTCCAGGTGTTGGCTAAGTCAGCTGGGGCAGCTGAGGAAGCCTTCATGCTTGAGCAGGGTAGAACCATCTCTGAAGAATGAGCAGGGCAGGCAGGAGTGTCAAGGGCAGATGGAGGAGGACACACAAAGAACATAAATATGAAAGAACATTGTCTTTTCCAGAAATTTTGAGCACTGTCCTTGGACATTGCCGATGGAGGGCCAGGGAGGTAGATTAGGTTGTAAAGGGGCACGTAGTCCAAGTTAGAGTCTTGGAGCCTGCGTGGCTATGCTAAACCTGGGCTGAAGATCAGATTTGTATTCTGGTACCATTTCTCTGGCAATATCACGAAGCACGATTTGGAGGAACTAGGAAGGCCTTTTGGGTGTCTAGATAAGAGTGAATGAGAGCCTCAACCAAGGCACTGACAGTGGAGATAGAAGTATGAACTTGGGAAAGATTTGGGAGACAGAAAAGGTAGAATTGTGGCCATCAACTGGACATGGGATTTGTAAAATCGCAACATTGGGCAAAAATGAACACAAAAATTTTTCCTGCCAAGACTCTGTATCGAGTGTTGCCTTCCTTTACTTCACAGAGATGTAGGAGACTATGAAAGTACATGTGGGATGGGCATGGTGGCTCACGCCTGTAATCCCAGCACTTTGGGAGGCCGTGGCGGGTGGATCATCTGAGGTCAGGAATTCAAGACCAGCCTGGCCAACATGGTGAAACTCCATCTCTACTAAAAATACAAAAGAAGTTAGCTGTGTGTGGTGCCTCACGCCTGTAATCCCAGCTACTCGGGAGGCTGAGGCAGGAGAATCTCTTGAATCTGGAAGGCAGAGGTTGCAGTGAGCGGAGATTGCACCACTGCACTCCAGCCTGGGCAACAGAGCAAGACTCCATCTTAAAAAAAAAAAAAGTAAATGTGAAATCTTCCAAACAGCTGGAGCCCTTTCCTCTGTTCAGCTCTGACAGTGCTGGAGGCAGAGAAGGAGCAAACACTGAAGGAAACGCTGAGGAATCATGGAGTCTCGTCTCAATGCCACCTAACACACAGTGCCATGATTTTGAATGAGCCATTTGTCCTCTCTGTGCTATTTCCTCATCTGCTAAATAATGAGACTGGAGCAGGTGACTTCTAAAGTCCCTTTGGGGTCTAAATTTCTTTAATTCTACAAAAATACTGACAGACTGAAAAAAAAATCTGTTGTGACTTATTCCAACTTTGCCATCCCTTGGATAATTCTGTGATTATTAAAGACTATTTTGTGCCTTTCTTTTTTTATGCATGAACTCTGGCTTCCAACAATACAACTTAACCCTTGCTCAAAGCTTTGCAAGTGCTACCTTTTTATCCTCAAAATATGTGGTGAGCTATGTGGAAAAGAATTAAAATGCTTTTTATATTTCGTTTGTATCTTGTTACACGAAGGATTGAAGATAACTAATAAACTCAGCTCAGAGCTAGAGTGAATGTTCCTTTGAGAACTGAAACCAAAAGTTTGGCCATTCTCATTTCATCTTACATGCAGATCGGAGTTCTCCTTCCCCTTCCTCTCTTTCCTCGAGCGTTCAATCGTGTGTTTGCCTAAGAAACCATTTTTTCACTTGGTCAAGAGTTTTAGTGTCATTTAATTATCTTAGGTGCATATATTTTTTGTCTCATATTGATTGTTAGTCTTTTGGGGTCATAGATGGTGATCCTGCATTTTTAAAAAATTCCTTTTGGGGTAAGGACAGTGACTTGTCTGTTGAAAACTTGGTACAAATTTGCTGAGGGAAGAGAAATCTAAAATAGATTAATTCATCAAAAAATTCCAGAGCATCAACTGTGTGCCAGCTACTGGGCTAAGCATGGAGGATTCAAAGATAAATAAAACAGAAGCCTTGTTTTCAAGGAGTTCGAAGACTCAAGGGCAAGGCAGATCCACAGAGGTGCCAGCCTTACTGCACTGCATAGTATTTTATATTAATATATACACATTATCTATGTATAGAGTACTTCAATATCCAGAAAGGAAACAAGTCTTTTGAGATTTACCTGTTATGATTTTAGGATTTCTACTGCAATTGCCAGTAGCTTGATCTTTATGCCCTGGGGGCTGTCTTTGGGGCAGAAAGTGTGGCAGTGCAGGGTTTGCAGGGATTCCGTTTGCATTCTGTGAACAGGTGATAATGCTTTTAATGAACTTAAGTTACATTCATTTTTTAATTGATATATAATAGATGTATATATTTATATTTATATAATATATAATCAAGTCAGGGCTTCAAATTATTCTCTACTAGCTATTTTGAAATATACAATAGATTGTTTACTATTGTCATTCTACTGATTTATTAAACACTAGGTCTTATTTCTTCTATCTAACCATATTTTAAGTCACACTCATTTCTGCCAGAGAATTCCTTGGACCCTCTGCATATATCCCTGAGACTCTTGAGGGTTCACTGACTCCCAGACTCTAAAGAGCTAGAAGAGGTTTTGGAGACCATGTCATCCATTTTCCCACCCTGGGGAAGAATCCTCTTTCTATGGTATTCCTGGCAATCACTCTGTCTATGCTGGAATATTTCTATGACAGAGTGCACTGTTTTTCTAGGCAACCCATTTCACACTCAACTGTTAATTTACATAGGGTTGGTACTTGATATTTCTTGGAAGAATAAACTATATTGAGCAAAATTTCCTCCACTGATCCTTGCTATCCTCTGCAGAGTACCAAGGAACAAATGTATCTCTTTTCTACTCAAGAGTTCTTGAATGTTCAAAAGTTGAGTAGAAAAAAGCTTTCTCTCCCCTGCATCTCCTCATCTCCAGGCATTCTGTGAAGTTTTTTCAAACCTGTCTTCATGTGATGGCACATCCAGGCCTGACAGAGAGCCTGCCTTGTGGTTGTTCCTATTTTCCAGTTCTTTATGATCTCAAAGTAGCTACAGTTTCTAGAGTCTGGATTATGTTCTACTCATTGCTAAGTCAGGCAGCACGACCATATCCTTTGATGTGATCATTGCATTTCTATTAATGCAGCCTCCACCAGCATTTGCTCTTTGGGGAGCCATCACAACACACTCACGATGGGCTCAGAGTCAGCTAAAACCACTAACTCCCAGCACTGGGTCCTCCACACGCTTGAGAACTATGCATTTTAGCCAAGTTGCAGGCAACAATATGTGGAGTTGGAGAGGGCAAAGTCAGGGAAGAGAGGCTGGCATATTGCTAGAGAGTCCCTTCCGGTTTACCTCTGCTTTCTCCATAAGGACCAAAACAAACAAGAGAAACAACAGATTTAAGTAACAGAAACAATCAGGTAGAGTGCATGTTTGAAGAATTTCTTCGAACTCCTAGGTTTTACATACCGACCACATGTAGGTGATCAAATCGCTCAAGCAAGACAAAGGACATTTTCATTTGTTGTTTCCACGGTTTGAACTTTTCCACTAAATGGCCTCCTGCTTTTGCCAAGTCTCCACTTAAGCCTGGACAGTGAAGCTTGAATTAATATTGGTGATGCTGTCCGTTGCTTAAGACATGTCAGAGGGGTCACAATTTTCCTAAGCTTTGAGGGGCTGCTGGACATTTCAAATGCAGCAAATGTCACAGAATAGCCTTTAAAAACCCTCAAATTGTGCATTGTTCATCTCTTTTTTAAGGAAAGATTTGCTAATATTGGGAATTTCCTCAGAGTGGCAGCTCTGGGTGTGTGATCTACACACACCTTCGCGCGCTTTTGTGTCAGGGGCTGGGCCCTGATTGAGCACAGAGGTGCCCAGGCATATGGGCTGGGTGGGAACATGGGTAATACCTGCCAGAGCCTCATCAACGCGAGGCGTGTGGTCGTGGACCCACTTACGACTACCAAGAGGACATGCAGTAAAGAAGAGAAAGAAAGGGAGGAAGAAAGTCTGGCGTCCCAGTGAGGGCTGGAAGCACAGTTCCAGGACAGGTCTGCTGAGTTCCTCAGAACCCCCCGCTCCCTGTCCTGCACTCAGCTGGAGTCGGCGATGCGACAGCATCTTAACATGGAAGTATACTGACGTTGGATTCCGGGGATGCAGCTGTTGCAAAAACTACAACTGTATTTTCTTGTCTGCGCACCACACCCCGCCTCTCTCTGACCCACATTCCCCAGTCAACTCTTGCATTCTGCACGCTTTTCATTCTCCCCCCGCGACCCCGTCGACCAGAAGCTTCGTCGCCTGGCTCGTACTCGCGCCTGACTGCTCGTGAAGTACGAGCCTCCGCGGCCCTTACTTTGTTCCGGTGCGGAGAGGCGGCGGGAGGAGCTGCATGAGGCCGGCGCTGACCGCCCGCCGCTGCGGGAGGCTGTGAGAGCCCGGCAGAGGGCAAGGGACGGCCACGCCCTCCTCCCGTCGCTATAGAAACGGCTCCCGCCCTTTTTATGACTCCAGAGCTGGAAGGGCTTTCTCAGGCTGTGGTCCCAAACCACCTTGCAGAGTAGCAGCCTAAAGAACATACTCCTTGTCCTCCTACTCGCATTCTCTTGCCCCAGTTCTTTAAAGTATAGGGCAAGAATTGAACAAAATCCCAGCATAAAGAACTTAAAGTTGGTTGCCCAGACCAGACACATGAAATTATCCCTACTCTCTCCCCTTCTTCAAGCGAAGCATGTGGTTATCAGAATTACATCACAAAAGTTCTGGCCGGGCGCGGTGGTTTTACGCCTGCAATCCCAGTACTTTGGGAGGCCTAGGCAGACCACTTGAGGTCTGGAGTTCGAGACCAAACTGCTCAAAGTAGTGAGACCCCCCACCCCGTCTCTATTTAGACATTTTTTTCTGTAATCCCAGCACTTTGAGAGGCCAAGGCGGGTGGATCACGAGGCCAAGAGATCAAGACCATCCTGGCTAACATGGTGAAACCCCGTCTCTACTAAAAATACAAAAATAAGCGGGGCGTGGTGGTGCGCGCCTGTAGTCCCAGCTACTTGGGAGGCTGAGGCAGGAGAATCGCTTGAACCCGGGAGGCGGAGGTTGCAGTGAGCCGAGATCGCGCCACTGCACTCCAGCCTGGCAACAGAACGAGACTGCATCTCAAAAAAAAAAAAAGAAAGAAAGAAAGACAGAAAAAGAAAAAGAAAAAAAGTAAGTACATAGCAAAAGTTCTGGGTAAAATCCATATATCAGCTGAACACTTTTTGAGTGCTTACTCTGCACCAGATTGTAGAAAGCATGAAAAGGGAAATTTGTAATTGAGTGGCAGTAGGTTGACCTGGAGGTGCACAGTCTGGTCCAGGCAGAAAAGACATTCAAATGAAGCTTTCCGAAAGAGCTGAGTTGAATCTGAGTCTTCAAGGACAGGTAGTAGTTGTCTACGTAAAGGAAGCAAGTCCTATTCTGAAGGCCAGAGCCATAGAAAAGCTTGGTACCATTGTGCCAGCACCCAGTTTAGTGGGGCAGGGATCAAAGGTGCATGTGGGCAGAGACAAGGTTGAAGCAGGAGGAAAGGGGGAGTCAGACACCAAGTAGCCTATGAACTCGACCAGGGTAAGGTGTATATGTGCGGACTGCAGAGGGGTGTTCATGCTGACTTTATTTTATAAAACCCTCTGTGGCAATAACAATGGAAGTAGGCCCGAGTAGGTTAAGAATCAAGGCAAGGATGCCTGTTAGAAATAGTGAGTGATGATGTTTCAGAGTAAGGGAGAGCACATGGAAGAGTAGTTTTGAGAAATTTAGGAAATGGAGTAAGACTTGGTGACTGGATGTGAAAGTTGAGAGAAGACTCAATCCCAGGATGACACCTTTGGCACCTGCAGTGATGGTGGTGCCATTCATTTACTAACAGAAAACACAGGAGAGATGTCAGGGGTAGGAGGAGACGTTGAATTTAACAACTGATCTGCTACATCAAATTGTCAGTGGACCATCCACAGGTTCTGTTGTCAAGAGCAAGGTGTAGGGTAAAGATCCTGACTTGGCAGTCACTGTCACATAAGTGACCACTGGAGTTTGAATAGAACATGAAACTGGTAAGACAAGTAGGTAAAGGTGACACAACAGATTAGAAAGCTGCAAAATAATGAAGAGTAGGCATGGAGATGGGAAGAAATGACAAAGAAATGTGTCACATGAGCCAAGGAAATCAAATGTTTTCATCAGAGTATAATGAATAGGGTGTATAAGATTAGGTGAGAAAATTGTACACTGGGTTTGGCAACATAAAGGTATCAGTGCTTTCAGCCAGGCTGGTTTTAACATACTTTGAGGTAATTTTCAAATCCCCTGATAAACTATAAAGAACACGGCAAAAACAGGTTATTGAGCTGGTGCCAGATGATTAATCAATTATATCAGTACCTAATATACAGTAGGCTCTTATGTTTATTGTTGATCTACACCAAATAGAGTACCTCAGTGCTATGTAACTGAAAAATATGTTTTTAAAAAGGGGACAGGTGGGGCAGGTTAGGGGGCTGGTATATGACACTATAAAAATATATGTTAGATAAAAGAAGTGTACAACAGCAATAGACAAACGCTCACTTTAATCACAATTCTAAATTAATTATTTTCACATTAATATAGATATTTCCATAAACCAAGAAAAACTGAGTTAAGTATTATACATTTTTTAACAGCTAACATGATTTGAAAATTTTTTATTAAAAATTGATCAGAAGCTAGTTGAAATTCTCAATGTAAATATAAAATATTCATTACAATTGTTTTTCAAAGTAAATTCAGATCTAAGCTTCCTGAAAAGCTGTACTATCTCATATCATAATAGGGATGACTAAGTACTTGACAACTACTTTCTAAAGAACTTAACAAAAAGTGACTACTTGAAGATTATATTTACAACAAAAAGGCTAACATTCTCTGCAGAGCTCTCATTTTATCATGAAATGTGGACAATCAGGAACACGTGGATGAGTGGTATCAAGAAAAAGGGCATTTCAAAATATTTCCACTTTTATTAAAGGTTTTGACAATGAAGATTTCATAAAATGTCTTTAAATTCTATTTTCTAGAGAATAACCATCTAAATCGGAGACATATGCCATAAAACTGCAACCATTTTAGTGCGTAAAATAATTCTGAGTTTGTACTATAAAAAGGTTTGGCTAAAATACAAAACATCTTTGCGATAAAACTGACAATGTAGCTTAAGTAGCTTATAAGATTTCAGAAATGTCTTCTGAAAGAAATAAGAATGTTTCCCTCTGCCAGATAAAACTGAACAGTTAAAGTTAAGGTGCTATAAACTAGACAAAGCTAGAAAGGCACATCATGTAACTAGAAAAGAACAGCATGTGATGTGGACTTCATGTCGAACTGATAGAAAAACAGAATACGCTCTTCACAAGGAAAGGTATGAGAAGATAATTCTTATAAACAAACTTCTCATTGAAGTCTTGAAGAGTTTTACAGAGAACATAATCATAAAATGGCTAGAGGTCATTTATAGGACATGGTAATGGATTCCTTTATATTACAATACCTGCCTCAAATATAAACACAAATCAAATATAAACACCCTTGTAAAGCTGTGATTCTCTCAACCAAACATTCCTCCAGTACCACACTCAGGTGCTAGTGGTATTTGGATGCAAAGGTTTAACTCGTGCTAATCTGGACAAGCCAAGGCGGAGACTCTGATTGGGAGACTTCACAGACACTACCACCAGTGGGCTGCTGCTACTTCTGCTACCTCCAGATGCCGCTGAAAGGAAACATATGATGTGATGCTGATGATGTCAGAAATCTCTTAACAAAGATTAATTTATAAAATAAGCAGCAAAAAAAAGGTAGTTAAGCATTATTCTGCTTCCCAGGGTCTATCAAGCAATAAACTAGATCAAAAGAACAGAATGTTCTAAAGAGCAGAAATTAATACAGTATTGCCTATTTCCAAACATCCCAGAAGTCAAGGTAATGACACTAAAACCTCACCATGAAAGCTGAAAAAGGAAGGCTGGGAACAAATAATGCTAGTTGTAAAGGCATACAAAAATGCATATAATTATAATTTCTAAAGTAATAGAAAAAGCAAATGCATTTTTAAGGTCCTGCAATTTTTACAAGTAGTCCTTGAAGAGTCTATTTTTCAATTATTAAATACCTTTAAAAATGGCAAATATTGTTATTTATTTATACTAGTTTCATTATACTATTATCCTAATGTAGCAATTATTTCCATCTATTTCAAAATTATCCACATGAATGTTCATAGTTGATGGTGACTGTAGGTGCTCGCCTACACAACAGTATTATAAATTTAAAATAAATAATTATACCTGCTACCCTATAACTCAGACTATACTGCTTTATTGTTTTCTAGTTTGAAAGGTATAAAATAGTATTTTATTTTAATTTACACTTCCTTAATTACCAGTGAGACTGAAACTCTTCATATTTTCTTGTTGTATTAATAGTTCTTGGGGACACTGTTATATTTATGCCACTGGCTAATTTTACTTTTGGGGTCTTGGTGGTCTTCTCCAGTTGTATAAGATAGGTAACAAACTGGCAATCTGAGGGCCAAATCTAGCTCTCAGATGTATTGTTTTTGTTCACATGGTGCTAACAAAAAAAAAAAAAAAAAAAAGATCAACTTACAAAAATTAGCAGATTTCATATTAAAATCTGGATTTCTGGCTTCTCTTGAAAACAGCAATCAGATCTAGAAATACCAAGCCCATAATCTTGCATGGAAACAATATGATGGAGCTGAGTAGCAGCTGCTTCCTTCAAAAGGGTACGCGCTCCTGAGTCCAACAAAATTCCTACCCACGCAAGTCTACTGCATGGGCCCAATTCACTCATTTACATCAGTTGCCTGACTGTCACATGCTGACTTGATAAGCACTTTGTGCTTGATGACATTAACTCTTTATCCATCATTCCACTGTTTCCTTGTATCTTTTTGATTATGCTACTTTTAAATTTCTATAGTTATATCACTTCTTTTAAATTTCCTTCATTGGGGAAGCATTAATTATTTTTAGAAATATACTGTTACTCTTTGAATGATATGACATCAAGTAATTAATCTTCCCTCCTTTCCTTCTCCAAAAAGTTTTTAAGTCCTCATTAAAAATCTTAGAAGTTGTAAACCAGAATGGACTTTAAAGATTACAGTTGTTCCCAGTATTTCACATGACGAAATGAAGACTCTGTAAGTTAAGTAATCACGCAGCCTCACAGCTCACGTCTAAATCTATGAATAGTAATCAGCCAGGGAGTGAGCACTGTGGACCAACCAAGAGAGGCCCCTCAAAAGAAAAAGAGGAGTAGAATTGGAAGGGCTCAGACAAGGAGAGGGGACACATGAAGAAAGACACACCAGGCAGAGGAGGATTAAGAGAGGTCCTGAGAGAGGCATACATACAACATGTTTGAGAGACAAAAAGTGTTTCAATTTCACTGAAGTGGACGGTTCATGCAGGTGGATGAGAGAAAGTAAAGACAGGACTGGTTAGGAAAGGCAGCAACAATTTGGGCCTGGATTAGGGTTTTAGTAATGTCAAGAAGGGTGAAGGTCAAAGAATTCTTGAAGGATCCATGAGACTTGGCTGTGGAGCAAAAGAAAACAAAGAGAAGTGAAATTTGTAAAAGCAAGAGGTTGAGTTTGCTAGGGCATTTGTTAAATGCTAGAATTGCCACATATAGATCCCAAGGCTTCAGTCAGACTGTGGAGGTCAGCAGGTCCTGAGCAAAAGATTTGCTGCCAGAAATACATACTTCAGGAATCTCAAATGTTTACACCCTTTAACACTGTAATTTTCCTACTCGAAATTTTATCCTAGGAAAATAATCAGTAATATGCTCAGAGATTTCTAAAATAAGGACATTTGCACTTATTGCAATCTTACTTATAGCACTGAAAAAATCATAAACCTGGATGTCCAATAATAAGGAATGGTTAAATAAATGAATATATGTAGCAACCAGAAACTTTGGTTTTGAAGAATATGTAATATGGGGAAATGCTCACACATGACGTTTGTAACTAGGAAAAAAATTTACCAGTGATAATTTCCCAAGCTCCTGTCCTTGATGATAAATATGCCATACCTGGTGGGACCCATTTAGGTTTCTTGCTTTCAGCTGAAGGACTGCTTATTTCTAATGGTTTCCTAGTGGTATCTGAAGACAGAGAAACCTTTTTTGGCGAGGACTGAGATTCTGATTTGACGGCAGCTGGAGCAGAGTCCACCGAAGTCACTTATTTGAAAAATATACGTAAAAATGTTTGTCATGCAGGAAGAAAAAGTAAGTCTAGCATATATGTGTAAAAATTATAAAGTTACATAATCATATAAAAAATAAACTTATTAATCAACAAACATTTATTGAGAGCCTAAGAATAGCCATCTTTTATGAGCATTAATATGCCAGGCAGTGTGGTAGGCATATTACACACATTACCTCTAACTCTTTACAACAACTCCAATACAGATATTACTATCCCCACTCTCAGAGAAGGGAACAGAGACGTTAAGCAATCTGCCTGTAGTCTGACAGCTAGTAAGCATCTAAGCTTAGAAACCAGATTTTCCTCCAAAATCCCATCCTTGTAACCAACCATTACACAATAGTGTCTCGTGAGTATGTGTCAGTGAGATTACGTGTCAGGCTCTAGGGTTAGAAACAGTATCATTCATGGCTCCTGCTCCCAAGGACTTTAAGGTTTAGTCACTAGACTTCAGTGGGAAGAACAGGGAAGTAAAGATGTGTAAAATGCAGTGTGGTAAGGGATATGGCAGACTCTAGAGGTATGCCAAGTAGAAAAGGAAACTGCAATCTGGGGGTATGTGTTTTAAAGTTAGAGGGAGGTGAGTGAGGATGGTCTGAACCAAATCAAGATTGAAGAGTAAAGGTGAATTGAGAGAAGCTTTCCAGGCAGAGGGAGTACAGTGTGCAAAGACGGAGGATGCACCAAGTTCCAGAATCAGTAGTACTGACTGGTTCAGTATACGGCTGGAGCAGAAATCTCAAGGGTAGGAAATGTCAGAGATAGACACTGGGTGTAGATCACTTATGAAGAGCTTTGCAGACCATGTACAAGAGTCTGGCTAGTCACAATCATGCATGTATTTTTCTCAGCAGTGATCTGTATTTTAAAAACATCTTTCTGGTGGTAGTGTAGGAGAAGTAGGCCACTTAGAAGGTTACTATGGTAATCAGGTAAGAGGAAATGGGGGCCTGCTAAGGTGGAGAATAGAAGGAAAACAGCACATTAGATATGTTTTGGCAAAAATAGGTGGGAGGAAGCAATGGAGATGAAGAAATAATCCATGACTTCCAAGTTCCTGTCATGGGCACACTGTTCGATGGTGCCATTTATCTAGAGAACAAACACAAGCTTGGAAGTATGTTTTGGTTCTATTTATTTATTTTTTTGGTGGTGGGGAGGGAGGAGAGGTGGCATTAAGTTCACTTTCAGATAGTGCTTGTTTTGAGATACCTAGGGGTATTTCAACACATATAAACATGAACATTTTCACCGTATACTCTTTCTAATGTTAACATCTGCATCCTCTAGATCAGCACTGTCTGATGGAACTTTCTGTGATTATAGAAATGTTTTGTGTTTTGCGCTGCCCAATATGGTAGCCGCTAGCCATATACAGTTACTGTGCACTTGAAATGTGGCTTGCAAAACTGAGGAACTGATTTTTAAATTTTACTTAATTTTAATTAATTCAAATGTAATATAGCCACACATGGCTAGAGGTTACCATATTGGACAGCATAGCTCTCAACATTTTTTCTATCAAGGGAAAATTATAACATGTGCTAGACACAATTCTCAAAGTTTACCCAATACATTACTAGTAGGACTAAAAATATAATCCATTTTTCCTAATTCCTAGTCCTATCACTTAATGGTTAAATTTCATTTCTAATATTATATATTAAATCTCAGTTGTGAAGCAACTTGCTCCAAGGGATAGAGAAAAGATTTTAAATGGTAAACTCCAACTTGGGAACTGAAGTTTTATTTTTAGTTATTAGTGTGTCTCGGTGAAGAAGCATAAACAAACATCTAAAGAAAATACAAAATATATTCATGGTGTTAATAACTTTTTCCTATTATAGCTTGTAGTAGGCAGAATACTGGCTCCTCAGATGTCTACATCGTCATTGCCAGAACATGTGAATATGTTACCTTACATGGCAAAGGGACTTTGCAGATGTAATTAAGAATCTTAGATGGGGAAATTACACTGAATTATCTGGAGGGGCCCAATGTAATCACAGGGTCCTTATAAGTAAACGTGAGCAGGAAGAAAGTCAGAGTCGAGTAACATGATGTGAGAAAGTCCCTGCCATTGCTCTCTGAAGGTGGAAGGGGCCACAAGCCAAGAAATGCACCCTCAAGGAGCTAGAAAAGGCAAGAACGTGGTTTGTCTCCTAGAGCCTCCGCAAAGGACCACAGTTGGGCTGACTGCTTGATTTTAGCCCAGTGAGAACCACTTTCGACTTTTAATACTCAGAATTTCTGGAACCCAGATGAAGTCATCAATTAAAAAAAAACACTCTAATTAAAAAACCTCATTAATTCAAAATACAGGAGAGAGAAGAATATAACTCAATCAGTACTTAATTCTCATTTAATTCTTAGGAAGTACTCAGCAACAGGCTACTGAAGGTGACAGCAGCTCCTATGAATAAATGGAAAGACTAAATAATGGAACTTTTAATATCAATAGCATATATATTAAATAAACCAAGACATAAAAATGATTATCAAGAAATAAAACAAACTCAGTTAATGACAGTTATATTTTGCAATAACCTATCATATACTATGAACTCAAACATATCCTAACTTCTTTTACACAAGAAACAGGTATTCCATGTTCGAGTCACCATAAATTTTAAACGTTTTATCATAAAAGTAGTTTCTAATGGAATTTGTTTTGGGGAAATAAAAAAAAAAAGGGCCCTAAACATGTGGCAAAAGAGCTCTCAAATCAGACTAAGTAAAGCACAAAAGCAAAAAATTAGAATTATGCAAACTTCCTTGTTTTGCCTGGAGAAAATATGGTCCAAGATACAGCTTAGACTCTGAATGGACAAACATGGGTTCAAATTCTAGCCCTTCACCTATTAGATGTAAGATTTCCAACAAATTATTTAACCTCTCTGACACTCAGTTTTTCACTGTAGAATGCAGGTGACAACAGCTAACCACAGAGGGCAGCCATGAGTACCAAAGTGAGGTCATATACAGTAAGTGCTAGCATACGTAGTGGAGTCAGCATTCTTGTCCGCTTTTCTCCCTTCCCCACTCCGCCTTCCTTTTACATATTTTAACGAGAAATGGACGTTAGGAAAATGTTAAAGAGAACAAAGGCAAAAATAAGAAAAATACGGCAAACAAACCACATACATTTCCTTTATAAAATTAAGTGTTTTGGACCAAGCTTACCCAAAGCATTACATTTGGATTTAGATTTCTTCTCTTTCTTTTCTACTGGGGATTTTACCTTCACTTCTTTCTTTTTAATTTCTTTAACTTTACTTTTTCTCATAGAGAAGTCTTCGTCATTATCCTCACTCTCACAAAAATCAGAATCATCCTCAGAATCTTCACCTAAAACAGAAGATTATATAGTTCATCTTTGCTCTAAAAAGTGAGGATTCTGTTGCCTTAACTTTATCCACAGCTTTCAGATTCTTATGCACCTTTGTGCTGCACTGTTTCCAGTAGCAGAACACTGCAGTGGTTGACATTGTGGGTGCCTGGGTTTGCATCCTCAGACAGGTCACTAACTTCACTGAGCCTCAGTTTCCTCACCTAGAAAATGGGGATAACCGTAAACCTCCATCAAAGGGTCGTTGCGTGGATTAAATGAGTTAATATATATATAATGCATTTAGAATAACATCTGGCATACACTGAGCAAAATAAAATTGTTTGCTATTACCACTATCACTATAAATTTCCCATCAGTAATCTTTACTTCAGATTTTACCATTTTTAACTCAGTGACTTTTGAAAAGAATGGTAGGGTATGACAATAGCTAGTCTTTCAAAACAGTGACATTTATGGCAATAGTGAGCCTTCCCTTAATCACATAAACTTCAACATTCTGGAACAGACCAAATGAGAATTGAGATAACCATACCCAACAATCTTAGCAGATAATCCTAGAGCTGATTTCATTTGGGACAAACCTTTATTTCTCAAAAGTGCTTTTCTGCACTTCGTGGGAAAATATAAGCCAGTGATCTAACTTTGAAAGTGCTACAGCTGCTCTGGAAAAAAGCATGTACTAACCTGATAGTTAAGCAATGATCTTTCTATTTTTTGAGGGGGTTAGGATCAGAAAACCATGCCTTGTAGATAAACTCTGAAAACTAAGTGTAAATAGGGTTAGTCCTATATTAATATAAAACTTTTTTACATTTTTAATATTATGGACATGCTTATTGCAGAAAATGCTTAAATCAAAAAATGTACAAATGAAATGAAAAATAAACAATACGTGCTTATTGTAGAAAATACAGACCATACAAAACTTTATTAAAGAAAATCTACTCTGTAATCTCACCACTCAGAGATAAACACTACTGTCCCCACATACTAATATCTACCTATCTATAAGAAATATTATATGTAAATAAAATCATAAGATTTTCAAACCTATACCACAGTAGACAGTAATAAACCACCACTCAGATTCAACAATTATCAACATTTTGCTCCATTTGTTTCATCTATCTCGCTCTTCTTCTTCTATTCCCTTTTGTAGTATATTAAAATAAAATCAAGGCATCACATCATTACATTCCTACATACTTCAGAATGTATCTCTAAAAACATGAGCATTTTCTCATACAACAATGCCACTATTACATCTAGCAATACCAACACCAGTTTCTTGGTATCATCTTCTATTCAGTCTACATTAATCTCTTTTAATATAGAGCAGTATCTTCTCCCTGTCCTCCCTTGTGTCTGACTTGCTGAAGCAGTTGAGTCAATTGTCCTGTAGAATGTCCTAAATTCTGGATTTGTCTGTTTTCTAGCTCACGGTGTCATTTAACTTAATCTTGCTTTTTTTTTTTTTTTTTTTTGAGATGGAGCCTCACTCTGTCGCCCAGGCTGGAGTGCAGTGGCACAATCTTGGCTCACTGCAACCTCTGTTTCCCAGGTTCAAGCAATTCTCCTGCTTCAGCCTCCTGAGTAGCTGGGATTACAGGCACACAACACCACGCCCAGCTAATTTTTGTATTTTAGTAGAGAAGGGGTTTCACCATGTTGGCCAGGCTGGTCTCGAACTCCTGACTTCAACTGATCCGCCCACTTCAGCCTCCCAAAGTGCTGGGATTACAGGTGTGAGCCACTGTGCCCGGCCATATTCTTGCATTTTATGTGAGCTGGAATTCTGCTCTCAAGGCTTGAGTGGATTCAGGCTCACTTTTTTTGGTGGCGGGGGGAGGAAGGACGGCAAGAATATACTTCATAAGTATATTCTCTGTACTTCATATTACATCACATCAGAAATCATATAATGTGTGGTTGTCCCTCTCTTAGGTGGTTCAGGTGATGCCAGCCTGAATTCATCATTGTAAAGATCCTTATCAACCTTCCATTGATGACCTTTACCTAAATCAACAATGTCATTTATGGGCTGGGCGCAGTGGTTCACCTCTGTAATCCCAACACTTTGGTAGGCCAAAGCAGGTGGATCACATGAGGTCAGGAGTTCAAGACCACCCTGGCCAACCTGCTGAAACTCCATCTCTACTAAAAATACAGAAATTAGTTAGGCATGGTGGCGCATGCCTGTAGTCCCAGCTACTTGGGAGGCTGAGACACGAGAATTGCTTGAACCTGTGAGGCGGAGGCCACGGTCAGCCAAGATCGTGCCACTACACTCCCGCCTGGGCGACAGAGCGAGATTCCACCTCAAAAAACAAAACAAAACAAAAACAAAAAACAATGTCATTATGATCTTCAAATTGCAATGTCCTTATTCTATCATTGTTCCCACACACAATTTTAAAACTAATCAACTCACATGTTCACAGAATGGTTCCTGTGCTATAGAGAATTAGCCAAGAAAGGCCAGCAGGTCCCATGAGGGCTGTTAGAAATGCCGCCTACAAATTCAAGCAATCCTAAGAAGCTCTCCGCTCAAAGAAGGCAAGGGGTAGAGGAAGTTTCTCCAAACTTTCCGAATATATCATCTACAACAAAACTTTCTGTGTATCCAATAGTTCTGATACTGCATGTGTTCAGTAACTTAGAAGTCTGAAGGATTCTCTTCTTGGCTCAAGAGGATAAACAGTAGGAGCTGGCTACATTTCTGTTTAACAAGCTTGTTCAGAAATGGGGTCAAACTAATCTTCGTCAGTCAACTGAGAAAGCAATTTAAATAAAATTAGAGATGGGGAGTTGGAGTTCCCAAAATTCCAAGTCATTCGCATCCCATAGAGGAAAATCTGGAAGGCCCAAACACTTCAGTTACAGATTTTGGGAACTGTTAGAGAAAAGACTTACCTTCTCTGCAATTTTCTCTTTTCTTTCCCTAATGAAGGTCACACATGGTCCTTTCTATTCTCATCCAGGACAAGCGAATGCAGGGGGAAAACTGAAATGTCACTTTGGGGCTGCTTCCACTTCTTGGCTATTATGAATAATGCTGCTATGAACACGGGTATGCAGATATCTCCCTGAGATCCTGCTTTCAATCGTTTTGGATACATACTCAGAAGTGGATTGCTAGATCATATAGTATAGGCTGAGTATCCCTTATCTGAGGTGCTTGGGACCAGACGTGTTTCGGGGTTCAGATTTTCTCTGGGTTTTGGAACATCTGCATTATACCCAGTTGGGCATTCCCACTCCAGAAATCCAAAATGCTCAAATGAGTATTTCCTTTGAGCATCACATTGGCGCTCAAAGAGTGTCTTTGCATTTTCCTGTCTCCCAGGCCCTCCCAAAGTAAAATAAATGCAAAACAGTCTTTTTTCATGTATTTCCTTTGTTCCACAAGGACAGGAGCTGTTTGTTTTTTTCACTATTGTATCCCTAGTATCTAGAATATAATGCACATAAAAAGCATTCAAGTATTAGTCGAATAAGTGACGATGAGCAAATCTGTTATTGTTTGTTGACAGTATATCAAAATCTAAAATATGGTATCTTGATTTGGCCTCCATTTATGAATTTAAATTTTTAATTAATATGTTATAATGTTCTGTCAAGGTCACTACACTTTCCATTTGCCCAATTTCTAAATGACTCTAAAAACCATCATAATAAAATATAGATTTCATATCACTTCTGCCTCAGAATAATTCATGGATTTCTACTACCTCCAGGAAAAAAAAGCCTACACTTCTTCCAGTGGGTCTGAGACCCTCCCTGATTAGTACCAGCCTCCCTCTCGAGCCTCTTTCATGTTCATCCCAGCAAGCCTCAGTTAGAGACAAATAGAGCATTTGTCTATTCCACAGGTAATGCCTTTCTATTAGTCAGAAATGCTACTTTACACCTTTAGTTTGTTGAAACGCTACTCATTTTTCAAGGCATAGCTTAAAGGTTAACTCGTAGAAAAAACTTTTTCCCCAAATTCTATCACTGAATTGAACTGTTCTGTGTGTCCTTGAAGTTTGCACACCCCAAAGGTTTAACACAGTGCTTTGCACAATTAATGGCTTCCAAGAACTTTTTTGACTGAATTCCCATAGAATTAATTTCGAAGTAGGATAAAACCTACCAGGTGCAAAGTCTGGTTCAGTGTCATTAGCACTATCACCATCACTGCCTTCCAGAAGAATCTTCCTCTGCTGTACTGCAGCTTTAGATGCTGCTTTTCTTTTCCCTTGAACACGACCAACATCATCTTCCACAGTAATCTTATCCAAATCTTCAGGAGAGGCATAAAAATCAATGGAAAACTTTCTGTGACAGCTGATATTTCAAGAACTGCAGAGCAGACTCTATTACAGCTATTGTTTTTATTTGCCCAGGTTCATCCCTCCCATGCTTCCAGTAATAGACTATTTATTAGCCCAATCTGGGTCAACCATGGTACATCAGTGCCCTGGGAACACCTCTAGTTTTAGGGATAAATCCAAGACCCAAACAGAGATCATCTTTCCCCCAAAATTTTCAAACTAGAATTGGGAATATGCAGCCCCTTTCTTCAAAGGTCAGTTGCTCCAACTAGAAGCCACGGGTAGTTATGACCCTTCAGGGAAGAATGTGTGTCTGCAGTACGACAGAATGAGACTAAAACACAAAGAAATAAAGGCCATGACATCAAGAGAGTCTTGACAAATTTAAAGAACTTGCTTCTAGCCACAATCTCAGCAATTTAAACAAAAGTCAGAAAAACAGCATTGTTGATGAGAAAAATTATTAATATAAAAAACTTACCTAAATAATCACTGGCTACACTGCAATTAGAGATATGAGGAGACTTATTCATTGTTTCTATTTTACTACTGCCATGTTTTTCAATGCCTAAATATAAGGAATAAGAAAGAAAATTCAGATATATCTTAATCAATGTCTAGAAATAGGAAAATTAGTACTAAAATGTAATAGCATTTAGATATAAATAAATGATCCCAAACTCAAACTAGCACAATAATTTTATTCAGAGAGGTTAACATATGGTTAGAAGTCTGGGCTCTGAAATCTAACATGTTTAAATTCAGGCTCTACCATGTAAACTGGCTATATGACCATGGGCAAGTTGCTTATCCTAAGACTGAATTTCCTCATCTATAATGTGGAGATAAAAATAGTGTCTTACCCAGTGGTATTACAGAAGACCAAATGTGGATCTTACATAGGAATTGCTTATTATTGTGCCCAATGTGCAGGAAATGGTCAATAAACTATCAATTCTGTGTAGGCAAATCCATGCTTTTACTAACGTTAAGAACTCTCCAATCGTTATAATAACCTTAAAATGATCCAAAGCATTCTAAGAGGACTTTAAGACATAATAATTGGTACTATTAAATTCCAATGCTATAAGGTGCATTATTTAATAAGAAGTGGTATAATATTAATACTTCTAAGGAACTCCCCTTATACATTCTACAATGTCTTAAAAGAGAGAGATGAATTTCAGTGCCTCCATTTTAAATGTAATTCATGATAATTCTCTTTTCATGTTTCTTTGATTCTTGGTTACTAAAAGTCTTCCTAATCAAACTTTCATTTCTTTTTAAAGAGGAGGCAGCCGGATAAGGTGGCTCTCGCCTGTAATCCCAGCACTTTGGGAGGCTTTGGCAGGAGGATTGCTTGAGGCTGGGAGTTTGAGGCCAGCATGGGCAACATAGTGAGACCCCTCTCTACAAAATAAAAAATTAGCCAGGCATGGCAGCACATGCCTGTAGTCCCGGCTACTCAGGAGGCTGAGGCAGGAGGACTGCTTGAGCCTAGGAGGTCAAGGTTGTATTGAGCCATGATCATGCCACTGTATTCCTGCCTGGATGACAGAGCGAGACCCTGTCTCAAATAAATAAATAAATAAATAAGGAGGCAGTACTGATTTAAGAAACAAAGAAAAAAGCTCCATGTATACCCCTAAATAAGATAATAAGCTAAAATATCCCCCAACATAAAAACTTTAAGCCAAAAAGCATTTTAGCAGCAGAGTATCTTTTTCAGGAATAATGATTTCTGCCTCTCTAGAATATTAACATATTGCCAGAAAAATCAAAGGAGAAAATCAACAGAGAAATCCAAAAGCCATTCTCTTAAGTCTACTGAGCTTGCTAACCAAATTAATACCTTTGACCTTTGTAAGTAATAAAAATTACCATAATTAGGGTATGTTCAACTGATCTGGAAAAAATGGAGATGGATTGTTAGGACTGTACAGATCAAATCATTTGATGAAGAAATTAAATGTTCACTGTACAACAACATATAATTCGAACACTGAGGCTCTCAGTCCATGCCCTCAAGCTTATTCTGGGTGTTAAGCAGAGATGTATGTCTGTTTGTATGAGATTTAGGCAGCTGAATTAAGAACTAAATCCAATCGTATTCTCTGCAAATGGGTCTATTTATAGTGCAAAGTATTCACATTTTACCTCTTTCCTCTGTGAAGGCCCACCCAAACAAATAATTACAAAAGCATTAAGAAGGTTTTAAAGCTAAATATACAGAAAATAAAGTTACTTTTATCTTGAGAGTTCTGCACATTAGTGGTGACTGTTGGAAGTTCCTTCACTGATAAAGCTAGTGCAACTTCTAAGTCTCTCTGGTAGAGCTTGTCATCTAAAGCCATCCTAAAATAGATACACAAGTAATAATGAGTTCTTCAAAATATCAATCTCAACTAAAGAGCAAAGTTTGAGATTTCTCCAAATTACTATTCAAGAGTTGCTAACTTCGCAAAAATGTTTTTAAACAATCATCATTAATAGACCTTTGATGATAAGATAAGACTCCTAAAATGTCACAGTATCATGTTACATACAGAATAAGAGGTTTGAAATAGGAGGACCATGTGCCTCTTTGCAATGACTGTTCCCTTTCATTGTAATGTGTCACCTTACTACCAGCTGTGTCCAGTTGGGAAACACCCTACTCAACCCAAAACAGACTTGGTTCAAACATCACTTCCACTTAAAACTCTTCCTTGACCTCACCCACTCCCCTTTAGCAGATATTATAGCTCTTACATTAAATTAAAATTATTATCATTTTTTTACATCTCTTCCTCCCAATCCAGACTTTAACAAATATTTTACCAAGCACTTACTTTGTACAAGGCACTGCACTAGCTGGAATACTAAAAGTACCTTCAGGGAGTCTGCAATTAAAGGAGGAGGGTGGGGAAATAAGACATGCTAATAATTATCCTATAAAAGGCAGATTATAAAGTCCTATTCAAGCTGGTCAAAAGTGCTATGGAGTATAAGAGGAAAAAAACATCAAAGACAGATAAGGAAAAGTCACATAAAGGAAGAAGCACTGAGATGTACCTTAAAGAATTTATTTTTTTAGAATAACAGTTTTCTTAAGATATAATTCACACATCATAAAGTTTACCTTTCAAAGTAAACAATTCAGCAGTTTTTAGTACATTCACAGAGCTGTAAAACTACCATCACTACCTAATTTCAGAACATCTTTATTACCCCAAAAAGAAACCCCATACCCATTAGCATCCACTTCCTGTTTACCCCTCTCCCCTCCTAGCAACCATTAATCTGCTTTCCGTTTCTATGGATTTGCCTATTCTGGACATTTCATGCAAATGAAATCATGTAATATGTGACCTGTATATCTGGCTTCTTTCACTCAGAATGATGTTTCCAAGGTTCATCCATATTGCAGTATATATCAGTTATCAGTTGTCATTTCTTTCTATGGCTGAAAAATATTCCATTTTGTGGAAACCACATTTTACTTATCCATTCATTAGCAGATAGACATTTAGATTGCCTCCATTTTTTTTTAGCTATTATGAATAATGTTGCTGTGAACATTCATGTATGGGTTTTTGTGTGGGCATATGTTTTCATTCCTCTTGGATACATACATAGGCTGGGTCATGTAATAACTCTGTTTAACATTTTGAGGAACTGCTAAACCATTTTCCAATTTAGCTGCACCATTTTACTTTCCCACCAGCAATATATGAGGGTTCAAATTTCTCCACATTCCTTGTCTTTTGTATTAAGTCATCTAGTGGGTGTGAAGTATTATCTCATTCTGATTTTGATTTGCATTGCCCTCACAGCTAATGATATTGAGCATCTTTTCATGTGTTTATTGGTTATTTGTGTATCTTCTCTGGAGAAAGTCTATTGAAATCTTTTGCACATTTTAAATTGTGTTGTTAGTCTTTTTACTGTTGAGTTTTACGAGTTCTGTGTATACTCTGGATACAGTCCCTTATCAGTTATCTGATTTACAAATATTTTCTCCCACGTGTGGGTTCCTTTTTCTATATATTTAAAATGTAATACAAGAAACTCACAAACAAAAACCAAAAAAAAGAAAAGCAAAAAAGAGCATGACATGAGGTAAGGTTCTCCAGGCTAACTCACTTTTCATAGAGAAACTTGTGGCAGTAAAACATTATATATGCCATGTTCCATTTGTTAATATTCCCCTTCCGCCCATCTCTTCTCCATACTGCAAGTTTTGGGTCTCTAAGGACTTCCTTCACTCCTTTCTGCCTCTTGATACTATCTAATGGAATTCCATGGTTAGTCTAGAAACTATGGGAACTTCTCACTGCTGGATAAATCTTAACAACATGGGGAGAAGACATCTTTTTCTGCAAGAAAATACATGGTTTTATATTTTAAAAACTGTCCTCATATTAAGTCATCTTGTGTCTTAATCATCTTAAGTCATCTAATGTCATTTTTAACAAAGTAGTCTCATATGATTTGAGGAATTCAGAGATAAGTGCTGGGTCCTGTCAAAACCAGTCATAACTTCTGAATTCTACAATCATTATTGTCTTAATATTTAATGATACTTCCTTGTATGTTTGTGAATTTCTTTAAGTCAGAAAGTCAGAAAAAAATAGTACGTCCTGTTTTCTGACTGCACCTAGGAAAATAAGACCTATGACTCTGCTCAAGTTCTAATTTAAACCAAGGGTTCGAATCTGTGTCTCTTTAAAATTAACACATCTAATGTCATATATTTACTGCATGTCTTACCTCTCACCTTTTTTTAGGGGTTTTCTCTTGTACTGGGATTTCTTCTTTCCGGAGATTGTTCAAGTTAGGTTTTGGTTTATCTTGTTTTAACTCCTTTGGTGCTGTTCTGGATTTCTTGTTTAAAGGTACAGTTGCAGAAACAAAATCATCTATTCATGTGTGAATTAAAACCAAAAGAAAAATATTATTTTCTTCATAAATGAAAATCATTACAATGTGTGTTCAAGTTTTTATAGGCTAGGCAAATTGTTTAATTTCCACAATTTAAAAATCATTGTTAGTATTTTGTTTATCTTTATTCTCATTTATCTATTTCGACTTTTGTTTTTGTGCCCTTTATATTTAAAAATATCAGTCTGTCAAAAACCAATTCACTAAAAACTGCAAAAGCAATTAAGACAGCATATAAGTGTCAAAGAAAAAATGATTAAAAACCTGTAAAACTATTAGAAAAATTGGTAGAATTTAATCACATTGAAAAGTGGAAATAAATTATTTTTATGGGAACTTCACAATGTAGCCAAATATCTTTTTTCAAAGCCCATTACTTGGGCCAGGCACAGTGGCTCACACTTGTAATCCCAGCACTTTGGGAGGCCAAGGTGGGCAGATCACCTGAAGTGACGAGTTCAAGACCAGCCTGGCCAACGTGGTGAAACCCTGTCTCTACTAAAAAATATAAAAATTAGCCAGGCATGGTGGCGGACACCTATAATCCCAGCTACTCAGGAGGTGAGGTGGGAGAATCGCTTGAACCTGGGAGGCAGAGGTTGCAGTGAGCCAAGATCGCGCTGTTGCACTCTAGCCTAGGCGCAAGAGTGAGACTCCGTCTCAAAAAACAGAGAAAAAGAAGCCCATTACCTATTCCTAGTACATCAACCATGCTAGAGGAAATAAGAAGCATTATGGGGGGAAGAGAAAGTAGCTCCTACTTGAGGATTTTTACAATAGTAGTATTTTCTCTTTCCATTACCACAATGATCTTCCTAAGATCCTACCAAAGTAACTTCTTATTTTCTTGCAAAAGGATGTTCTTTTCCAGTCCATTACTGTTTCTCACAGGTTTTTCTGTCTTACCAATCCTCTGAACTGTTGTAGTTCTACTCTTGACTGTCAACGTAAAACTACTGCTGTGGCTTTTCCACATGTATACAACACATATATGCATGCTTTCAGGGTCTATGCAGTCTTCATCACATACTCAGCAAGCACTAATACTTGTTGTCTCTTATATGCTTCCCCATGTAAAAATAAGATAACTTAGGACTCCCCCCACCTACTACTACACACCTGGCAATTTATAACTATCTGATGACAGACTGATGACAAAAAAAAAAAAAAGCTAGATGTTATACTCTACACTCTTTTTCCCAAGTGGTAGATACAGTTAAGGCTGTGCTCAAGGCAAAAACAGATTCCTTCAAACCGAAGACTTACTAAATATTTGACTTACAGAAAACTCTAGTGGTCTAAGAAAGAAATATTAAATCCACTTCAACGTATAACATAATCTAATGCAATGTTCCTCAAACTTTTCAATCGTAGCAGAGTCAAGTAAACATATGACTAATGCTTAAAAGGCATAACATAAGCCTAACCTTTCTTCAAGGTCTTGTTTCATAGTACAATTAATAGGGATTTTATATACTATGCTGTAACATCTTTGTATCTCAAAAAGACAGTGTTTTCCTTCTTCAGGGATGGAATAGGAGACCAACCTCTATGTGACAACTATGGACTTAGAGTAGTTTAGATCTAAAGAGACTTTTCACCTGGCCTGTTCATTTATCACCTACTAACATAATTTTTATCAGTATAATTATCAGCATAATTATCCCAAATGATTAGAAAACTATCTTTCCAGACCTACCTCATATGCATTTGGGCAATTTAGTCAGTGTTTGAGCTATATATGTCATATAAATTCCGAGGAAATGAGTTTCCAAATCTTTAGAACAAAAATAAGAAGCTTTACTTACCATCACTGTCAGAGTGGTCAAACTGTGAGTAATTGACTGGTTTCTTATGTCTATGACCAAAACAGAATTTTTTCATTAACACAAATGTCAATTTCTCACCACTATTACTTAAGGCTATTAATGAATATTATTTATTTATTTAATATTATTCATTTATTAATAATAAATAATGAATAAATAAACGACATAAATAAAAATGTGTTAAATGAAATGTGTTTCAATAAATGAAAATGTGTTTGGGTTCAAGTAAGAATATTTAACTCTAAAACATGATTTGCATTTTACCACAGGGATTTATCATTAGCTAAAATAGTTACAACTATACCTGATATACCTGGGTATTGTTGGCTTTTCAATTATATGATAAAGGAAAAAAATTCAGGTAACTTACAAAGAATAATCTACATAATTAACATTTATAATTGCTATACTGTTTAATTGCTGTTGGGCATTTGTAAGTTCCCGTTGTACGTGTTCTTCTGTTTTGTGTGTGCATTCTATCTTCCTTACTAGATTATAAATTTCTTGACACTAAAAGCTACTTTCTTTTCAATCTCTCCACAATACCAAATAACATTTTTATGCAACGGACACTTAAAAATGGTGAGTGACCTTGTTCCTACCACCTGAGATGAGTATCCCTTATCTGAAATGCTTGGAACCAGAAATGTTTTGAATTTTGGATTTTTTCAGATTTTGGAATATCTGCATTATATACTTACCAGCTGAGCATCCCAAATCTGAAAATCTAAAATCTGAAGTGCTCCAATGAACATTTCCTTTGAGTGCCATGTAGGTACTGCAAAAGTTTCAAATTTTGGAGCATTTCAAATTTGGGATGCTCAACTTGTACTACTTCAGAGGGCATTAGAAGAAAATGATATTCAAAGTGAAAAAAATAATTTTTTCCTCCCTCCTCTAGGCACTAAATAAAATGTTTTTCTAGTTTTTATTTCTATATTTTTGCCAAATAGCTAAATGTGAATAACCTAATTTGTCAGCTGGTTGTTCTTTCAAGTAAAAAGAATGTTCTATGAAAAAGAGGTAAGCTCAGCTCACAACTCAGACAATCTCACAAGTGCTTTTCCTTGAGATAACTATCACGCATGAGTATACAAAAGTGCTTTATGTGTACTTCCTGTTTCCTCACGCAAAATATTAAAAAGTGCACTCATATTACTCTCTTACTCTTCAGAGTTAAAGAAGTTAGAGCTGAATAAAATGTGAAAACCCCTTTATAAATTCTGAACTTGAATAATAGTAAAATAAAATCAATAGCCTATTTTTAATTAGTATACTTAAGGGTTAAGCTATGATGAATATAATAATTTCCACTACTTCATCAAGCATATTCTTAACTGAAATGATTTTTTTTTTTTTACTTTTAAGAGTATGGCAGTAAACATTGCAAAGACTAGTAGTACAATTTAGTGCCACTGCCTTAATTGTTCTGAGGTGCCAGCAGTTTTATCGTCACTGCAGTGCAAATGACAAAGCAGCGAAAAAGGCAAATCATATCTTAGTATTGTTATGAAAAGAGTTTTGACCTCATAGACCTCTAGAGAAGTTTCCAGGGACCCCCAGAGGTCTGCAGACCATACTTTAACAACTGCTGTTCTTTACAAAGGGATTATGACTCCACTGCCTGGATGCTTAAAACCCATTTCAAATTCAGCATGTTCGAAACAGAAATCTTGATCCCTCACACCTCCTAACCTTCCTTTTCCTAGTCTTCCCTATCTTAATACAAAGATCATCCATCCTGTAGCTCAGACCAAAACTATTGTGGAGTCATCTCTGATTCTTTCTTTCCCTTACCTGTACATCTACTTCATCAGCAAGTTCTGTCCACAGTGCCTCCGAAATACATCCCAAATTCATCTGTTCCATTCCATGCCCACTAATAATACCCTATCCCAAACCGCTCTCCAATGATATAATACCTGATTTTCCTGCTCTCGTTCTGGTCACCCTATCCATCATTTATTCTCCACCAACAGCCAGTGACCTTTATAAAAGCAAACTTAGATTTCTCTCCCCTACTTAAAACCCTCCACTGACTTCCCATTGACTTAAAATAAAACCTAAACTCCTTTCTAAGACTTACAAGACCCTATCTGTTGTGGCACCTGCCTATTTCTCTGGCCTAATCCCCCTACGATTCTCCCCACTGCTTGTTAATCCTACAGCTTTAGACTGTCCCTAAAATATGGTCAAGGATGGGGCCTTGGCTCCTATTCCCTCTACCCTGATTCATGACTCAGTGCATGTATTATCGCCTCAGAGTCACATATTAACTACTATATTTAAAGTAGTGCTTTCCTCTTTCGCACTCTCATATTTCGAGGCTTATTTTCGGCCCCCTAACCTCACCTCCCACTAGAATGTAACCTCCAGCACCTCGTACATTAAAGAAGTGAATATATTCAATAACTTTACTAAATGAATGGATAATTATAGGCTTCCATGGCACTCAACTGTGTAAATAGAAGAATCGTTTCTAATACCACGATGGAAAGCACAGAGGATCTGGAGTGAGATGACTTAGGTTTGAGTATTGCCCTGCCACTTACTGGGCTGTATGACTCAGATAACTTACCCTCTATACGTAGAAATGTTAAATCAATACAACAGGAATGCTTACTCTTTCTATATCAAATAACTACAGTGATGAACAAATAAAATAACACATAACTGGGCGCTCGGTGAAATGTAAAGCGCTGTTCAAACGCTAACAAGGTCTTGGTGAAAGAAACGGCGACGGTTGTGAAGGGAGGCAAAGAGAAGGAAAAAGCTACGATGCTAGGATACTTCTGAGCAACGGGTGGCTCTCACTGGAGACTGGGTTCTTGATAACCGTCCATCCTAACCCCACCATCGCTGCCCTCCGGTCTTACTCGATCCTTTCCCCTTAGTCTCATGTCTTTTCCCTTAGTTTTCTTCCCACCCCCGACGAATGTCAGGAACTACCCACCTCACAGGCCGCACCATGGTCCCTTTCAAGGCTTGGTATTTACAGTTCTCAAATTCTTGTCGGCTTCAGCGGCGGTTTCAATTCCCGCCCAAAACCAGACTTCGGAGCCCTCCGCCCCCTGTTACCAGTCGTCCAATCATCACCAGCCATGCTTGCGGCGGCGCACGCGCTGTGGGGAAAGCGCATTTGCTCCCGCCCTTCCCAAGGCACCGCTTTTCCGTATCCGGTCCACCAGAGCCGAGTTTGTGCTTTGTCCCTGCACTTTCGTCACAACGGCGGATTTGCCCTGTCTCTGAACTACAGAATAACAATAGAAATACACCTTATTGCACCTTTCAAATGGTTAAATTGAAACACGTTGGGACATAGAGGCACTTGGACTGAGAAATTTTCTACAAGATGCCAGGAAATAGAAAAGGATGTGGCGAATCTACGTTCGCGGATCCGCGGGGTGGAAAAAGTATGTCGGCAAGTCAGCTGGTTTCCCCGTGCAGGACGCGCTGACAGCTCGAGTGAGCGGACTGCCCAGGACTTCGGAACTAGACGAGGTGAGTCCAGAACCGAGTGAGGATGCCCTTTCAGACTGACAACCGTTACAGAGGGATTAGTCCCCTCACCCGGCTGAAGTTTCTCAGCTCGACCGTCTGTCTTCCTTTTCCCTGATTAATGTGAGCCTCAGAGCCTCCGCTCTGTTGGCTGTGTGTGTTCGGTCCAGACCTCCTTCCATCCCATTTTCTTATGGGAAACCTTCCTGGATTTCACGGTTGCTAAAACTGAACCAAGGCTTCAGGATAGACCATTAGTCTGAAAAAAGAGCGAGAGGAGAAAGAACTAAAGTTATCAGTTTCTTGAAACACAAGTCTAAATGTTGAACCAGAGCTTTTGTGTCTGTCTTCTCTTTTTTTTTCAACATTCCTGATTCATTCATATTTTTGCATTTATCAGTGGTTGATTCTTTTTTATTGCTGTGTAGTATTTATCTCATAAAATAAACAAGTTTACTATTCTCCTACTAATACGCATTTTGGTTGTTTCCAGTTTGGGGTATTATAAATAAAACTTATATGAGCATCCTTCTGGGTGTACTTTAGCGAACATATGCGTGTGTGTGTATTTGGATATATACTTAGGAATGAAATTTCTACATCATAGAATAGACCTTTATGTAGTTTTGGTAGTTTTCTAACATTATAAAAATTTGTATTGCTTTACGTTTAATTTTAATTCTTTCTGAGTAAAACAAATACCCTATCTCTTTGCATTATGGTGAAATAGACGAAGATTTTTGTGTATAGCCTACATACAGATTTGAAAATATAGTCTGGATAATTCAACTTAGCCCCGCCCCACGACATGTACAAAAGTCCTTTGAGTTTTTTTATATTTCAGGTGATATCTTTTTAAAGAACCGTATGAATAATTTTTTGTTCTTTATTTTTCCAGTGAGCACCATAAAATAAAAACGCCATACAATCCAACAATTATTTATTAGTTCTTGCCATTCGCAACATCCTGCCTAATACACGGAATACAAGACAGTATTCCTTCCACTTCAAGAAGACTGTTTTCTAGCCAAGAGTAAGAAATAGAGCGTGATAAGTGGCATGATTCAAATAAGTCCAGGCTAATATGAGAGCCTGTCGGGACCCAATCCAGTTTTAGGGAGTTGGATAAGTCTTCCTAGAGGCTTAACTGAGACCTGAAGAATTAGCAATTGTTATCCAACGAAATTAAGATCAGTAAGAGTGCTCTAGGCAAAGAAAAAGGCATTCAAAAAGATTCGGCATGGAAAGAGAAGTTTGGTGTTGACAGAAGTTCAGAATGGCTGGAAAATAAAATTTGTCAATTTGTGTGTTAGGAAGGAGAGGTGCAGTTTCTGAGAGAAGAGTGGAAATATAAGCAGGGGTGTTGTAAACTGGGATAAGGAGTTTACATTTTATCCTGAGAGCAATGGAATGTCATAGAAAGTTTTTAAGCGGATGAACAACATGATCAGATAAGTATATTCCTTTTTTAAAAAGGAAGATTACTATAACTTCAGTGTAGAAAATAATGTAAGAACTGATTTGATGGGAGAAAGCCTAGCCATAGGAAGTCCAGTTACAAGGGTGATGAATAAATAAATCTTTAATTGATGTTGATTCTTACTGCCTTTAACTAGATTTTCTTCTTCCTTAGTAGTGTCTAGTTTGCCTTTGGGGTGTGGGCCGGAAGTGGAGGTCCTGTACTCTCTCTTTTCTGTGTATCTTCTTCCCACATGGAAATCTTTCTAACACTTTCTTACTCCCCTTCCCCCAGTCAGATCTCATGACCACAACCTCTAAGTTCTCCAGGATCACTCCTTGGTCCCTGATCTGCTTCTTTGACTTTCTTTTTACCAACGGTTTCTTAAGCTTTGTATTTCCCCACCCATGAACTCTCCCTGAGAATTCTCTCTGCTCTTCTCTCCATGGTCCTTCCCTATTATTGAGAACCCTGCCTTGGAATATAAAGTACTTTATGGCCATAATTTTTTTTCTTAAATCAAGTTTAAAACAAAGTGTCTTTTTTTTTTTTTTAAGAAGCACTTTGTTTTCATCATGAAGATGGAAGTACAGGGATAAACACTTGGGAAAAATTAGAATAATTGGCTCGTAGACAAAATCTCTTGAATGGTGGAATGTTTTCTTAGAAGTGGGACAGCAATAATGAAACATAATTTCTTTATGGACTTATAACCTACTGCTTTTTTGTTAGTTCTGTAGAAATCCTGTCAAAGAATATGAAGAAAAACAGAGAAAGAGTCTGCAATAGAGAGAGAGAATTTGTATATAAATTTAAAGTAGGAAGTCAGTGCTTAGAACTGAGAGTGCCACTCAGATTTCCTGTTCAAGAGAATGCCAGTCATTTACATGGACGTCTGATGCTGCTGCACAGTTTACCGTGCTTTATAGAAAAAGGTGAGGACTGATTTTTTTTTAAGTATCACCACTTTATTAGTTTCAATAGTCTGTCATTAGAAGTTTCATATTAGAAAGCATAAACCTAAGAAGCTTTGGAAACAGCCATAACATAGGAACTGATTCCAAGAATAAAAACATTTCTCCAGAGCTTTCTTTTATTGAGTGTTTTTTCCTATAAGTGGTAGTTGTTTATAAAATATAAAAATTAGATTTTATAATGAAAAATTATCTACAAAGTTTGGAATTAGAGGAGCTCTTCTGAATTTAGTTGGGTGAAGTTATAAGGCAGTTTAGCTATCGCTAATTGTGCTAATAGAATTATAGTGCTAAATTGGTTGCCCTTTTAATAATCTGGTCATTAATTTCTGAGATGCCATAGAACAGAAAGTGTACTAATTTTTGAATAGTCTTTGCTTACCTAAATTAGTTTTATAAAGTTATATGTATTAAACCATTTTTAAAGGTCTGTGCTCTATCTCACAGTCTAGGAAAAATTTAAAATTCAGAATATGTTAGATCACAGGTTAGAGTTATAAGAGAACCTAGAAACTTTATAGCCCAATCACATTGTACAAACAAGGAAACTGGAACATAAAGAGGTTAAATTATTTACCCAAGGCAGTGGTTCTTGAAATATGGTTTCTAATCATTTAGCAGCAACAGCATCACCTGCAAGCTTGTTAGACATGCAAATTCTCGGGCTGCATCCCATTTCTGCTGAATCAGAAATTAGGGTAGCATGTGGCAGTCTGTTTAAATAAGGCCTCCAGGGGTTTCTAATGCACACTTAAGATTGTGAACCACTGTCTAAAGTCACGAACATAGTGATAATAATAGAGCCAAAGCCAGAACACAGGTGTCCTAACTTCTCTCTCAGTGCTCTTCCATTATATCATTCTCTAAGTGGTGTCTGTAAAACTGAAATCGGTCAGTCATCTGAGTTAAATGTGTTAATAAGCTAGTCATTTAACTTCTCTTTCAAAGGATGTAACAATGTACCCTTTAAAGTTACATGGAAAACTCTTTTTAATGTAAATACAGTAATGTTCAGACCTTCAAAATCTGTAGCATTTTCTTTATGTCCTTATACCCACTTGGCTTCAAACTGAAATATCAGGCTTAAGAAAGTAACATTACTTTATTAGTATCAAGGGAATACGTAGGAGTTAAGACTTTTGACCTTTCTCTATGCAATAGCCTGTAATAGTAAAGGAAAATAATCGTGAAATTAGTTAAATGATCCCCTAAGCTGATTTCATTTTAGTTGGAGATTCTATTAAGAGTATCAGCTTGATAAAATAAAATTTCATGTCTGGGCAAGGTGGCTCATACCTGTAATCCCAGCACTTTGGGAGGCTAAGGCAGGTGAATCACTTGAGCTGAAGAGTTCAAGACCAGCCTGGGCAACATGGTGAGACCTATCTCTACCAAAAATACAAAAATTAGCCATGCATGGTGGCATGCACCTGTGGTCCCAGCTACTCGGGAGGCTGAGGTGGGAGGATCACTAGAGTCTGGGAATTCAGGGCTGCAGTGAACTGTGATCATGCCACTGCACTCCAGCCTGTGTAACAGAGAGAGAGACCCCATCTCTAAATAAAAAATAAAAATTTAAAAATAAGATTTCACATTGGAATTCTCAGCCAAGTGAAATGTTCCCTATTTATACCTGGATTTTGCTTACGATGGTGTTTGATGTCCCTGTAACAGACTTAAAAGAAGCTCTGACTCAGTTTATAGAAGAAGAATCCCTCAGCGATTATGATAGAGATGCTGAAGCATCCCTGGCAGCTGTGAAATCAGGTGAAGTAGATTTACATCAGCTGGCGAGTACATGGGCCAAAGCTTATGCTGAGGTAAGAAAATAGGTCAGATTGTAAATTTCAAGGATATTCTGGATTTTGGTGAAAATTTTTAAAATGCTGTGGTAATCCTGAAATAGTTATAAGATCCTTTTTCTCCACATACCAATATTCTATAATGTATATGTTGCTGCTTCTGTGCTTCCTATATCAGGGTGAGCACATAAGACAAAATGCTATTTATGTAATACCTTTGTAAAACAAGAGGCTACTTGCATATATCTCACCAGCACAGGGTCTCCAGATTTAGTAATTAAAAATATAGGACACCCAGTTAAGTTAGAATTTCAGATAAATGAATATTTTTTAGTATATCAACATATTACATGGAACATATTTATACTAAAAAAATTTTTTCACTATTTATCTGAAATTCTAATTTAAGTGAGTGTTCTGTATTGTATCTGGCAACCCTAAATCAGCAATAGTATTCATTTAACCTTTGGTTTACTTTTATAAACTTATCTTCATTATTGTTGTGTAGTCACATCATATCATTTTCTATTTAAATAATATACCCTGTTTCATAAAGTCTAAGATGCCATTAGGTATACCACAAATGATTTTATTTACTAAGAAAGAGCACTGCAAATTAAACTATGAGAGAATGCCAAGATGACATCAAGTATAAGAGGCAAAGAAAAGACTCAAAAATATCCATTGTATTTATCAAGTAATCTTGTCTGTGGCAAGATCAGTTTCAGTAAGTTGGTGGTGGTGGAAATGAGATTTCATTGACTTTAAGAATGTGGGAGTGTGGAAATAGGAAGAATTAGTATACTAACTGAAGAAGTCTGAATATAAAGAGGTGAAGGATGGGGCACTGGCTAAATGGGAACACAAGGTCAGAGGTTTGTTTGTTTGTTTTTTAAGGCGGCAGAGTTTAGGACTAGAAGGGATAGAATCCAGAACTCAAATGGAGAATTAATCATAACTGGGAAGACGCTTCTCCACTTATAGCCAAAGAGAAGCAGGAAAGGTTGGATATAAATTCAGATAATTTTATTAATTTGGTAGCAGGAAGTTGAGAATATTCTCTTCTGAGTGTTTCAACTTTAAGGAAAGACAGGTTATTTGTTTAGATGAGGCAGTAGGTATAATAAGATTGTTGGATATTTAAGGAGAAAACTGAGCAGCGAATGATAGGATTGCCAGGCATCATTGAGGCCAAGATTAAGAGTGGCACCAGTTTGTCACCATAAACTTTATAGAGTTTTGTGATTTTTCTGCTACAGCTCTCTAAAGCCCGACTGCAGGCATAGAGAAGAGGAATAAGATGAGGGTTTTGTTAGGTGAGTAATATAAGGTACATCAGTCAAGGGAGTTGAGGATATCGGCAAGACAGTGGTTGAATGCTAGATCACAAAATGTAAGCTACATAGGGAAGGAAGTGAAGCTAAGTGGCAGTTGATGGCTGATCCAAAAAAAAAATGAAAACATTGAGAAACTTATGAAGTGGAGGTCCTGATGAGGTTAAATATCAATTACCTGGGGATTATTGAGTGAGAAATCTTGGGTAGAGGTTGTAGTCAGAGACTAGAATGTTTGAATACTGACGGACTGAGTTTCTGGTGAGGATACTAAATGGATGGCTGAGGTGGTGTGGAGAACTAGTAAATGTTGCAGGTAAACGATGACTATCTGGGCTGGTGGTACAGGGGTAAAAGAATTTACCAAGACAGTTGTAGATAAAGAAAAGTAGATTTATTAGAGAAAGTAGGAAAATATGTTGCGAGGAGGCAATGGGCAGGCCAACAGAAGAGAAGCAGACTTCAAGGAAACAAAGGCTTGCTGGAGATTTTATAGGACAGCGTTTATGCTGTATGCTGTAGAGTGCTGTGTGCAGTACTGATAACCCCAAGACTGCAGTGAGCTGCAGTCTTGCAGCTATCTTGCAGGTGTCTGGTGAAAGGTGAGTGCAGGAGGGCTACATGGCCTGGACCAGGGGTGTCCAATCTTTTGGCTTCCCTGGGCCACACTGGAAGAAGAAGAATTGTCTTCGGCCACACATAAAATACATTAACATGAGGGATAGCTGATGAGCTAAAAAAAAAAAAAAAAATTCACAATTTATGAATTTGTGTTGGGCGGCATTCAAAGCCATCCTGTGCCACAGGTTGGACAAGCTTGGTCTGGACCATGAAGAAAGGCAGACTTATAGCTTATCTGCTTTCTCTTTTTGCTTTCCCCTGGTCCTGCCAGCCTGATTCCTTTCCCCTAATTGGGACTCCACAGTAAAGATTGTAGAGTTTGGGAAAGTAAGAAGGCAGTGCCTTGGATGGGTTTCCACATGGATATCCAAGTAACCCAGGTTGATGGCAGGATGTGGGGCAGAGAGGAAGTCTTTGAACTTGGTGCCAAAGCTTTACAGGAATGAGGGTGAGTGACAGACAGGTAGGCTGTTAGATAATGATGGCCATGAAAGATAAGGGGTGCTGAATGGTTTGAACCTCAAAGAAGTCAGGCGTTATGCCTGAAAGTGGAGGTGGAGAAATAATGGCCTGGACATTGAATCGCTTTCTCTCTGCAGTCACTTCCTCAGTGCCCCATTCCTCTCAGCCGTCCCAGTCCCCTTTCTAGTAGCATCTGTCCTGAGGGAGTGGCGTAAATTAGGTCAAGGAAAAAACTATGCTTAGTTCTTCTCACGTAGGTATCTTCTACCTATTCATAAAGCTTCCCCTAGGCTGAGTTTAAAATTAATGCTGCAGATTATTGTAGTTAGATGATCTGGTAGTGGGGCTACTGAACATCTGGTGTTATGTGTGGTCAAGCACATGCCTACAGTCTTACAGTAGCTCCTCCCTACAAAATTTCAACTTTGCCCTGAAGTGAATTTTAAACAGAAGTTAAGTCCCATAGGCTGGTTATAATTCCTACAGCAGTCCCACGTCTAAAGATGAACAGTTATCAGAACAGTTTTGGAGTTTCAGAGGCATAGAGTAGATGAAATCATAGTTCTAGGTTCAGCTAGTCTCCTGCCTTCTGATGTGGCAACTGATTGAAGTGAAAGAGAACAAATTAGAAAAGTTTTCCTGTTGACTGACTGAGTTCAAGATACCTGTTTATGTGATGTGTTCGTTTGTTTTAAGGTAAATTATTACTCTTCAGTCATATTATAAATTCCAGTTTTTAATATTTTCGTGGGTAAGAAAAGGGAAGAATTTAGTTTGTTTTTTTTTTTACAGGTATCTTTTGCAAAGATCTATAATGGAAAAAACATCAAAATCTTTGTTTTATTTCCACTTAATGCCATTAAGTCATATGATCTTTGACTTCTCAGTGTATCAGTTTCCTCCGATGAGTTGAAGAGGCAGCCCTTGGGATAGGCATCTGTACCTCCTTGGATGTATCCGTGTGTGCTGAGGGCATTCCCATTTTGTTTCTCTCTGTTTCTGCTTTTCTTGTCTATCAGCGTTTACTCAGTCCCTTCATCATTTTAATAGCTACCATTTTTATATCCTTAAAAGCCTGCTGATATTTTAAAAAGAAAATGTAACACTAGAAAAGGTCCAACTAAATGCATAATTACACATTTATCTTGATAATAGGTATGCATGAATTTGGCTTTCATTCGCAGGTGACCACATAGTTCACCTTATTTTCTAAATATGTAACCTACTTTAACAGTATTTTTTTTAATAATGAAAAGTTTTCTCTGATTATGTAGCTAATGCATGAAAGTTATTTTACCATACAGTATGTTAGAATATAAATAAAGGCTATCAGAAATCCCACTGTCCTGAAATAGCCACCATTAGCATTTTGTTGATCATCTGTGTGTGTGTGTGATTTCACAGAAATGAGGTCACAGCATAAGCTTTTATTGTGGACACTTCCTATCCCTTCCTCCACATTAGTACCTCCTTCTCATTTCTGCTTCCGGGTAACTTATATTAGGAACTTAGTCTGTATCTCTCCACATTTTTTTTTTCTGTGCTTAGACAATCCTGTATAATACACACACATATATTTACACACATATATATATAAGAGGGTCTTTCTGTCATTGAAGTGCAAAAATGGAATCATACATACTTTTCTAGTAGTGTGTTAAATAAAAATACTAGATCATGATTTAAGAATGTCTGTATATTATCTTGTAGACCACGTTAGAGCATGCAAGGCCTGAAGAACCCAGCTGGGATGAAGATTTTGCAGATGTGTACCATGACTTAATTCATTCTCCTGCCTCTGAAACTCTCTTAAATTTGGAACATAATTACTTTGTTAGTATCTCAGAACTGATTGGTGAAAGAGATGTGGAGCTGAAAAAATTACGAGAGAGGTATTTCAAATTTCTTGCATTATCAGAATTAAATGTTACGTTGTCAAATAGATGGCCTGCAGAACAACTTGTTTTTATTTTTTACAAAAAGGATAAGATAGAAAAAAAACTTCAATATTAGAAATTAATTTTCTTGTATGTTTAAATGTGTAACTACAACTGGGAGGGTCCTCATAGGTTTATATACCTTCTAAGTGGTTTAACTAAGTAAATGATACTGGTGGGCCTTATATATTCTTATCTCTAATAAGAGGAATAGATTACTTCTGTTGAAGGTTTGTTTTGTTCCAGGCACTGTGCAAAGTGCTTTGGATGCCCTGTCTCATTTGATCTTTACCATAACCCTACTATTATTTCCATTTTAAAGATGAAGAAGTTTTTGCTTAAGTAACTTGTCCAAGGGCATGCTGGAATTTGAAACCAGGAAATCTGACTTCAGAACTGTTAACCACTGTACCATTCTGTCTCCCTATTCAGAACCTCTGTATTGCCCTGCTCTAACTATGTCCATGGCTCTTTCAGTTCATTTTGTATGCTCAAGTACCTTAGAAAAAAATAATAACACTAGTATTGTTCCAAGAAATTGTAATTAGATTTGAATTCCTGCTGTATGGATTACTTAACACAGTATACAAACAATGCTTTTATTATTTATCTTTTCTTCAGAGTATGTAAAAAACTTCTAGCATTATTTATTTTAAAGTAATAAGTGGCTTCCCTGACTTCTTTCTAGTAACTCTATATAAATTGTGATAGGAATTCAGGATGTGTCCTTCTAGATAATCCATTGTAATTTAGCAGAATCTAATAATATTTATTATCTTAAAAACACTTATTTAAGACATTGGGTGTATATTCCATTAAGGTAATAGTTTTAGTGTTGCTTTGATTGTGAGAGTATATTAGGACTAAATCACTTGTGTGTGTGTGTGTGTGTGTGTGTGTGTGTGTGTGTGTGTGTGTGTAACTGATTTAATAGTCCCAAAGGAGTAAATTTAAAAAGATGTGCTGGTTTGTTCCTGGTTCTCATTAGCTTCCCGTTAGAATACAGTAAGGCTAGCAAGATGAGAATAATCTTTGGAGCATTGTCATGGTTAAGAAAATATAAGTACAGAAAAATAATAAGGAAATGTATTTAATAATTGTTCCTGAGGGATACTCTCTTCTGTGTACCAAATTAGCATATTTATTATATTGCATAGATTTGTAAATTTTCATAACAATTGTACTCCTCTGGACCACTTATTCTCATACTTTGTAAAATATTAGAATGATCTCTTTGTCAAAAAGAACATGCTGTTTTGAGATATTTGTCACTGTTTATAGGTTTGGTTTGTTGACCAGCTGTATTGGGGCAGTTTATTCCTTTTTGATGAGATACCTGCAGTGAGTGGTTGCCACTAGGTATATAGTTGAAACATATTTCCCTGGGGAAGACAAAGTTTTTTTTCTAGTTCTTTATTATGTAGCCCGTAAAATTGTGAATGTAGTTTAAAAAGAAGAACAAAATATAGAATTAGGTTTTTAAAAATATGTAAAAGTAGAATTACCTAATACTAATTAATTACTTTCTGTTGAACTTCATTTCTTTGATTTTTCCTCCTAGGCCTTCAAATAATATAACCTTCAAGTCATCCTGAATCTGTTATTAGCCGTCAGGTTTTCTGTGACTATACTTATTCTGCCTCTTTGGGTATATTGATAAATTCCCATTTTGGCTCCCTATACTTCCATTCCTAGTACTTTCATTGAGCTATTGAGTGACTCTAACTTGCAGCATAGTTTGCTGCCTGTACCCCCTAGAAAACTATATATCTAGCCATTAATAGTCTATAATGCTTCCTTATTCTAAATCTGAAGATTTGTGTTCTGCATGATTCTTCATCTTTTGGGAAGTTCAATTAACGTGCTAATTACCTGCATTTACTGGTATTCATACTTTTTTTTTTTTCATGGAATAGTTTTTTAGTAGAGGTTTGTTTTGACTTATTTTATTGTTTGAAATCATATTTGGCCATATTTCTTGATGGGGTTTGGCCTTCTTTTTTCTTTCTAAACATATAAATAATACTTGAATTCATCTATTTTTAAAAGTTTTGTAATTTATTTTTAACCTGTCCAAACCGCTAGCTTGAAAAAGAAAAATAAGCTGTATTCCTCTGGTAGGTAATATTTATTGCAAAGGTGAACAGTATGACTTAAGGTAAGTTGAAATTCACTAGTGTCTGTGGAGGTTGACCCGAAATTTTGGTGCTTAGTTTATTTATCCATTTCATGAGCAGAAGTGACACATTTTCTTATTTCATTTTAATGCCATTGTACATCTTTAAAAGACAGTTTCTCGGCACAGCATCAATAATACAAGTTATAATGATTTTTTTCTTTAAGTATCTTCAAGATAATATACAGGTTGCCAGAGTTGTCACATCTGACATACTGAGCCAGGCTATATTTAGTATTTCATCTGAGACGTAATAAAATTTTCTTCTATCTTAATCATAGAAAATATATATTGTATCATCAACTATATGATTAGCTAGTTGCCTTTTGGACATATTTAGGATGAAATAAATGTTCATGAAATTTTATTTGTTGAATTTCTATCTGTCTTCTTTTTCTTCACAAGAGATGTGCTCTTTTTTTAAGCAAACCAGATTCTAGATATTTCTTTAAACTTTAAAAATGGCAATGATACCTTTTATCCACTAGAGGGAACATGTGTAATGTAAAATAGTAATATATATTTATATCTGTTTGTATTTATAAATGGTTAGCAGTTATTTCTGTTTCTAAATAAGAATCTCACTTGCAAGCATAATTTTCATTTGACCCGTAATAGTTATTAAAAGTTAATGGAGTCATCTGCCTTAGAACTAAGTGGGATTTAATGATACTGAATATTTACTACCGGAAGGTATATATAGAAATGTATATATGTGTAACTTGCTTGAATTTAATTTATCATATATATATAAGTATCTTAATCAGTGTTACAAATAAGTATAAATTCACTCTTTTTTTTTTTTGAGATGGAATCTCGCTTTGTTGCCCAGGCCGAAGTACAGTGACATGATCTCAGCTCACTGCAACCTCAGTCTCCTGGGTTCAAGCAATTCTCCTACCTCAGCCTCCTGAGTAGCTGGGATTACAGGCGCCCGCTACCATGCCCAGCTAATTTTTGCATTTTTAGTAGAGATGGAGTTTCATCACGTTGGCCAGGCTGGTCTTTAATTCCTGACCTCAGGTGATCCGCCTACCTCAGCCTCCCAAAGTGCTGGGAGTACAGGCATGAGCCATCGCGCCCAGCCAAAAATTCACTCTTTAGAGCAATTTACCTGAATTAACTAGGATGATAAAATCCTTTTAGTTTATATCTGTGTTTTGTTCTTTCCCGGTTTGTTAGAAATTGTTTTAAAACAAACTTTTTGCATACATTTGTATTAGAAGATAATCTTTAATTTCAATTTTTTAAGTGAACTTATTTATTAAAATAAAACATACACACAGAAAAGGCAACAAACTGTGGGTGTACAGCTCATTAAACTTTCACAAATTAAGCACGACCATGTAACCATTGCCCAGATCAAGAAATAGAATATTTCCAGGATTACAGAGTCCTCTTTCGTGCCCTTCTAGTCCTTTACCCTTTCCCTCATAAATAACCATTATCTGTACTTCTAACACCATTGGTTAATTTTTCCTGTAGGAAAAACCATTTTTAATTTTTGCACATTATTTCTTTGGATAAATGCAGAAGGTGTGACTAACATCTTCAGACTGTATTTTACGTCCCTCTGTAAATTTTATGACTTAATAGTAATTTGACTCAGGATCTAATTGTCTGCTTCTGGATATAATGTAAACTAACTTTCAGAGGTTGAAGTCACTTTAGTTCATATACAAATAGAAAATCCATTTAAGCTGAAATTGCAGAGCCTCTTCTTTGAGGAAATTTGCAGGTGAAAAGGGGTCCAGAGTTTTTAACATTAGCCATGGTAATTGAAAGGTAACTTAGATTTTGACTGCATTCGTCTGTGCAATACATTTAGATGAAAATTTAGCTGCACAAATGATGTTGATATTATATGACACTATCATTGTTATTGGCTAGTCTCCATTTCCAAGGATTCTAAGTACTTTCCAGTTACAATTCTCATTCCTGGACACATTTCTATAAAATAAATTTTTTATTTTCACTTTATAGAGATTGTTTGATGAATCTGAAGGATCATATACCTTGAAAGTTTGATGAATATCCCTGATTTGCTTATTTGTGTTTTAGACAAGGTATTGAAATGGAAAAAGTCATGCAGGAATTGGGAAAATCACTGACAGATCAGGATGTAAATTCACTGGCTGCTCAGCATTTTGAATCCCAGCAAGTAAGTGAAATACAGTGACTTTTAGGTATGCAGTTGCATTTTCTTTTGTTTTTTTGTTTGTTTGTTTTTGTTAAAAAAATTAACCAGTTGGTATACTGTTTCTTTTAGGACCTAGAAAATAAATGGTCGAATGAATTAAAACAATCAACTGCCATCCAAAAACAAGAGTATCAAGAATGGGTAATAAAACTTCACCAAGACCTAAAAAACCCCAACAACAGCTCCCTTAGGTATTAACTATGTATTGTTCTTATTCATATAGTAGTCCATTGTTAGTAATGTTTATATTTACTACAAAGTTAAACCTTTTAGCTGTATGTCTTTTTAATTTGCTAGTGAAAGTTCAAGACAATTTTATGCTGTGCTTTTACCACCTTTTGCATTATAGGCTTTATGTGGATTATTTGGGGGGCAATGGTTATTGGTTAGTTTGAAATAGAACTTTAGTTTTATGTGCTAGATACATACACCTAAATACTTAAATACTATCTTTATTTCTTTAGTTTCCACTCCATGCAGTAAACATTGGTTGAATGCCAAACACTCTCTAAGCAGAAAAACAAACAAAAAAAACCCTGCCTATATGGAGCTTATATTCTAGAAAGAGAGACTGATCTATAAATAAAAGAACACTGCATAGAGTGGTATGTGCAGTAACAGAAGCATGTAGAAGGTACAGAAATAGCATGGAGGATTTCTCATAAATTATAACTTGTGTGGCATCTCTTGGCCTAGATAAATTGTATTTCACATATTCCCTTAGAGCTTGACCATGCCTATGTTATTTCCTGGCTATGTATCTGTTATGTTTGAGAATTAATATTTTTCAAATCCTAAAGTATATTCAGTTGGAAATATACTGGGTACGGTATAATAATTCTATTTCCAGCATATGCCAGTGTATGCTATAAATATTTTTAAATAGCATTTTATTTGTATAATGTCAGTCTCATGTCTTTTTTTTTTCTTCATTGTATACCCAGTTCCTTGCCAAGTGTTTAGCTCTTGACACTAGCACATAAGACATGCTCAGTAAAAATTTATGGGATGAATGGATGGACAGATGGATAGGGTATTGTTAAAGTCTTTACCTGACATCTGTATCATCTCTTATCTAAATATTACAGTTTTTCATTTGCCTTACTGTTTTCCCCAAACTATTGGTTGCAGCCTGCTATGAACCATTCTACATCCCTTATTTTCCAACGAGCCTTTTAAAAATAACAATAGGAAAAAAATCAGGGTGCATCATATGTGAAGCTTTCTATAAATGAATGTGTATATTGAGCCAAAATGTAAAATATATACTGTATATTGTAGTCAGAAACATTGAAAGCCACTGATTTAAGGAAGCTGTGAAAGCCCTTTGCTGTGAAAGTTATCCCTTTATGATCATGCTACTGCACTCCAGCCTGGGTAACAAGAGTGAGAAACTCTTAAAAAAAAAAAAAAGTTATCTCTTACTTTGCTGCTAGAGTTTCAGAAATTCAATCTTTAGAATCAATTTCTTTTTTTTTTTTTTATTATACTTTAAGTTCTAGGGTACATGTGCACAACGTGCAGGTTTGTTACATATGTATACATGTGCCATGTTGGTGTGCTGCACCCATTAACTTGTTATTTACATTAGGTATATCTCCTAATGCTATCCCTTCCCCCTCCCCCAACCCCATGACAGGCCCTGGTGTGTGATGTTCCCCGCCCTGTGTCCAAGTGTTCTCATTGTTCAATTCTCACCTATGAGTGAGAACATGCGGTGTTTGGTTTTTTGTCCTTGTGATAGTTTGCTGAGAATGATGGTTTCCAGCTTCATCCATGTCCCTACAAAGGACATGAACTCATCCTTTTTTATGGCTGCGTAGTATTCCATGGTGTATATGTGCCACATTTTCTTAATCCAGTCTATCATTGATGGACATTTGGGTTGGTTCCAAGTCTTTGCTATTGTGAATAGTGCCGCAATAAACGTACGTGTGCATGTGTCTTTATAGCACATGATTTATAATCCTTTGGGTATATACCCAGTAATGGGATGGCTGGGTCAAATGGTATTTCTAGTTCTAGATCCTTGAGGAATAGCCACACTGTCTTCCACAATGGTTGAACTAGTTTACAGTCCCACCAACAGTGTAAAAGTATAGAATCAATTTCATTGTGTAAATATTGGCCTGTAGCTGATGCTGCTTTTAAAAATCAAGTATTCCTAGGAAATAATGTTTTTATTGTGACTTTGTTACCTTGCTTTTCTTTTTGATAAATGTTTCTTTGGGCAGGAGAGATCTCTTTTCAACACAACTATATATGGAACTCTTATATGTGATTGATAAAAGTGGTATTTTAAAATTTATTTTTGCTTTATTTTTCTTTAAAGTCAGGTCAGTTGAGGAATAAATTACATAAAGTTAAAATTCTTCTGTTTTAGGTGTACAGTTTGATGAATTTTGACAAACTTAGTCATAAAATCATCACCGCAATCAAAATACAGAATTTCCCTTTTTGGTAGTTTTATTTCATTGTAGTTTGATTTTTCTAGACTGTCACATAAATGGAATCAAACTGTATGTAGCAATTTGTATCTTGCTTCTTTCATGTGGCATAATACTTTAGAGACTCATTTGAGTTGTGTTTATCAGTGGTTCTTTTTATTACTCAGTACTGTTCTATCATCCATTTGTTTATCCATTTACTCAGTGATGGACATGTTGGATATTTCCAGATTTTAGCAATTATAAAGCTGTTGTAAACATTCATGAACAGGTCTTGTGTAGACATGTGTTTTGATTTCTCTTTCATAAATATGCAATCCCTCTCCCCTAGGAATGGGATTGCTTGGTCATATGGTAAGTGTACATTTAACTTCAGAAGAAACTGCCAGACTATTTTCCAAAGTGACTGTACAATTTTGCGTTCCCACCACCAATGTATGAGGGTTCCAGATGTTCCATATCTTCATCAGCACTCAATATTGCTATTTAGACATTCTAGTAAGTTTTGCAGTGATATCTTGTAATTTTACTTAGCATTTCCCTGATGCCTAATTATGTTAACATTTTTTCATGTGCTGGAAAAATGTGTCTTCTTATTGAGTTGTGAGAGTTCTTTATATATTCTGGATACAAGTCCATCATCAAATAATGTATTTTACAAATACTTTCTCCCACTCTGTGGCTTGTCGTTTCATTTTCTTAATAGTGTCAGTCAGAGAGTGAAGTTTTTCATTTTAGTTAAGTGCAGTTTATCAGTTAAAGACTTTATTTCTTCAAAGTAGTTTTAGGTTCACAGCAAAACTGAGAGGAAGGTACTAAGATTTACCGCCTGACCTACAAATGCATAGTCTTCCCCATTATCAGCATCCCCCAGCAAGGTGGTACCTTTGTTATGATCAAGAACATATATTGACATCATAATTGAAGGGGTGGGTTGCCCCTCCACACCTGTGGGTGTTTCTCGTAAGGTGGAACGAGAGACTTAGGAAAGAAAGAGACACAGAGACAAAGTATAGAGAAAGAAATAAGGGGACCCGGGGGACCAGCGTTCAGCATATGGAGGATCCCGCCAGCCTCTGAGTTCCCTTAGTATTTATTGATCATTTGTGGGTGTTTCTCCGAGAGGGGGATGTGTCAGGGTCACAAGACAATTGTGGGGAGAGGGTCAGCAGACAAACATGTGAACAAAGGTCTTTGCATCATAGACAATGTAAAGGATTAAGTGCTGTGCTTTTAGATATGCATACACATAAACATCTCAATGCTTTACAAAGCAGTATTGCTGCCTGCATGTCCCACCTCCAGCCCTAAGGCGGTTTTTCCCTATCTCAGTAGATGGAGCATACAATCGGGTTTTATACCGAGACATTCCATTGCCCAGGGACGGGCAGGAGACAGATGCCTTCCTCTTGTCTCAACTGCAAGAGGCATGCCTTCCTCTTATACTAATCCTCCTCAGCACAGACCCTTTACGGGTGTCGGGCTGGGGGACGGTCAGGTCTTTCCCTTCCCACGAGGCCGTATTTCAGACTATCACATGGGGAGAAACCTTGGACAATATCTGGCTTTCCTAGGCAGAGGTCCCTGCGGCCTTCCGCAGTTTTTGTGTCCCTGGGTACTTGAGATTAGGGAGTGGTGATGACTCTTAAGGAGCGTGCTGCCTTCAAGCATCTGTTTAACAAAGCACATCTTGCACCGCCCTTAATCCATTTAACTCTGAGTTGACACAGCACGTGTTTCAGAGAGCACGGGGTTGGGGGTAAGGTCACAGAATCTCAAGGCAGAAGAATTTTTCTTAGTACATAACAAAATGGAGTCTCCCATGTCTACTTCTTTCTACACAGACACAGTGACAATCTGATCTCTCTTGCTTTTCCCCACATTTCCCCCTTTTCTTTTCAACAAAACCGCAATCCTCATCATGGCCCGTTCTCGATGGTCGCCGTCTCTTCGGAGCTGTTGGGTACACCTGCAGACTAACAACAGACAAAACAGGCACACAAGGATTAATATGAGATTTATAATTGTAGTACTTCCGATGGTCTTAACCCAAGTGACAGGGTTAAGATTTGCGAGGCCATCAGCAACTCCTGCAATTGCCTCAGTTGCTGGCACCAAATTTAAATGGGCTTTTGATGCTTCGAAAATTTGTTCTTTTAATTTGGAAATGTCTAAAGTGAGATTATCTTCTCTTCCCTGTAGATGGCGTCTAACCATGTCCCAGTGATGCTCAGACTCATTATAAATTTGGGGTGTAATACAAAAATCTGACGTATTCCAGTCACACTGTAACTGGAAACGATGTTCTAAGCTCATGAGTCTGTCTCCCATCCAAATGACAGTTTGTCTAAGATCATTAATTTGATTTGCCAATTTTTGATCAATACTAGATTGTGAATTCCACAATCTTGTAGAATTTTTTTGCCAATCATTAACAAAGTTTACCGACTGAACAGAAGAGTGCAATGCAGCTCCTGCTACAGCAGCCGTAGCTGTGACTGCAATTAATCCCATAATCACTGCAATTAAAGTAAAAATGAATCTTTTGGATCTATTTAAAACACCTTTTAATACTTCAGTCAAAATATGGACGGATGGCGAGGCCTCCCACGGTCGGTCCATGGACACAGGGATCCACACGCCCTCTCTTGCTCTCACCAGCAGAATACGGTGTTGCCAATTAAAAGTTGAATCAATGCAAGTAAACAATCTACAATTTTCACAGGTTATAGTTTGAGAGTCTGGTTTAATAACTATATTTCCTACAACTAGCACATAAGGGGGCTTTATGCAACTTTGTAAAGGAACCGTTGGATTGGAATATAGGTGGATAGTATAAAATGGCTTACGATCTCTTGTTTCTAAAGTTTGATTTCCAGACCAAATTCTAATGTGGTGTGAGGCCACAGTAAGCCTCCATAATTCTAGATGTTCAGGACCAGAAACAGGACTTATTATTTTTGGTCTTGGGGTAGAGATTCCTTTTTCTCCCCATTCCCAAGGGTAGAAAGACTGCAATTTTTTATGCTTATGTTTGTCTAGACTTTCTGTTAAGTCGCTATCAACAGCTGGACTCACTTGTGCACTTGGACACGACTGAGTTCGTCCTGAGCAATTGTGGTAGAATTGACCTCGAGGTGCCCAATCTATAATAGTTCCGAATTCATTGTTTTGTAATATCACCGCAGTATTGGCCACACATTCTTCCCAAACTAAAACTTCTGTATTTTTTGATTCTTTGGGAATTTCCTTGGGGCAAGGTTTCCCTTTAGGTCTAAATTTTAATGATCTTTGATAAGAAAAGTCTTGTAAATAATTTACCCGTGGCCTGAGTGACATCCCGCTTACCATGTGATAAGTGAATCTACTGATGGGACTGACAGTAGGTACTTCTACCAACCAATTTTGGACTGCAGGCATTAAACATCCTGGTGCTCTCCCTAGGCAAATAGGAGGATAACGATACCCAATGGAAATATTTATCATCATCCCTTCTTCCTCAGGTTTGGCAGGGCAGCGATCATCTGTGGGGCCAGGTACCCATACGCTATCATTAACATATACTTCTATAGGATTATCCATCCATGTGACTGGTGTTACCATCTCTGTGGAGGCCCTTTTCTTTGCATCTCCGATGGGTTCATTGTAGAACTTCAAATGTCTAGTGGGTATCCAAACAGGAAGCTGATTTTCTCCTGGTGAAACACAAACAAAACCTCTCCCCCACGTTATCACCTTCCCTATTTCCCATGTCTTATTTTTATTATCTTTCCACCAAATTAGTTTTCCTTCATGTGGACTGTTCTTTTTACCAGTAAGATGTTGTTCTACAGAAGTAGTAGTCTGATTTCTATAAATGTTTTAAAAATTTAAAGTATAGAGTGCTAGATTAAGTTGCATCTGAGGAGTGGTACACTCCTTACTGTCTCCCCCTTCTTTTTGTTTAACTAATTGAGTTTTGAGTGTTCTATTAGTTCTTTCAACTATGGCCTGTCCTTGGGAATTATAAGGAATTCCTGTTGTATGTGAAATTTTCCACTGACTTAAGAATTTTTGGAAAGCTTTACTACAATATCCTGGTCCATTGTCAGTTTTGATTTTTTCTGGAACTCCCATTACAGCAAAACAAGACAATAAATGTTTTTTAACATGGGAAGTACTTTCTCCTGTTTGGCAAGTTGCCCATATGAAATGTGAATAAGTATCAACTGTTACATGAACATATGATCATTTTCCAAATGAAGGTACATGCGTGACATCCATTTGCCATCATGCATTAGGACACAGACCTCTGGGATTAACTCCTGCCTCTTGAGTGGGCAGGTGTAAGACTTGACACTGGGTGCAATGTTGTACAATGTCTTTTGCCTATTTCCATGTGACATCAAATTTGTTTTTTAATCCTGCTGCATTTACATGAGTCAAAGCATGAAGTTCTTACGCTTTTATGAATGCAGATGATACCAGTAAGTCAGCTTGTTCATTTGCTTTAGTCAAAGGCCCTGGTAAATTAGTGTGTGCTCGAATATGAGTAATATAAAATGGGAAATTTCTTTTTCTTACAGTTTGTTGTAATAAATTGAATAGCTGGTTTAACTGATCATCCATGCTATATTTAATTAGAGCTGTCTCAACATCCCTTGTAGCCTGTACTACGGATGCAGAATCTGATATAATATTGATAGGTTGCTCAAAATCTTGTAACACTGTAATGACTGCAACCAACTCTGCTCTTTGAGCCGATTGATACGGAGTTTTGATTACTCGTTCTTTCGGCCCTGTGTAAGCTGCTTTTCCATTGCTGGAACCATCAGTAAATACTGTTAGAGCATTTTCTAAAGGTTCACGTCTGGTAATTTTAGGTAGAATCCAAGTAGTCAATTTTAAGAACTGGAAGATTTTTGTTTTTTGGTAATGATTAATAATTCCCACAAAATTAGCAAGACCAATCTGCCATGCACCAGAATTGATAAAGGCTTGTCTAACTTGTTCCTTGGTTAAAGGGACAACTATTTTGTCTGGGTCATTGCCACATAATTTTATTATTCGTAATCTTGTCTGACCAATTAATGTAGCTATTTGATCCAAGTACAATGTAAAAGTCTTAACTGTACTGTGAGGAAGGAATGACCACTCCACAAGATCAGTATTTTGAATAATGATGCCTGTTGGAGAATGTGCAGTGGCAAAAATCAAAAGTTGGAGTGGGGCTAAGGGATCTATTCTATTTGTTTGTGCTGACTGAATTTTTTCTTCCACTAATTTAATTTCTTTTGTTGCCTCTGGGGTTAACATTCTTTTACTATTTAAGTCTGAGTCTCCTCTTAAGATAGAGAACAGGCCGGGCGCGGTGGCTCACGCCTGTAATCCCAGCACTTTGGGAGGCCGAGGTGGGCGGATCACGAGGTCAGGAGATCGAGACCATCCTGGCTAACACGGTGAAACCCTGTCTCTACTAAAAATACAAAAAATCAGCCGGGCGTGGTGGCGGGCGCCTGTAGTCCCAGCTACTCGGGAGGCTGAGGCAGGAGAATGGCGTGAACCCGGGAGGCGGAGCTTGCAGTGAGCCGAAATCGCGCCACTGCACTCCAGCCTGGGCGACAGAGCGAGACTCCGTCTCACAAAAAAAAAAAAAAAGAGAACAAATTTGACATGGCATAAGTAGGAATGCCTAGAGTTGGCCGAATCCAATTAATATCTCCCAGCAATTTTTGAAAATCATTTAGTGTTTTTAATGTGTCTTTTCTTATTTCTATTTTTTGTGGCTTAATTTTTCTATTTTCTATCTGCATCCCTAAATAATGAAAAGGAGTAGAGGTTTGGATCTTATCAGATGCTATTGCCAGTCCTGCGTTGGCAACCTCTGCTTGCAGAAATGTATAACAGTCAATTAATTTATCTCTCGTTTCTGCAGCACATAAAATATCATCAATATAATGAATAATATAACAGTCTGAAAACTTGTCTCTAACTGGTTGAAGAGCTCGACCTACAAAAGTCTGACAAATAGTTGGACTATAAAGCATTCCCTGAGGTAACACTTTCCACTGAAACCTGGTGGCTGGTTCTTTATTATTTATGGCTGGTATAGTAAAGGCAAATTTTTCGCAATCCTGCTCCGCCAGAGGGATGGTAAAAAAGCAATCCTTTAGATCAATTATAATTAAAGGCCAGTCTTTTGGGATCATGGCCGGAGAGGGCAACCCAGGTTGGAGAGGCCCCATGGGTTGAATTACGGCGTTTACAGCCCTAAAGTCAGTTAACATACGCCATTTGCCTGATTTCTTCTGAATTACAAACACAGGAGAATTCCAAGGCGAGAATGAAGGCTCAATATGACCCTTTTCTAACTGTTCATTTGCTAATAAATGTAAAGCCTCCAGTTTTTGTTTTGGTAGAGGCCACTGGTTTACCCACACCGGTTTTTCTGTTTTCCAAGTTAATGGTATGGGTTTAGGAGGCTCTACAGTGGCCGCCCCTAAAAAGGATACCCTATTCCTTCTCTTTCTTGATTTATTTTAGCCTCAACTGGAACTTTAATGCCATCTTCATTTTTCCCTAGTCCCTTTCCTGGTATATATCCCATCTTGGTCATGATTTTTTGACTCGTGGGGCTATATAATGGAGCAGGCATGGTGATTTCCACACCCCATTGTTGTAATAAATTTCGACCCCACAGATTAAGAGGAATTGAAGTAATCATTGGCTGAACAGTACTTTCTTATCTGGCCCTAAGCAATGTAAAATCTCAGTACTTTGATACACTTCTGAGGCTGTGCCTATGCTGACAAGTCCTGTAACAGCCTTTTGTTTAGGCCAATTTTTTGGCCACTGATTTAAAGCAATGATAGAGACATCTGCTCTAGTGTCTACCAACCCTTCAAACTGTTTTCCTTGAATAATGGCCTTACACACAGGTCTGTTCTTTGAGACCTGACTTGCCCAATATGCAGCCTTTCCTGTCGGATCAGTGCTTCCAAACCCTCCTGTTCTTTTTATTTCACTATTTCCAACCTTAATATATGGCAGGAGTAATAATTGAGCAATCCTGTCTCCTGGACTGGCACCCCAAGGAATTGAAGAGCTAATAACCAATTGAATTTCGCCTTTATAGTCTGAATCAACCACACCAGTATGAATTTGAACTCCTTTTAGATTTAGACTTGATCTTCCCAAGATTAGTCCTACAGTCCCCTCAGGCAGTGGGCCATATACCCCTGTGGGGATTTTTTGTGGGGGCTCCCCTGGAAGCAGAGAGACTGCTTGTATAGTACCTAAATCTACTGCTGCACTGCCGCTTGTGGCGGGGGACAATTGTTGTATTGTGGTAACTGGCTTATTCCCTGAAACACTTGGGACAGTGGGGGTTGTTGTCCCTGAAAACCCTGAGGAACAAATGGCTGAATTGGGAATGCCCCAGTTTGTTGTGGGGCCTGAGGCTGGCCCCTTTGCTCGTTTCCCGACAATGGTTTCCCATTTTTATCAAATTTAGAACGACATTGACTAGCCCAATGTTTTCCTTTTTTACATCTTGGACATAAGTCTGGTGGCTCTCTACCTGTTGTGGTAGTAGCTTGAGTAGTTATATTCTGTTTATTTAAGACTGGGCAATTCTTTTTTAAATGACCAATTTGACCACAATTATAACATTTTCCTCCAAATGTTCTAACTTGTCCTCCTAAAACAACTCCTGTTATTGCTTGAGCCATAAGCATAGCTTTATGCATAGCTCCTCCGATTCCATCCCATGCTTTTACGTATTCTGAGATTACATCTGATCCTGCAGGAACCTTTCCTTTTAATGGCTTAATGGCTGATTGACACTCAGGATTGGCGTTTTCATATGCCATCAACTCCACTATGACCTTACGGGCATTTTCATCAGCAATTGACTTTTGAGCAACATCTTGTAGCCTTGCCACCAAATCAGGGTAGGGCTCTTTCGAACCTTGTCTTACTGTATTAAATGAGGGGCAGGCAGTTCCTGGGTCTTGGATTTTTTCCCAGGCTCTAAGGCAGATAGCTCTAACTTGCTCAATGGCCTCATTTTGCATTAATGCTTGTTGACTAATAGTACTCCAATTTTGACCTGTTCCTAATAGTTGATCTGCATCTATGTTAACTGGAGGATTGGCAGCCCTATTTCTTCGGACCTGTTCTTGTACCCCATCAATCCACCAAGTCTTAAATTGTAAAAATTGAGAGGGTGAGAGAGACGATTTTGCCAGAATCTCCCAATCATAAGGAATGAGTCTATGTCCATGAGCAATGGAATCTAATAATGTCCTCATATAAGGGGAGTTGGGTCCATACTGTTTTACTCCCTCTTTCATATCTTTTAGCATTTTTATCGAAAAAGACTTGCATCTGGCCTCAGCTGTGAGAGGATCTCCCTCTTGGGCCCCTTCTCCAGGTGGCATCGGTTCTAACATTACTGGGAATTGCCACGCCTCAGTATCTCCTTCCTTTCTTGATTTATCAATAATCTCATGTAATTCACTATCCTGTCTACTAGGTGGTGCCGTAGGATTAAGTCTCCTAGTGGGTGGCTGAGGGTATGGCGCCCTGCCCTGTGGTGCTGGGGGCATTCCTGGATATCCATACTGACTTTCTGGGGGTGGCCGATACTGAAGTTCAGCCGGTGGCCAGTATTGATAAACTACTGGCGGTTGGGTCTTATTTTCTTTAACCTGCGTTTGAGGTTGTAATGTTACGGGCACCTGACCTGCTGGAAGAGGACTTGGTCCTCGTGGTTTAGACTCTGATGGCCCCACTAATTCTGGACCTTTTCCTTCTAATTTTAACGTTTCAGGATATATCACCTCCTGTAATTGATTATAGTCAACACTTTGCGTTGACTGAGCCATTACCGGCTCTGCTACATATTCGTAATGTAAACTTTCTGTCTCTTTCTGGGATTTTTTCCTTGTCTTTTCATTACAATCTATTATACAGCTTCCAGGGGCATCAGAAACTGAAACGCTATCTTCTTCTGTTTGAAATGGTTCTAAAGCTGCTTTAATAATGGCCCAATCATTCCATACTGTAAGTGGAATGATATTACCCTTCCTACCTGCTTGTTTTAGTTCCTTACCAATTCTTTTCCAATCTTTTAGATCTAAAGTTCCTTGTTCTGGAAACCATGGGCAAAATTGTTCTATTATTTGAAATAGCTTGATTCGATTTTTTGTAGATACTTTAACTCCCCCTCTTTTTAAAAGAATTTTAATAAAGCTGAGATAAGAGGCATATTTACTTTTAGTTTTACTTTTAGTTTGCCCCATTATCACCCTAGCTTCTTCCAAGCGCACAAGCTTACCGTACGGCTGACTGTAGATGTACTCGGGATCTCTCATCGACTTGTCCTCAATGACCACGCTCGAGCGTACCTTCACCCTAGAGAAAAGCCTCCACGTTGGGCACCAGATGAAGGGGTGGGTTGCCCCTCCACACCTGTGGGTGTTTCTCGTAAGGTGGAACAAGAGACTTAGGAAAGAAAGAGACACAGAGACAAAGTATAGAGAAAGAAATAAGGGGACCCGGGGGACCAGCGTTCAGCATATGGAGGATCCCGCCAGCCTCTGAGTTCCCTTAGTATTTATTGATCATTTGTGGGTGTTTCTCCAAGAGGGGGATGTGTCAGGGTCACAAGACAATTGTGGGGAGAGGGTCAGCAGACAAACACGTGAACAAAGGTCTTTGCATCATAGACAAGGTAAAGGATTAAGTGCTGTGCTTTTAGATATGCATACACATAAACATCTCAATGCTTTACAAAGCAGTATTGCTGCCTGCATGTCCCACCTCCAGCCCTAAGGTGGTTTTTCCCTATCTCAGTAGATAGAACGTACAATCGGGTTTTATACCGAGACATTCCATTGCCCAGGGACGGGCAGGAGACAGATGCCTTCCTCTTGTCTCAACTGCAAGAGGCATGCCTTCCTCTTATACTAATCCTCCTCAGCACAGACCCTTTACGGGTGTCGGGCTGGGGGACGGTCAGGTCTTTCCCTTCCCACGAGGCCATATTTCAGACTATCACATGGGGAGAAACCTTGGACAATATCTGGCTTTCCTAGGCAGAGGTCCCTGCGGCCTTCCGCAGTTTTTGTGTCCCTGGGTACTTGAGATTAGGGAGTGGTGATGACTCTTAAGGAGCGTGCTGCCTTCAAGCATCTGTTTAACAAAGCACATCTTGCACCGCCCTTAATCCATTTAACTCTGAGTTGACACAGCACGTGTTTCAGAGAGCACGGGGTTGGGGGTAAGGTCACAGAATCTCAAGGCAGAAGAATTTTTCTTAGTACATAACACAATGGAGTCTCCCATGTCTACTTCTTTCTACACAGACACAGTGACAATCTGATCTCTCTTGCTTTTCCCCACAATAATCATTCAAAGTCCATAGTTTATTTTAGGGCTCACTCTTGCCATTGTATATTCTGTCAGTTTGGACAAATGTATAGGACGTGTATCTGCTATTATAGTACCATACAGAGTAGTTTTGTTACTCAAAAATCCTCTGTGCTCTGCCAATTTATCTATTTTCTATCTTGCCTAAGATACCTTTGCCTAATGGAAGATCACAAAGATTTTATCCTGTGTTTTTTCTTCTAGAAGTTTTATTGTTTTAGGTTTCACATATATGTGGTCATGATATATATTGTTTCACACAGATATATGTAAATGACATATATCCACCAACCTATATATTTATGCATGTATGTTGGTCTATAGTTTGTTTGTTTGTTTTTCTTATAACGTCTTCATTTGGTTTTGGTGTCAGGTTAATGGGGGCATTGTAAAATGAGTTGATCTGTGGTTATCGGTCTGATACGATGTTTTGATTTCTAGTATTTCCAGTTGTTTTCGCTCTTTGCTAAAATTCCTTGTGTGTTGCCTACCTTTCCACTAGATCTTTTAACATGTTGGTTATAGTTTTTTGAAAGTCCCTTTCTTTTAGTCCCAATATCTGGATCCTTTCTAAATCTGTTTCTGTTGATTGCTTTATCTCGACAGTGGGTTGGGTTTTTCTCTTGCTTTTCTGGTTGTCTCTTCTTCTTTTTTCTTCTCCTCCCCGGCCCCAAGACAAGAGTCTTTCTCTGTCTCCCAGGCTGGGGTACAATGCCTACAATGCCGCGATCTTGGCTCATTGCAACCTCCACCTCCTGCGTTCAAGCAATTCTCCTGCCTCAGCCTCCTAAGTAGCTGGGATTACAGGCGTATGCCACCACACCTGGCTAATTTTTGTATTTTTAGTAGAGACAGTGTTTCACCATGTTGGCCAGGCTGGTCTTGAACTCCTGATCTCGTGATTCGCCCACCTCGGCCTCCCAAAGTGCTGGGATTACAGGCACGAGCCACCGCACCCAGCCTATTTTTCTTCTTTTCTTTTTTTTAACTGATTACTGGATATTGTGGGTATTAGAAGAGACTGAGGTTAATAGTATTTATGTCCAGAAATGAACAATATTAATGTGAAGGTTGTGTACATCTTATCAGCAGTTGAGGTAAGTTTGGTTTCCTTTTTTTTCCCCTTTGCATTAGACTTTATTTACTAGCTTATTCACTGGAACAATGCTTGGAGAAATCTGAAAATGCATGGCAAGTTTGTTAGAGATCTTGCTTTCATATAATTTGTAGACTTTATGGCTTTATTTTTTAAAAACTTTTAATTTTTTTATTTCAGTAGGTTTTTGGGGAATAGGTGGTGTTTGGTTACACAAATAAGTTCTTGAGTGGTGATTTCTAAGATTTTGGTGCATCCATCACCCGAGCAATGTACACTGTACCCAACGTGTAGTCTTTTACCCCACTTTTATCCCAGTTTGGTTTCGTGTCTGTCAGTACCTTCAATGTACCACCGGCTTCATTTTCTACTGGTGCTACTTTGTGCTTAGAACGGCACTTGGGGGTCCAGGAGGATTTTTCTCTGTCTCTCTGCTCCATCCCTTGCTTTCAGCAGCCTTCGCATGCCAGAGCTGCAGAGTGGAGTCTGCCTCCATACTTTTGCTCTGCCTCCCAGCAGTGGGCTTGCTACTTGTTACTTGAATCTAGGCTCATAGTTGCGGGTCCGGAAGGTCACTTTGTTCAACTCTTCTCCATCTTTGTTGTCTTTGTCCGCTCCTGGTTTGGTCAAGCCTCGTGTATCTTGATTCTCAGCATTTCTGCCTGTGCCCTTGAGAAGGCTCTGTTGTCTCCTGCCCTCAGTGTTTTCTGGAAATACCTGATGGAGGCCAGTGGAAAAGAGTTTGCAAGTTCATGTGCCTGTGGCTCCGACCTATTCTAACTTGATATGCTAGCTCACTTGGCCTTCAAGAATCTGTTAAAATTTTAGCTGCTTTCTTTTTACCCCCTTGTATGACAGCATCCTATTTCAGCTATGCTGTAACAAAGATGAAACTCCTTATGTGTCCTGTCTGTCCTTGGAGGTATATGTCACGGTTTGGAATTCAGTTTACTAGGTTGCCTTATTATCACAAATGTTTGATGGACTCCAGAAAAGTATGATTTTGTAGATCAGCAGTCCTCTGAGCCTTTTTGGCACCGAGGACCAGTTTCACAGAAGACAGTTTTTTCCAGGAGAGGTGGAGAGGGTTTGGGGATGAAACGGTTCCACAAGGAGCACACAACCTCAATCGCTTGCATGCACAGTTCACAATACAGTTCACGCTCCTATGAGAACCTAATGCTGCCGCTGAGCGGATGGGAGGTGGAGCTCGGGTGGTAATGCTCACTCGCCTGCTGCTCACTTCCTGCTGTGCGGCCTGGTTCCTAACAGGCCTGTACGGGGAATTGGGGTCCCCTGCTGTAGATTATCTGGCTAGATTTAAATTTACCGTATTTACTAATGAAGTCAGTCATTGAGTCTAATGGGGCTGTTGGGATTAGCCCCAAAAATTTAGTCAGGGAAATGGATGACTCGTACAGACTTGTATCATCCTCAGCATATACCACTGTTGGAATTGAACGGTGATACAGTTATTGCTCTTTTGTGGAAGTCTTCTCAGGAACTATAAAGAGGAGAGCAAAGAGAAAGGCAGTTTAGTGGGAGGAGTATGTTGGAGGTAAAAAAGAAAACAAACAAGAAATGGTCAAAGTAAAGGGTGTGTATACATCAAAATGAACTTCATCTTTTTTATTATCTATTTTATTTCACTTTAAATTTTTATTGCTATCACTTCATCTATTTTCTGATTTTGCCTAGGGCTAGCCCTGGTATAGGATGTATTATATATTTTAAAATACAATGTGATTTTAAAGTAATAAGTTAATCGCTTCATTTAATCATTCTCTTAGGCTGCTAAAAGTGTTAAATGGCAATATATTAATTGACATTATAATGATTGAAAATAATAATCTGCTTTATTTATCGTGAGGAAATGAAAGAACAAGTGGGAATTTTAGAACCTGTTGGTGCTTACCTGTCTTACTTGTCACCGTGGATTAAGGATGAGTTTAGGAAAAAATTAAGCAAGACTTTCAGCTGTTCAGTTTTCTCTCATTATAAAGCTTTCCTTTAAGAAAAGTTTTTGACAAACATTAAAGTATATCAAAAATTTTATTACTTTTAGTGAGGAAATTAAAGTTCAGCCAAGTCAGTTCAGAGAATCTGTAGAAGCAATTGGAAGGATTTATGAGGAACAGAGAAAGTTAGAAGAAAGTTTTACCATTCACTTAGGTAAGTGTGTTAATTTTTTTGCAGTTATAATTTATTGTAACTTCTGAAACTATTTTTTAATTATTATTTTTTTAAAATAATAGAGACAAGGTTTCGCTATGTTGCCCAGGCTGGTCTTGAACCCCTGGGCTCAAGCAGTCCACCCACCTTGGCCTCCCAAAGTGCTAGGATTACAGGCATGAGTCACCATGCCTGACCGCTGCAACTTTTTTTATATGCTGTAAGAGAAAAATCCCTAACATGTGAGTAGAGTGTACCTATGTTATTTTTAATTCCAAATTATGTTTTACTTTAAGAAAGACTATATTTTATTGGCTTTAAGTTTTGTATATTTATATAATGTTTTTTGCAGATAGATTAAACTGAAAAAGTCATTAAAATGGGAAGTTGCAAGGCCCATTTTTAATTATTTTGTGGTACAGATTTATCTGGATTCTTGCCATAGAGATTTGCATCTTGTTATACTGGACTTTCTGTAGCTGCTTAAATATCTTTCCTGGACTATTGCCTACCCCCAGGAGCCCAGTTGAAGACCATGCATAATTTGAGATTGCTGAGAGCAGATATGCTGGACTTCTGTAAGCATAAAAGAAATCATCGAAGTGGTGTGAAACTTCATCGGCTCCAAACAGCTCTGTCACTTTATTCTGCATCTCTCTGTGGCCTGGTTTTACTAGTAGATAATCGAATTAATTCATATAGTGGTATTAAAAGAGGTAAGTTAACATCATACACATTTATTTTGTTAAATTTCATCCTGTAACACCATTCTTACAAAGAAAGGAATTATAGGGAAAATGAAAAAAAATTTTTATCACCTTGACATCCAAGTAGACCAAACAAACATACCCAGCCATAGTTATTTTATTTCAAACTGTAGCATCGATAGAGTGCTTCATGATATTTATTTTTCTTAAAATGCTATTATAATGTTTTTATAGAATTCTCATTACAAGGTAAAACAAAAAGAGCAATCACATGTTTTCAGTTTAGAAGCAAATCCTGGCTTGGTGATTTTTAGCTCATCCATTTGTCCCTCTCTCTCTCTCTATATATATATATTTTAATAACCTACCTCTTAAATTTGCTAGGTAAAATTCTACCTTCCCTCTTAGTACAACTCACTTTTTATGATTATTTCTAAATTTGTAAATATATAAAATGTAGAATATATAAAATATATGAAACGTATACTTGTTTTTGAAAGAAGCTTAAATAGAATTTATTTCCCCTCATAAATATAAGAACCTTCTTATATTTTGTAGCACCTTTTGGGGTGGATTATGATGAAAGTATTATTTAAAGAAGACCTGGAATTACATTAACAAAGAAATGTCAATATAATTAACTCTTTTGAGTGTTCGAGAGGTTAAGTCTCTAATCAAAACAAAATTGCTGTGCCCTAACTTAAGGCATAATTATTTAAAGGACAAGTATAAGAAATCTTATTAAGAAAAATAAGTATTATTTTCTTTTTCTACTAAATCTCATTGTAAGTAAATACTAAATATTTGATAGTTCGCATTTAGAAGTTTGTAAATGTTTTGGGTCCCTTAGATTTTGCCACGGTTTGCCAAGAATGCACTGACTTCCATTTCCCCCGAATTGAAGAGCAATTAGAAGTTGTCCAACAGGTGGTACTTTATGCTAGAACCCAGCGCAGGAGTAAGTTGAAAGAATCACTTGGTGGGTAAAACTCACTTTTATTATATTCTGTCTGTAATCACTGTAATAGTATGTGGATCAGTATTAAGATCATATAGAAAATTATGTTGGTGGAAGATAGGAAATTAAAAACAAAATTTAAGATTTTTTTAAGTTTTTTTTATTTAGAAAGAACATCAAAATGTATTTTTGGTTTTTTGGGTTTTTTTTTTTCCTTCAACTTTTACTTTAAGTTCCAGGGTACATGTACAGGATGCACAGGTTTGTTACATAGGTAAATGCGTGCCATGGTGGTTTGCTGCACAGATCAACCCATCTCCTAGGTATTAAGCCCATCGTCTATTACCTATTCTTCCTGATGTTCTTCCCTTCTCCTAACAAGCCCGAGTGTGTGTTGTTCCCCACAATGCGTCCATGTGTTCTGATCATTCAGCTCCCATTTATAAGTGAGAGCATGTGGTGTTTGGTCTTCTGTTCATGCATTAGTTTGCTGAGGATAACGGTTTCCAGCTCCATCCATGTCCCTGCAAAGGATATGATCTCATTCCCTTTTATACCATGTATTCCATGATGTATATGTGCCACATTTTCTTTATCCAGTCTATCATTGATGGGCATTCAGGTTGATTCCACGTCTTTGCTATTGTGAATAGTACTGCGAAGAACATGCGTGTGCATGTATCTTTATATAGAATGATTTCTATTCCTTTGGATATATACCCAGATCTTCAGAAGCTTGGACTCTGTGCCTAATTTTCTTTTTTAAGAGGATGATTTTCTTCAAGGTTCTGAGTGAAAACTATTGTTAAATTTCAGTACTATAGTTATACTTGAAGTAGGCACTCAGTGGAAAGTTGATGATCTTTTGATCCAAGTTCTATATCTTTAAAGTGGACGTAATTATTACTACAGAGGGGATTGGAAACGTAGACTAAAAGGTAGCACAAAATACACACGTTTTTATGTTATATCTTTGACTGGCTTAAGTAGCATGAAGTCAGTTAAATGAATTATTTTTGGTTCTTTTAAAAAAAAAATCACTGTATTCTTGAATGACTGCTTTTTCTATATTTATCCATAACATAACATTCTTTCTATTTAGGAAATTTACAGGAAAAAATTTTTTAATTTATTGAGATGTATTTGATAATTAAAGATTGTATATATTTGAGGTATACAATTTGATGATTCAATGTGCACAGATATTGTAAAATAATTACTTCAAACGAATTAGCATATTTATTACCTCAGATAGTTACCACTTTTCTGTGTCCGTGGTGAGAACACTTGAGATCTGTCCTCTTAATGAATTTCAGGTATACACTAGAATATTGTTAAATATAATCACATTGTCGTACATTAGATTTCCAGAACTTAACCATCTGTGTGGCTGAAACTTTGTACCCCTTGACCAAAATCTCCCCATTTCCCCCCGCCCCAGCCCTGGTAAGCACCTTCTACTCTATCAGTGTGAGTTCAACTATTTTAGGTTCCATGTATAAGTGAGATGATAAAATATTTGTTTTTCTGTGTCTGGCTTACTTCACTTAGCATCCTCCAGGATGCTTAGTGTCCTCCAGGTCAATCCATGTTGTTACAAATGGAAGGATTTTCTTGTTTAAGGCTGAATAATATTCCATTGTGTGTCTGTTTGTGTATGTGTGTACATTTAGGTGTGTTTTTAGTATCTTGATTATTGTGACTAATGCCAAAATGAAGTCTTTAAGAAACTAATTTCATTTCCTTTGGATATATACACTAAAGTGGAGTTGCTGGATCATAAGATAGTTCTGTTTTTAATATTTTAAGAAACCTCCATCCTGGAAATGGTTTTTAAAGCTATTGAAAAAGTTAATGGCATCTTTCTTCAGAAGCTTTCTATCTACACATAGGAAGAGGATTAAGGGAAGGCAGGTAAAAGAAAAATTTCTGGCTCAAATCCCAGAGTAATTCAGCTGTTTTTTAATTGAAAAATTAAAGTTTATTTTATTTATTTATTTATTTATTATTATACTTTAAGTTTTAGGGTACATGTGCACAATGTGCAGGTTAGTTACATATGTATACATGTGCCATGCTGGTGTGCTGCACCCACTAACTCGTCATCTAGCATTAGGTATATTGGTATCTTTGTAAATTAAATTGGTACCATAGGTTTGTTTAGTTAGGACCTAAATTTTTTTTTTTTTTTTTATACTTTAAGTTTTAGGGTACATGTGCACATTGTGCAGGTTAGTTACATAGGTATACATGTGCCATGCTGGTGCGCTGCACCCACTAACTCGTCATCTAGCATTAGGTATATCTCCCAATGCTATCCCTCCCCCCTCCCCCCACCCCACCACAGTCCCCAGAGTGTGATATTCCCCTTCCTGTGTCCATGTGATCTCATCGTTCAATTCCCACCTATAAGTGAGAATATGCGGTGTTTGGTTTTTTGTTCTTGCTATAGTTTACTGAGAATGATGATTTCCAATTTCATCCATGTCCCTACAAATGACATGAACTCATCATTTTTTATGGCTGCATAGTATTCCATGGTGTATATGTGCCACATTTTCTTAATCCAGTCTATCATTGTTGGACATTTGGGTTGGTTCCAAGTCTTTGCTATTGTGAATAATGCCGCAATAAACATACGTGTGCATGTGTCTTTATAGCAGCATGATTTATAGTCCTTTGGGTATATACCCAGTAATGGGATGGCTGGGTCAAATGGTATTTCTAGTTCTAGATCCCTGAGGAATCACCACACTGACTTCCACAATGGTTGAACTAGTTTACAGTCCCACCAACAGTGTAAAAGTGTTCCTATTTCTCCACATCCTGTCCAGCACCTGTTGTTTCCTGACTTTTTAATGATTGCCATTCTAACTGGTGTGAGATGGTATCTCATTGTGGTTTTGATTTGCATTTCTCTGATGGCCAGTGAAGATGAGCATTTTTTCATGTGTTTTTTGGCTGCATAAATGTCTTCTTTTGAGAAGTGTCTGTTCATGTCCTTCGCCCACTTTTTGATGGGGTTGTTTGTTTTTTTCTTGTAAATTTGTTTGAGTTCATTGTAGATTCTGGATATTAGCCCTTTGTCAGATGAGTAGGTTGCAAAAATTTTCTCCCATTTTGTAGGTTGCCTGATCACTCTGATGGTAGTTTCTTTTGCTGTGCAGAAGCTCTTTAGTTTAGTTAGATCCCATTTGTCAATTTTGGCTTTTGTTGCCATTGCTTTTGGTGTTTTGGACATGAAGTCCTTGCCCACGCCTATGTCCTGAATGGTAATGCCTAGGTTTTCTTCTAGGGTTTTTATGGTTTTAGGTCTAACGTTTAAATCTTTTATCCATCTTGAATTAATTTTTGTATAAGGTGTAAGGAAGGGATCCAGTTTCAGCTTTCTACATATGGCTAGCCAGTTTTCCCAGCACCATTTATTAAATTGGGAATCCTTTCCCCATTGCTTGTTTTTCTCAGGTTTGTCAAAGATCAGATAGTTGTAGATATGCGGCGTTATTTCTGAGGGCTCTGTTCTGTTCCATTGATCTATATTTCTGTTTTGGTACCAGTACCATGCTGTTTTGGTTACTGTAGCCTTGTAGTATAGTTTGAAGTCAGGTAGTGTGATGCCTCCAGCTTTGTTCTTTTGGCTTAGGATTGACTTGGCAATGCGGGCTCTTTTTTGGTTCCATATAAACTTTAAAGTAGTTTTTTCCAATTCTGTGAAGAAAGTCATTGGTAGCTTGATGGGGATGGCATTGAATCTGTAAATTACCTTGGGCAGTATGGCCATTTTCACGATATTGATTCTTCCTACCCATGAGCATGGAATGTTCTTCCATTTGTTTGTATCCTCTTTTATTTCCTTGAGCAGCGGTTTGTAGTTCTCCTTGAAGAGGTCCTTCACATCCCTTGTAAGTTGGATTCCTAGGTATTTTATTCTGTTTGAAGCAATTGTGAATGGGAGTTCACTCATGATTTGGCTCTCTGTTTGTCTGTTGTTGGTGTATAAGAATGCTTGTGATTTTTGTACATTGATTTTGTATCTTGAGACTTTGCTGAAGTTGCTTATCAGCTTAAGGAGATTTTGGGCTGAGACAATGGGGTTTTCTAGATATACAATCATGTCGTCTGCAAACAGGGACAATTTGACTTCCTCTTTTCCTAATTGAATACCCTTTATTTCCTTCTCCTGCCTAATTGCCCTGGCCAGAACTTCCAACACTATGTTGAATAGGAGTGGTGAGAGAGGGCATCCCTGTCTTGTGCCAGTTTTCAAAGGGAATGCTTCCAGTTTTTGCCCATTCAGTATGATATTGGCTGTGGGTTTGTCATAGATAGCTCTTATTATTTTGAAATACGTCCCATCAATACCTAATTTATTGAGAGTTTTTAGCATGAAGGGTTGTTGAATTTTGTCAAAGGCTTTTTCTGCATCTATTGAGATAATCATGTGGTTTTTGTCTTTGGCTCTGTTTATATGCTGGATTACATTTATTGATTTGCGTATATTGAACCAGCCTTGCATCCCAGGGATGAAGCCCACTTGATCATGGTGGATAAGCTTTTTGATGTGCTGCTGGATTCGGTTTGCCAGTATTTTATTGAGGATTTTTGCATCAATGTTCATCAAGGATATTGGTCTAAAATTCTCTTTTTTGGTTGTGTCTCTGCCCGGCTTTGGTATCAGAATGATGCTGGCCTCATAAAATGAGTTAGGGAGGATTCCCTCTTTTTCTATTGATTGGAATAGTTTCAGAAGGAATGGTACCAGTTCCTCCTTGTACCTCTGGTAGAATTCGGCTGTGAATCCATCTGGTCCTGGACTTTTTTTGGTTGGTAAGCTATTGATTATTGCCACAATTTCAGCTCCTGTTATTGGTCTATTCAGAGATTCAACTTCTTCCTGGTTTAGTCTTGGGAGAGTGTATGTGTCGAGGAATGTATCCATTTCTTCTAGATTTTCTAGTTTATTTGCGTAGAGGTGTTTGTAGTATTCTCTGATGGTAGTTTGTATTTCTGTGGGATCGGTGGTGATATCCCATTTATCATTTTTTATTGTGTCTATTTGATTCTTCTCTCTTTTTTTCTTTATTAGTCTTGCTAGCAGTCTATCAATTTTGTTGATCCTTTCAAAAAACCAGCTCCTGGATTCATTGATTTTTGGAAGGGTTTTTTGTGTCTCTATTTCCTTCAGTTCTGCTCTGATTTTAGTTATTTCTTGCCTTCTGCTAGCTTTTGAATGTGTTTGCTCTTGCTTTTCTAGTTCTTTTAATTGTGATGTTAGGGTGTCAATTTTGGATCTTTCCTGCTTTCTCTTGTGGGCATTTAGTGCTATAAATTTCCCTCTACACACTGCTTTGAATGCGTCCCAGAGATTCTGGTATGTTGTGTCTTTGTTCTTGTTGGTTTCAAAGAACATCTTTATTTCTGCCTTCATTTCGTTATGTACCCAGTAGTCATTCAGGAGCAGGTTGTTCAGTTTCTATGTAGTTGAGCGGCTTTGAGTGAGATTCTTAATCCTGAGTTCTAGTTTGATTGCACTGTGGTCTGAGAGATAGTTTGTTATAATTTCTGTTCTTTTACATTTGCTGAGGAGAGCTTTACTTCCAACTATGTGGTCAATTTTGGAATAGGTGTGGTGTGGTGCTGAAAAAAATGTATATTCTGTTGATTTGGGGTGGAGAGTTCTGTAGATGTCTATTAGGTCCACTTGGTGCAGAGCTGAGTTCAATTCCTGGGTATCCTTGTTGACTTTCAGTCTTGTTGATCTGTCTAATGTTGACAGTGGGGTGTTAAAGTCTCCCATTATTAATGTGTGGGAGTCTAAGTCTCTTTGTAGGTCACTCAGGACTTGCTTTATGAATCTGGGTGCTCCTGTATTGGGTGCATATATATTTAGGATAGTTAGCTCTTGTTGAATTGATCCCTTTACCATTATGTAATAGCCTTCTTTGTCTCTTTTGATCTTTGTTGGTTTAAAGTCTATTTTATCAGAGACTAGGATTGCAACCCCTGCCTTTTTTTGTTTTCCATTTGCTTGGTAGATCTTCCTCCATCCTTTTATTTTGAGCCTGTGTGTGTCTCTGCACGTGAGATGGGTTTCCTGAATACAGCACACTGATGGGTCTTGACTCTTTATCCAATTTGCCAGTCTGTGTCTTTTAATTGGAGAATTTAGTCCATTTAAAGTTAATATTGTTATGTGTGAATTTGATCCTGTCATTATGATGTTAGCTGGTTATTTTGCTCGTTAGTTGATGCAGTTTCTTCCTAGTCTTGATGGTCTTTACATTTTGGCATGATTTTGCAGTGGCTGGTACTGGTTGTTCCTTTCCATGTTTAGCGCTTCCTTCAGGAGCTCTTTTAGGGCAGGCCTGTTGGTGACAAAATCTCTCAGCATTTGGTTGTCTGTAAAGTATTTTATTTCTCCTTCACTTATGAAGCTTAGTTTGGCTGGATATGAAATTCTGGGTTGAAGATTCTTTTCCTTAAGAATGTTGAATATTGGCCCCCACTCTCTTCTGGCTTGTAGGGTTTCTGCCGAGAGATCTGCTGTTAGTCTGATGGGCTTCCCTTTGAGGGTAACCCGACCTTTCTCTCTGGCTGCCCTTAACATTTTTTCCTTCATTTCAACTTTGGTGAATCTGACAATTATGTGTCTTGGAGTTGCTCTTCTCGAGGAGTATCTTTGTGGCGTTCTCTGTATTTCCTGAATCTGAACGTTGGCTTGCCTTGCTAGATTGGGGAAGTTCTCCTGGATAATATCCTGCAGAGTGTTTTTCAACTTGGTTCCATTCTCCCCATCACTTTCAGGTACACCAATCAGATGTAGAGTTGCTCTTTTCACATAGTCCCATATTTCTTGGAGGCTTTGCTCATTTCTTTTTATTCTTTTTTCTCTAAACTTCCCTTCTCGCTTCATTTCATTCATTTCATCTTCCATTGCTGATACCCTTTCTTCCAGTTGATCGCATCGGCTCCTGAGGCTTCTGCATTCTTCACGTAGATCTCGAGCCTTGATTTTCAGCTCCATCAGCTCCTTTAAGCACTTCTCTGTATTGGTTATTCTAGTTATACATTCTTCTAAATTTTTTTCAAAGTTTTCCACTTCTTTGCCTTTGGTTTGAATGTCCTCCCATAGCTCAGAGTAATTTGATCGTCTGAAGCCTTCTTCTCTCAGCTCGTCAAAGTCATTCTCCATCCAGCTTTGTTCCGTTGCTGGTGAGGAACTGCGTTCCTTTGGAGGAGGAGAGGTGCTCTGCTTTTTAGAGTTTCCAGTTTTTCTGTTCTGTTTTTTCCCCATCTTTGTGGTTTTTTCTACTTTTGGTCTTTGATGATGGTGATGTACAGATGGGTTTTTGGTGTGGATGTCCTTTCTGTTTGTTAGTTTTCCTTCTAACAGACAGGACCCTCAGCTGCAGGTCTGTTGGAATACCCTGCCGTGTGAGGTGTCAGTGTGCCCCTGCTGGGGGGTGCCTCCCAGTTAGGCTGCTCGGGGGTCCGGGGTCAGGGACCCACTTGAGGAGGCAGTCTGCCCGTTCTCAGATCTCCAGCTGCGTGCTGGGAGAACCACTGCTCTCTTCAAAGCTGTCAGACAGGGACATTTAAGTCTGCAGAGGTTACTGCTGTCTTTTTGTTTGTCTGTGCCCTGCCCCCAGAGGTGGAGCCTACAGAGGCAGGCAGGCCTCCTTGAGCTGTGGTGGGCTCCACCCAGTTCGAGCTTCCCGGCTGCTTTGTTTACCTCAGCAAGCCCGGGCAATGGCGGGCGCCCCTCCCCCAGCCTCGCTGCCGCCTTGCAGTTTGATCTGAGACTGCTGTGCTAGCAACCAGCGAGACTCCGTGGGCGTAGGACCCTCCGAGCCAGGTGCGGGATGTAATCTCCTGGTGCACCGTTTTTTACGCCGGTCTGAAAAACACAATATTCGGGTGGGAGTGACCCGATTTTCCAGGTGCGTCCGTCACCCCTTTCTTTGCCTCGGAAAGGGAACTCCCTGACCCCTCGCGCTTCCCGAGTGAGGCAATGCCTCGCCCTGCTTCGGCTCGCGCACGGTGCGCGCACCCACTGACCTGCGCCCACTGTCTGGCACTCCCTAGTGAGATGAACCCGGTACCTCAGATGGAAATGCAGAAATCACCCGTCTTCTGCGTCGCTCACGCTGGGAGCTGTAGACCAGAGCTGTTCCTGTTCCGCCATCTTGGCTCCTCCCCCCAGGACCTAAATATGAGGGTAATAGTCATTTCAAATATTTTTTAAGTTGTGTTTTTCTTATATTTCATGTATCATAGATGTAAAATCACAAACATCCTCTTGTCTGGCTTGAATGCATACACAGTATTTTATTATTTCTCCTTTTTTTTTTTTTTTGAGACAGAGTCTCACTCTGTCATCTAGGCTGGAATGCAGTGGCACGATCTCAGTCCCTGCAACCTCTGCCTCTTGGGCTCAAGCAGTTCTTGTGCCTCAGCCTCCTGAGTAGCTGGGATTACAGATGTGTACCACCATGCCTGGCTAATTTTTGTATTTTTAATAGAGACGGGGTTTTGCCATGTTGGCCAGACTGGTCTCAAACTCCTGGCCTCATGTGATCTGCCCACCTTGGCCTCCCAAAGTGCTGGGATTACAGGCATGAGCCACTGCACCTGGCAGGTATTTAATTATTTCTTATAAAAACCTGATATTGGTGCCCAGGAAATAAAATGTGGTAAGCTTTAAAATTGGGGCTGTTTGTACCTTTAAATCTGTGTTTGGTACTTTTGAATGCTTTTTTCTTTCTTTTCTTTGTTTGCACCTGCTGTGTTTAAAGAAACCATTGTAGTATTTTAGGTGCATATATTTTCTGTTGTACAGTAGCAGAGAGATATTATATCTTTGCTTGATATAAGGAAGACCTTTCTGAAGGGTCTTTGTTCCCATCTCCCATCTTCCTCTCTCCCAGAAATTACAGAATTCCTTCCTTTCTCCTGTAGCTAGAATGTGGCTATCTAGTCATAACTTGACTAGGGTTCACTGCAGTTTCTTTATCTATTCAATAAACTTTTAAAAAATGGTTTATATGTTTTTAATCATTTTTTAAATAGGTAAAACACTCTCAAAATTCACAATTCAAACTGTACAAAAGAGCATACAGTGTAAGTGTCCCTAACTCTGTTCCCAGCCATCCAGTTTCCCTCTTCAGAGGTAGCCAGTGCTATCTCACATGTACCTTCCAGACAGATGTTTATGTATGTGTAAGCAAGTGTATGTGTGTACTTATTTTCCTTTTTTACATAAATGGCAGCTTTCTACATAACACTATTCTGTACTCTGCCTTTTTCACTGAGTAATTTATGTTGGAGGTCATTTCGTATCAGTCCATAAAGACCATCCTCATACTTTTATGCTGTTGCATAGTAGTCCGTTGCAGGATATCCTGTTATTAATCAGTTTCCTCCTAATAGACATTTGATCTATTCCTTATTTTTTGTTACTATAAGTAGTAATGACTAATTGTAAATAACCTTGCATATGAATAATTGTGCATGTGTGTGAGCAGTAAGCATATCTACAGAAGAGATTCCTAAAGATAAATTCCTGGGTTAAAGGACACATACGTTTATAATTTTCCGTAGTATTGGCAATTACTCTGTATAGTATTTCTACCAGTTTATATTCCCACTAAAGGGAGGTTTTGCTGTGGCAATATGTGTTATATATAACAGAGCCAGCTGAGTATTAGAAAATCCCTATAGAAGTATATCCTAACAAAACCTTTCAGAAAATCTCGGTATACCCTCTTATTCTTCTACCAATTGTTATTACTTTTATCAACCCTCGCAAAAAGAACTCATATCCATATTACGTAAAAATAGCTTCCTTCTTCTCATACAAACTAGCAATAATGTGATCAGAAACATTTTAACATTATTCTTAGTAGTGACTAAAAGCATGAAGATTGAGATCATGACAGGTGTGGAAGGAGGAGGAGGATTCTAAGTATATTTATGAGAGATAGAAAGTGTGCAGTCAATGACAGGAAGTTTTTAAACCACATACGGCTAAGGCAGTGCGTGTATATCATGATTTTATTTTGTTCTTGTTCAAGCAACTACTTTGTGGTTTCAGTGAGTCAGTGATGCAAGTAGGTTTATAAAAGACTTTCTTAAAGCTGCATGTTGTTATAGAAGAACTTTGTGAAAATACCTTCTCCATCTTTTTCTGTGCACGCCTACATGTGTGTTCTGCATGTTTACATCCTGATATGCAATTACTTGTTTATTCTAAGACATTCCATTATTTTTCTTACTATGGTTGTTATATTAACATCTTCATATTTCTGTGGTCCATGATAAAAAGCCAAAAATGTTTATGCACATTTTATATACATTTAAAAAAAATAAAACTAGCCATCTTCTTACTATTACTAAACAAGGTATTGCCATGAAAACATGGAAAGGGAAATGGACTATGAACTGTTCTCTCTTGTTTACTTAACAGAGATTCTATTTGTTCATACTCCATGTGAACAAGATTAGAGTCCTTCTTTATTGTTCCTTATAATCTATGCTACGATTAGACATCTATTCAAAGCCTATCAAATCACATGGCTCTATATTAGAAACGATAATTCATTAAATATGGATTCTAGCATCAGAGCCTTCTATCTCTCTGACTCTTGATTTATAAAATATGTGCATTTACAAAGTACGGTGTTATAAATCAATTTATCAAAGTCACTGGATAAAAATATTGTTACTTTTATTCAGATCTCTTTTAAAACTATAATATTTTGATATTTGCTGTTTACTTGTTTGAAGGTCTGTTTTCATGTGATTTTCTGATGCTAAAGGCCATTCCAAAATAGATTCCAAAATAGTTTTTAATTGGAATAAATATGCAATCTCTTAAAGATAGCTACTTTGAAGGCTAATATTCAGTTTGCATTTGTGAGTTCTGATGGAATTCTTATAAACTTCAGATGTCTCTTTTATTAAAATATATATGTAAAATAATTTGCATTCAGTCTTTATAATGTATATTCAATCATAATGTTTATTTTACCAACATTTATTCTTCTAAGAAATAGCGTGCCTTCAAAAAAGAAAAACTGTTAAATATCTGAAAAAAAAACTGTTTCATTTGAAACAGTTTCACCTATCTGTTATAATTGTATATAGCGTCAGGTAAGAAATAAATTTTAGGAATGGGGTGAATATACAGTGATTCCTGGTCCCACTAGCCGTTTATTTGTAGCCCTGAACAAGTTATATCAACAACAGTGACTCAGATTCTAAAAATAAAGATGGCCACACCACAACTATCTAATGAAGTTATTTTATATGTGGTTAACTTGATGCCCTGAACCTCCCAGATGAAAAATAGGATACTGGCATGTCTAATATGGGTAATACCATAGGACTTATAATCTGAGTATGTGAATTAAAGACCTGGCTCCACTACTTATCTGTGCATGCTTGGTTAAGTTAGTTAACCCATCCAAGCCTCTGTCTCCTCATACATAAAATGGACATAGTAGTAGGACTTACCTCCCAGGGCTGTGGTTATAGAGGTTTTGTAAGAATTAAATGACATCATCCATGTAAAGCATATAGCAGAATGCCTGGCACATAGATGCCCTTAGTGAATTTTTGCTGTTGTTGTGATTCTTTTGGGAGCAGTCATAGTAACATATTCTCATATGTTGTTATGTTCTTTCATATTGCATTGTCTTATGAATAGATTCTGGAAACCAAAATGGAGGAAATGATGATAAGACTAAGAATGCTGAGAGGAACTATTTAAATGTTTTACCTGGTAAGTATTTCTTTTTATTTTAAATTACTGTTTTCTTATACCAAAAGATGTTTTATAATGCACACCATAGGAATTTATGTTTTAAATCTATGATTTTAGTATATGTCATTATATCACTTTGAAACAACACTTTGTACCTATATAATACACTTTCACGGACGTTTTCCAGTGTTAATTATTTCGTTGGTTTGTTTTGAGACGAAGCCTCGTTCTGTCGCCCAGGCTGGAGCACAGTGGTGCGATCTCAGTTCACTGCAACCTCTGCCACCCGGGTTCAAGCGATTCTCCTGCCTCAGCCTCCTGAGTAGCTGGGACTACAGGCCCACGCCACCACACCCGGCTACTTTTTTTGTATTTTTTGTAGAGATGGTATTTCACCATGTTGGCCAGGCTGGTCTTGAACTCCTGACCTCAAGTGATCCACCTGCTTCAGCCTCCCAAGGTACTGGGATTACAAGCGTGAGCCACCATGCCCGGCCAAAAAATTATTAATATTATACTAGTACTCACTTTTTTCTAGATCCATAAAAGAAAAATTGCTCAAGAAGTTGCATAAGTTTTATCATTGTTTGCTATTGCAAATTTTCTCTTATACACTATTTCTTAGTTTCTTGAGAAATAAACCAAAAAATAAGTTTTACTCTGAAATATAAACTATACACTTCTCAGCCTTATAGCTAAAATCAAGTGATATATGAACAGTAGTGCACAGAGATAGAAACAGTTGAACTTAAATATAAAGAAAATGGATCATCTCATTTATTTTATTTTCATTTCCCCTTACGTTTTTCTGCTTTCCATTTTTTTCCTTTATTATTCTTGAATATGTTGTTTAACAACTGAAAATTCAGTCTCTCAATCCTCTTTCTGATTGAATTCACTCTGATGACCCTTAGTGTTTGTATCACAGAGCATAACAAGGACTATTTGTACACTTTATAAAATTTTTTAACTAAGTGGTACATTTTACAGTTTCAGAAATAGCCATCTCTTGATGGTTTTTTATTCTCCTTTAAGGTAATTTTCTCACATTTTCTTCCCCAGATCTTTGACATGTAGATCACATTAACCTACACACGAAACCACTGTCACTCAGTCGGAACACATTACATTTAATCTAAACCAATATTATACCCATTTCTGGTATTCATCTTGTCAGGCCCCGTCTGTTAGCCTGTGGTCATCAGCCTCGAGATTTCCTCCCACCTTCAGTTATCCCATCTTAGTGGATAATGTTAGAATCACCACATGCTGTTTCCTCCACTGTGGGGAACAGGAAACCATCCTCCTCTTCATCTAAAAATACCTTCAGTGAAGGATCTATTGTATTTCTCTTCATGGATCCACAATTTAAATCGTCCAGATTTTGTGGCTTTCTTTAAATTTGCCAATCTTATTACTACTCTGGAAGAACTAATGTCTGGTTTTTTTTTAAACATAACTCTTTGTTGCTATATGTGTTTCCTTCCTTAGTCTTTTTTGGAAAAAGCCTATAGGTTGTTTAACAACTGGAAGTTCAGTCTCTCAATCCTGTTTCTGATTGAATTCACTCTGCTGACCCTTAGTAGTGTTTGTATCACAGAACATAACAAGGACTCTCTCTGTATTACAACCAAATCAGGAGGATATATCATAAGTCTGAGTTAGAAAAGGAATATTAAAGTATTCAGTTAGAGATAATAGCATCTTAATTTCCATTTAAAGTATACCTACACAACCAGGATGTTTACAGTAGATAAAAAAAATCTAAATCAAAAATTAATTTAATTTTTAAATTGCAAAGAAAAACAGTTTCGTTTATATACTTGTAAGCCAGTCATAGTTTACTTAATAATGATCTAAGTATTTACAGTTTATGTCATCTAATTCTCATAATAACCTTGTAAGGAAAGCAATCAGCATTATTTTTCCCATCTCATACACTAAGTAACAGAGGATCAATAAGTTGAATTGATTTGCCCAAGATCACTCAGCCAATGTGCTAGAAATCACATCTTCTTAACATCCAATCTAGTCCTTTTTCTACTATATCATGTTAATTTGATTACTACTGCCAGCCCCATGGCCCCCATTTTATTAATGGGTAAAATTAGGCCAAGAAACAAGTCATTTAAGGTCAAAGAAAGCAGTGCCAATTTGGGGATTAGGAACACCTGACTTGTTCACTAAGTCATCCTGCTACACTCCTGGATCATGGCCCGTATCTCAAGCTATGACTTCCATCATCTGAATTATCAGTAGCAGTTTAGAAGGTAATACACTTCACTGGGCCAGAAGGATATTGTCTTATCATATAGTCCACTGAGTTTCTGATAAGCAGTCTGTGTCTTTTGTTGCCTTCCTAGAAAATTATAACTAAACTATTCCTCACGAATTTTCTTTTTTACTTTCACTTTATCCAGTTTATTGTGATATATCTGTTGCTGTCCTTTCTTTAATTTCCTTCTCTGTTTATCTAATTCCTTTATCTTGTTCAAGTTAAAATAAAAAATAGAAAGACCTTTGCCTGGGACCTGTCAGAGGCATCTGTGGATACAGCTGATGCACAGCGGCAACTAGAAATGTTAACCATAGGGCTAAAGTATATTAAGTATTTTAAGTATACTGTATGTTTATAAGTAGATCCTAAGATAATGATGTTGCTGCAAGGGCGAGCAGAATTTGTGAGGGCAAAGGTTAAGAGTGGAAGAGTAGAGATACACAGACCTTTCCTAGAAGGACTTACCAGAATTTCCAGTGAGGTGTATGTATTGGTAAGAACATATCCTTTCTATGTTTTCTATTTTATTTCTTTATATTGATAGGAACTACAGAAAATACAAGCTGATGAGATTTTTCTTGGCTTGTAGAGCTACACAGAAAAAAGAGTGATGGTAGGAAGCATGGATTTTAATGTTTGAGAAAGACTGCTCCAGCGTTCAGCCTTAAATACTCATTCATTCAACAAATATTTATCGAGTACCTTCTACGTGCCAGGTGCTGTCTACTTGCTAAAGATAGAACATTTAACAAAATAAAATCCCTATAATTATGGCATGTACACAGTGGTCTCTTTAACATAATATGTACATAAAAGAATTTCAGTGCTAAGAAGAAAATAAAACCGAATAAGGTGAAAGAGTAAAGGGTGGAGGAGACCACTAGTAGATAGGATAGTCAAGGAAGACCTTTCTGAGGAGGTGACTTTTGATCTGAGATGTGATTGATGAAAAGAAGTCAGCCCTGTGAGAATCTTGGAGAAGAGTCCTCCAGGCAGCAGCCCTGAATTGGGAACAAGCTCTGCATGTTTGAAGAACTAAACAAAAGCATATGTAACTGGAGTGAGGAAAGAGTGAGACAGGATGATGTTGGAGAGAGACGCAGGGTCCAAGTCATCTTGGCCTTCTAGACTAGTGGTCCCCAACGTTTTTGGCACCAGCACCAGGGACCAGTTTCATGGAAGACAGTTTTTCCACAGACCGGGGGTTGGGGAGGTTTGAGGATGATTGAAGTGCATTATTGTGTACTTTATTTCTATTATTATTACATTGCAATATTTAACGAAATAATTACAGAAGTCACTGTAATATAGAATCAGTGGGAGCCCTGAGCTTGTTTTCCTGCAACTGGATGATCCCATCTAGGGGTGATGGGAGACAGTGACAGATCATCAGGCATTAGAATCTCATAAGGAGCACGCAACCTGGATCCCTCGCATGCGCAGTTCACAACAGGGTTCGTGCTCCTGTGAGAATCTAATGCTGCCACTGATCTGACAGGAGGCGGAGCTCAGGCAGTAATGTGAGCAGTGAGGAGCGGCTGTAAATACAGATGAAGCTTCACTGGCTTGCTGGCTGCTCACCTCCCACTATGCAGCCCCATTCCTAACAGGTGATGGACGGTGCCAGTCCATGAGGGACCCTTGTTCTAGACCACGATAAAGAGTATGGATTTTAAGTAGGGGAGAGATATAATATGATATATATTTAAGTCATAACTGCATGAAGAATTGGTTTGTAGGTGGACAAGTAGGGAGTAAGGAGACTGATTAAGAGAATGGTACAAAAACCTAGGTGAGAAATTACAGTAGCATGAACTGGGGTGACACCAATGAAAGTGGAATACTCAGATGTGGGCTGTTCTGGAGATAGAACTGAAAATAGTTGGTGGTAGATTGGATTGTGGATGGGGTGATAGGCATTGAGGGAAAGCAAAGGAATTAAGGACACCTGTCTTTGTGTCCTGGGCAACTAACTGGCCAGATTGGTCTCATAAGTTGAGATGAGGAACAGCAGATTTAGGGCATGTAAAAAACAAGTAACCTTTTTTACATGTTAAATTTGACATTTTAGGCTGGGCACGGTGGCCCATGCCTGTAATCCCAGCACTTTGGGAGGCCAAGGTGGGCGGATCATGAGGTCAGGAGATGGAGACCATCCTAGCCAACATGGTGAAACCCCATCTCTACTAAAAATACAAAAATTAGCTGGGCATGATGGCACATGCCTGTAATCCCAGCTACTCGAGAGGCTGAGGCAGGAGAATTGCTTGAACCAGGGAATCGGAGGTTGCAGTGAGCCAAGATTGTGCCACTGCACTCCAGCTTGGTGACAGAGTAAGGCTCCATGTCAAAATTAATTAATTAATTAATTAATTTGACATCTTAGGCATTTACTTCAAAATAAAGATGAGTACTCATTTGATTTATTTACTACTTGGTGGTCACTTCATACCAATTTATGAACCTATTGCATAATTGGTTATTGTCTCTTATTTTCATTACCTTCTCTCTGAGAATTGAAGAGCAGTAATCACAGTTGCTTCCTGAATCCGGTAAATGTTCGGGATACACCCCTACTAGTTCAACACATTGATTGCCCATTACACTTACTTATAAAGCCCATTGATGAATGTGACTTAGGCATTTGGTAATCATGATTGTATTTATTGTTCACAGGGGAATTTTATATTACACGGCATTCTAATCTCTCAGAAATCCATGTTGCTTTCCATCTGTGTGTGGATGACCATGTGAAATCGGGAAACATCACTGCTCGTGATCCTGCCATTATGGGACTCCGAAATATACTCAAAGTTTGCTGTACCCATGACATCACAACAATAAGCATTCCTCTCTTGCTGGTACATGATATGTCAGAGGTAAGCAGATAGAAAAATCCTGTAATTTTATGATTTACATAATCATAATATTGATTTAACCCCCAATATTATATAATAATCCACTTTACATTTTTTTAAACTAATGGATTTTTGCATCTCCGATCTGGTTAGTAGAATCGAGTGAAATATAATACAAATTGGTGAATAATCCTTAGCCATTTATGTTCAGAGAGCTATAGCATTGTCCTATAGTAAATAAACTAGAAAATCCAAATAATACTTAGCTTTGGATAAGGCATGTGCCCCTACACCTCTTTCTCCTCCTTTTTTACCTCCTCTTGCCTGTCTTCCTTCTCCCCTACCCCCTCTTCTTACCCCTCTTTCTTCTTTTTGGCTTAAGTAGCATTAGATTTACATACACATATATTTGGCTTAGGCTGCCATGAAAATTAGTCTGCATTTTCTGAGTTTGCATTAGTAGGTATTGGAAAGAGATGCTAGACGACAGGAAGAAGCCAGCCTTATTTTAACATTTGTCTCAAGGGTTCCATTTAGCTAATACAGTTCTGCAATTAAGATGTAGCATGATCATTCTTGCATTTCGTTATGGACTATAATTTAATTTTTAACAGTCTCTTTCCATGACTGGTTTTCCTCTTTCTTCCTTCACCCACATAGAAACTGGTTAGAAGGCATACATTGTAGAAATAATATAAAGACTAAAATTCAACTTTACATAGTCTGGAGAAACAAATGAGCCTCAAGCCAAACAGGTCCAGACAAGTCATAGGAGAGCCAGTGCTTAACTTGGTGATGAAGGGCTCCTGTCAACAACTCTGTGCCTGCTTATTTTGAGGAGGCATTTTTTAAAAAGCAAAATTGGCACCTGTAGTCCCAGCTACTCCCAGGACTGAGGCAGGAAGATTGTTTTAGCCCAGAGTTCAAGACCAGCCTGAGCAACATGGTGAAACTGTATCTCTTAAATAAATCACTGACTGGGAAGCGGAGATTGTGATTGTCAGGAAAGAAGTTTGATTATTGATTATAAATAGCTATTTACCAAAAGAAAAATGCTATATTGTAAAGGACAGTGTAAAAGATTTTATGTTTTACTTTTTAGACTAAGTCCCTACTTAGATTCATTATATTACAGGGGCCTCATTTTAAATTTCATATCCTGTATAACAGGTGTCCCAAACTGCCAGGCCAAGAACCTGCCACACAGCAGGAGGTGAGCATCAAAGGGCAAGCATTACTGCCTGAGCTCTGCCTCCTGTCAGATCAGCAGCCACATTAGACTGTCATAGGAGCGTGAACCCTATTGTGAACTGTGTGTGCGAGGGAGCTAGGTTGCGTGCTCCTTTTGAGAATCTAATGCCTGATGATCTGAGGTGGAACAGTTTCATCCTGAAACCATCCCTGCTATCCCCACCCTCACCCCCAACTCCAGTCTGTGGAAAAATTGACTTCCGTGAAACTGGTTCCTGGTGCCAAAAAGGTTGGGGCCTGCTGCTATATAAACACAAAAAAATAATTCTTGTCCTTCTGAGACAGGGTGATTTTCAATGATTTCCCATTTATAATCTATGCTGGTATAGTTTTACCAGGCACGTTGCTGTTTTGATTAGGAGAATCCTGGCACTATCCTATGAAAGCTTCATCAGACTTACTAATTTCTCATTCCATTCACTTCTGTAGCCTCAGTCATACCTAATATGGTATCAAGAGAGATGGACAAACATTTTTTTCCCCACTGTAGCTTTATAAAGTTTTAGTTCCATCAGGAATTTTTAGCTATTGTTAAATCATCATCACTAACTAGTCTATCTATAAAAGGGTCTTTGGGGAGTAACAAAGTTTATGATGAATTCCTACCACAAGAAATTCATCCAAACATTCCTGCAGCTGGACTCCTGGTTAGCCAGTTTATAAAAATGGTTATATGTAGGTGGGAAACAGCCTCAAAAACAGTGTTTCCAAAAGTCACTAAGTTCAGATTTACTTCCAGACATCTGATACTACTAGCATTCCCTCTCCCACAATGTTACAAAAGTTACATGTTTTAAATTGGGAAGGCCAGCTGCAGAACATTAAGTTTGTTTCCAAAGTGTCCAATTTAATTCACAAAAGTATATTGAGCTATGATTCTCCCATTTGTTGTATTTAAACATCCATTCAGGTCAAGAAGTTTACTCTATAAACTCAGACAACACTACACAGGATATAGAGGTAATATTGTTTTAGCTTTGGTGCAAGGATCCCGAAGCATTTTCAGGTGTCATTTTCCTCTTCTAACAGAATTGTTAGACACTCAGTTACCATGTTTTAGTGTGTGCAAGAAAATGAAGATGACTGAAACAGCCCATGTCCTATGTCAGATGAAAGAGCTGTAGAAATTAATTGCAGTTTAAAAAGAATAAAGGAAAAATAACCTATCAGCAAGAAGAAAGACGTATCAGTTTTATCTCAATAGATCTTTGTGATCTGAAGATACTGTCTTATTGGAGTCAGTCTTATGGAATGAGGAGCTGCAAGCCAAGAATACTGAATTCTCAACTTCCTTTTATTTTTGCTGTTAACTTGTTGAATAATTTGGGGCTTACCAAATTATTTAGTTTTGTAACTGTTGGTTACTAATGAAGATTTTGTTGTTTGTTTTTAACTTCTTTGAGTATAACACACATATAGAAAGGTACACATAGGTACGCAGCTCAACTTTTCATAGACTGAACACCCATATATAACAAATATGCAGATGATGAAATGGAACATGACCAGCACCCAGCAGCCACCTCCCTTTTAGTCAGTTAAACCACACTCCCTCCTCAAGGGTAGCCACTGTTTTCATCTCAAAAATTATGGATTAGTTGGGCTTGCTTTTGCTGTTTATCTTATATCTGGCTTCTTTCGTTCAATATTATGTTTGTGAGATCTATCCATAATATTGTGCATGGTTATAGATTGTTCATTGTTATTGTTATATATTATTGTGTGACTAGACCACAGTTATTTATACATTCTACTATTTATGGACATTTGGGTAGTTTTTCCAGATTTTTATTGTTATGAGTAGTATTGCTATGAACATTCCAACAGACATCTTTTGACATTTCTGTTGAGAATTAGCTTGTCAAAATACTTAGGGATAGAATTGTTAGGTCTCAGGGTATATTTATGTTTAGCTTTGGTAGATATGCCAAATAGTTTTTCAAAGTGGTTGTACCTATGCTGTTATATTGAATGCGAAAAATAAGAAATAAAGCCAAACTATTTCTCATCTTCTGCTAAGGACTGTGAAACTTATTAACACAAGTGTTTCAAGTACCTCAGAGGCATATACTTGAGAAGTAAAGAATAATCTTGGATATTCCCCATTGGAGCATAAACTCAGATAATAATTCTTATATCTGAATTCCAAGACATACAGTGAAGACTTCAAAAGAACACACTGGCTAACTCTGCAGTTCAGCCTTACCCTAATGAGAGGATTCAAGTTGAGTAACAGTGAGCTTTAGATAGAAGGCGTTGTCTCAGTTATAGTCAGAACTGAGATTTCAATTTCATTTTCATAGGTTTAGAATCTCTTCTTTGCACATGTCATCTAAAGTGTGACAGTAGGGCCCAATTTTTGGCCAGTTATAAAGTCTATAGTGTTTCACCTGATCCTTCCAGCTTCATTGGATTTCTCTAACAGTGCATTCTCACAGGCATGTTACTAAGATTTAGTCACTTTTCCATTATTTAGAACTTATGATCAAAAACTTTCTGTACTGTTACCTGGCCCACTATGTTGTCTATACCATCTATTATATCATATATACTAAGATTTGTTTCCAGAAGTGAGCTCCTTGTGAAACTGCTGACCACAACTCATGGTGACATTGAATAAGTCATTCTTCTCATGACCTTATTGAATTCTAAAGCTCACAGTTTACTTTTTCTAAGTACCCAAAGCCATTCTTTTTAGGTGCTGGTTTTAATCAGAGACAAAATGACAGGATTAAAAAACCTTGCAAGCATCTATCTTAAGCTAACGGTGGAGTCTCTATGGAGGCACATGGAAGATTTGAAAACAACTCAGACGTATGTGTGTGTGTGTTTGTGTGCGTGCACATGCATATACAGGTAGCCGTCTAGTTTCCTCTTAGAGTCATACGCTGCTAAGTGGCATTAAGTTAAAGTATACTGAATATGAGAGTTTATATCATCTGAGAATTAAATTTATTTTTAAAATATGTCCGTCACTTCAAAGATTTGCTAGGGTCCTGTCACAAATTGGTATTTTGGTATATTCTCTAAATAGCATTGATGAAATTTTGTCATTAATTCACACCATTCTGAAAACTGTGAAGTTCTTAATTTGTATCACAAATACTTGCTCTAGACCATGCTATTAATCACACATATACACAAAGCAAGAAAGCAGGGTATTCATGAGGAAAACGTGATGACCTTTGGACGAGTAGGACAACGAACTTCATCACTCTTCCCCTACCTACTTTTGGTCATACCATTTAACCCATCCCTATTTTAACTTGCGTTACAATCTTTCATTATTACCATTAGTTTCCTAATTTTAATGCATTGGAATAATATGTATTCTATTTGTGGGTGTTCAAAACTAGCCCTTCAATAAGCTCTATGCTTACAGTTCACATTAGTTGTCCTCCTGTGACTAGTGGTGCTTAGACTTGACCTTAGCCTGAAATAATTCAAGGCTAATCATAGATGTCAGTAAATTCTGGATTATAAGAAAAGTTACTGTCAGAAAATGCTTTTTTATATTTAAAAATGAGTGCTTCATTAAAACAGTATAAATAGTACTAATTCCTTGATTCTGATTACTATCATAGTATTTCAAAAAATGATTGGTTTTAGAGTAATATTTTAAGATGATACAAATAGTTATACAATAGTATTTATTCCTACATATGGGTTCTTGAATAAAATGTTTAACGTAAGTGAATAAGTAGGTCCTTAATGAAATTAGATGCCATGAATGAGAATCAGCAGAAACAACTGAACATAAAAACAGATGCACAAAGACTTGAAGCACTGGAATTACAAAACACAGACCATACAATAGTTGATTACTGTGTTTAAAGAACTGAAGACAAGCTTGAAATGCCTTCAAGTAAAAAGATGTTATGAAAAGTGATCTGGCAACTATAAAACATTGCTGAGAGATATTTTAAAAGACCTAAATAAATGGAAATATATCCTGTACTCATGGATTGGAACACTCAATATTGTCAAGATAATAGTTCTAAAATTGATCTATAGATTTAAATCTCAATTGGAATTCTTATAAGGTAATTTTGAGATTTTGACAAGCTAATTCTAAAATGTATATGGAAATGCACAGGACCTGAAACAGCCAAAACAATTTTGAAAAAGAACAAAGTTAAAGAACTTACACTAACTAATTTCAGAACCTGCTATGAAGTTACAGTAATCAATGCAATGTGATATTGGCAAAAGAATAGACTGTGGATCAGAAAACAGAATAAAGCATCCAGACATAAATCCATACATATATGGTCATTTGATCTCCAGCAAAGATGCCAAGGCAATGCAGTGGGAGAAAAGATAATCTTTTCAGTGTTGTTGAAACAACTGGGTATTCATATAGAAAAGACAATCGTAACCCTTACATTATATCATATATAAAAATTAATTTAAAATGGATCAGACCTAAACAAAAGAGCTAATATTATAATGCTTCTAGAGGAAAACATAAAAGAAAATCCTGATGACATCAGGTTAAGCAGGTTAAAATTTGTTAGGCCACAAAGGCATAAGCCATAAAAGAAGAACGTAATAAATTATATTTTAAAAGTCAAAACTTTAGCTCATCAAAAGATGCTATTAAGAAAATGAAAATTCAAGCCTCAGGCTGTCACATAAGCAATTCGCTGTACCTCTCTGAGCATCTTTTTTTTTTTAATTTATAAAGGTTATTTTTGTTAGATTATTTATATTGTAAAGTTCCATGTAAACATAAGACATTATTATTGTAGTTTTTAGAGCCATCAGCATTGCTCCGTAGCGGTAGACATTTATTTATTTATTTATTTTTTGAGACGGAGTCCTGCTCTGTTACCCAGGCTGGAGTACAGTGGCGTGATCTCAGCTCACTGCAACCTCCGTCTTGCAGGTTCAAGCAATTCTCCTGCCTCATCCTCCCAAGTAGCTGGGATTACAGGCGCCCACCACCATGCCCAGCTAATTTTTGTATTTTTAGTAGAGACGGGGTTTCACCACGTTGGCCAGGCTGGTCTCGAACTTCTGACCTCAGATGATCCGCCTGCCTCGGCCTCCCAAAATGCTGGGATTACAGGTGTGAGCCACCACTCCCAGCCAGCTGTAGACATTTCTTAGTCACCTCGTTCTCTCTGTACATCATCTTTTCACTAGGAGGAAGTAAGACAAAAAAACCAAACACTTGTCCCTCCATGCATGTGTGTACTCCATAAGACCACTGTAGCTCTTTTGTAGCAGCCTTTGCAGTTAGAAGGAAATACTCTTCTTTCTGTGAACTTTGAAGCCAAAGTGTTATAACTTAAAGTGGAATATCAGAAAATTCTAGTGAATTTTTAGAAGGTTCCAGAACCTAATCCAAGAGGATTCTTTACTTTTTAGCCAACTAAAAAACTAGACCTTTCTTTAATCAATCTTAAAACAAAGCGTCTTGGACACAAATTTAAAAGTAGCTTCCTATTAAACCCTATTTCTGGCTACAGAGAAAGTCACATTCTTTTTAAATGTCCATGGATAAAAGCTAATTCACTCAACCTATGTTTTTGAGCATGTGTATTGCTCAGTATTATAGAAGGCATTGTAAAGGTAATAAGGGTGAATAAAAAGTGGCTTCTACCTTCAGAGAGCACACAACTTAATCAAGAAGAGAAAGAATAAATCCCATTCTTCTGCCCATTCCTCTGCCCTCCTCCCCAAAAACGACAGGATAAAAATGTGAGCATTGAGATAAAAGAACAGTAAAGTACTTTGGGAGTTCAGAAAATGGAGACATATTTGTAGCTGGAAAAATAGGAAATACTGTATGGAGGAGATGGCAATTAAGCTGGACATTGAAAAATGAAGATCAGGTTCAATAGATGGAATTACCGAGAAGGGCATTGTAGGTAGAAGAAACAGATTGAGGAAAAATGGAGGGAGGTGGGTGACAGGCATTGCAGACCATGTTTAGGCAAATGTGAGCAGATATACTTGAATGAAACCTTCATTTTTAAAAATGTAAAAGTCACAGAAGCTTAAAGTAGCTTTGGCTTTAAAGTATGTAGCCTTAAATAGTAAAAGAAAGGCTTACATATTATGTGTGAGACAGTAGGAAGCAATTGTAAGTTCTTAAAACAGGAGTATAATATGATCAGAAATGTACTTAAAATAGCCAAAATTAGTGGTTTAGAGGGGAAACACTAGAATTCAGGACACTAGATAGGAAGCCATAGTGGTAACTAGCCTTGAGGTCACAAAGACCTTCAGAGATAGGTGAAGAACTGGAATAATTTGATGCTATATCAGCCCCAGGGCAGAGGGGGGAAAAATGTCATGAAGAAAAGGAGTGGTCCTAAGGTGTGTGAATTACAACAATAGGTAAACGGCAATTAGAATAAGACTGAGAAAAGGTTTGGTAATTAATAATCATTGATGATCTCACATAAAGAATTTTCAGTTGAGTGATGGGATGGAAGCCTACTTACAAAAGATGAAAGACTGAGTAGTTGGTAAGGAAGACATTATTTGCCTTTTTATTCTTATTCTTGCACGGGTGTCCAGTGAGTTTTTCAGAAGCTACGTGCTGTGTGATAATATAACAGATTGAATGCAGAGACAGATATCAGAATCCAGATATCTTCTGTTAGGCTAGGCCTTAATGAGATTTGCAGAAATTTAAAACATTATTACACTTACTAAAATTTTTTTTGTTTTAGAAAATAGTTATTTTTCATTAAAATGTTATTTATATTAACATGAATGGGTTTATTTTTAAATTAATGTTTTCTTAGTTTTAATTCTGAATGCAATAAATATCAAGAGATATAATCTACATAAAGAAAAGCTCATTGGAGTCCTCAGTGATTTAAAAAAAATTTTTTTTAGAGCAAGGGTCTCACTATGTTGCCCAGGTGGACTTGAACTCTTGGACTCAAGCAATCCTCCTGCTTCAACCTCTCAAGTAGCTGGGACTACAAATGTGCACTGTTGCACCAGGCTAATATTTAAGAGTGCAAAAGATCCTGAGACCCACAAAGTTTGAGAATCACAATAATGAAATAATCTACATGTTTTATAGTTATAATTATGAAGATTTAGGGAAAAACAATTCTGGTGTTTGTGAAGGGGGACAGATTTTTAAATGGCATACACGCTAATCATACTGTGGAAGATTATCAATGTTTTGGTTATAGACTAACAGTGACACTTATGTCCATATTTGACTGAAGATTAGAAAGTAACATAGAAAAATGAATGCATTTGTTTTGTTAGGTGGCTGGGATGGGGCATTTGTTTATTTCCACTCATTTGTAATAATGTATTATACAGTAAAAACATTTTATTGCTTATGCAAATATACAGTGCAATAGAATTATTCATGCTAACATTGAGAGTAGTAGGTAGAGTTCCTATGTCATTTATATTTGTCTTTAGAATTATCCAGAAAAATTAAGGATATATATATTTTTTAATTGTATTTAGGGGGCTAACTAAATTAGTTTGTATTCCACAAGTATAGTCTAACAGCTGGAAGAAGCTGCATGCCTAAAAACTAGAGGAAATCCAGTTGGGATTAGCAAACAGTTGCCTAAATCTGTTCACAACATGGATAGTCAACATTATAGATAAAGATCTGACTTTATTTTTTATACAAAGTTCTATCAAAAACATATCTTATGTTTTGTTTCTGTTTTTAGGAAATGACTATACCCTGGTGCTTAAGGAGAGCGGAACTTGTGTTCAAGTGTGTCAAAGGTGAGCATAATCTTATCTCTGACAACCACCACCTGTATTTCCTCCCAAACATTGAAAGTAGAGCAACCCAGAAGAGAGAATGTGAAAGATACCCCTGTAATCTAGTGCCTCAGTTAGATAGTTTAGCAAGCAAATATTTCATAATAGACTTTTTTAGTTTTATTTTTCTAGTCACAAAATAAGTCTCCAGCCCCTTTGAAATACAAGGCTATTTGGACATTATTTACATTTTGTTCTGCTGCCAGCTTGCTATTACCTTTATTCTCTTAAAAAGAAAACAAATAGAGCCACATATTTATTAACTTTTAATAAACTATCTTGGCTTCATTGTATGGAGACTAAATTTGATTTGAGAAATCATAAATAAGAGCATGTTGACAAAACTCTGTTAAACCTCTCTGGCATGAAGAATTAGGAATTGCAAACATTTATCTGTCCTTTAGGTGTAGCCTATCCTACGAGCAACTGGCTACCTAAAAAGTCAAGACATGAAGCCCCACAGTGAAAATTCAGTTAATTTCAGTAAGTGACTGGTAGGTTTGAAGGCCAGAACTTGTCATGCAGCAACATCTGTTTTTCTATTTTAGGTTTCATGATGGAAATGGCTTCATGGGATGGAGGAATTTCTAGGACAGTGCAATTTCTAGTACCACAGGTATGTTATCTGAATAGATCTCACCCCAATTTAATCTCTTTTATTAGATTTCTCACAGATACAGCTAGGCATCCTGCCCTAAAATCCCAAAAACAACACAAAAGGCTAATCGCTTTCTGTTTTTTAAGGAGAGAAGTATTTGGATGTGATAAAGGCACTTAGTGTATTGTCAAAGATATTAGCATCTACCACTCAAGGGATTTGTTACTTAACCCCTGAACAAAACTTGACTCACATTCCTTTGTTTTTCTCCACATTTGTATTATATAGATTATAAAGGGTTCTTAAATAAGGACATTAGCAGATAATGATTCTGTATTCTGTGAAGAACTTAGCAAAATTAGTGGTTTTTTATTACTGATTACACTAGTGTTATCTAGAGGTTTTTCTATTACTCAAACGTATTATTTGACAGAAATGACGTAAGTTCTCAGAAGATGGAGCCGGAAAACCAGCCCTTGTCCATGGCCATGCAGTTACATCGGCCATGAAAGATAATTTTCACCTACTGCACTCACATATTGCTAGTAGAACTAGGTCCATATTTTAAAATACTTCTAAAATTATTTTTAAAATCAATGATGATTTAACAAGTGCAATTATTATTTTTTCGTCTTACAGAGTATTTCTGAAGAAATGTTTTATCAACTTAGTAACATGCTTCCCCAGATCTTCCGAGTATCATCAACACTCACTCTGACATCCAAGCACTAAACCCTTATAGATTGACATGCTGGCAGAAGATGATTGTTAAACTCTCCAGGAACTTGTGCTATGCTGGAATCTGTCAAGCAAAAGATGCCCAGAAAGAGAACTTGCAGCTCAATCCACAAATCAAGATACATGTGTGTGAAACCATTCCAAAAATTTATATACTGCACAAACTGGTGATCAACCCCTAACTTAAAACACTTAAAGTCTCTTTATGAATTTCTCTTTTTTTCTTCTCTGTGTTACCTGTGAATATTAGTAATCTAAAACTTTTTATTTATCACACATGGACACTTGGGGAAGGAAACTTGATTATATTTACATGGAGGCATTTGACTTTTTCAAGAGGCTTGACTCGTCTCAGGTGCAATCCCTAATTAAACATACAAACAAAATTTTCCTTTTACTTTCTTTGCCAAAACAAAATGTAAAAGCACTGAAATATACATTGCAAGTACAAATTTCCTGTGAAAATCTTTTTATAGAAACACAAATGTATAAGACAAATGTGCTTGTTCTTTTAAATTCTCCTGTTTCAGAATCTCTTTTTAATCTACTCCTAAGGATGTACAAGTTAGAGTCAGAAGACGTTTTGGATTTCTTCCCTCTCTCTCATCCTCCTGCTGTGCCCTTGCACTTGCATATTAATAACATTTCATGGACTGGGAAATAGTGTTCTTTTTTGCAAGCTTGATGTCAAGTTAGTCTAAACCAGCACCTGGCAGTATTTTAGTGCTCATCAACATTGTGACAATCACACAAGGAAGATCATTTCTATATTTCTGTCCTCCCTGCGTTCTCAGCTTGCTTAACCATGCCTCTACCTCTTGCATTTTTTTGCGGATAAATGTATCCCCATTTCTGCTTCTCTGTTTCCCCTCCTTTTCCATTGTTTTTCCTTATGGTACTACTTTCTCAGGTGCTACATATCATATATTTGTCCCATCTATAACATATTTAAATGCTATAAGTAGTAACTCCATTAAACAAAGGCATTTACAAAAGCACACAGGTGTTTAGAAAAGCAGTAGTTTCATCGATTCCAAGTTATGTGGATATTGTAACTGGCCACAAGAATGAAATGGAGGGCATTTGGTGTCATAAGATGGCATGTCTTGATGACAAGAAACAAAACGCCCTTCATTAATATGCCTCAGTGTAATAACTATTATAGAAACTGTTGGCAAGCAGAGTGCTTTCCTATAACAGAATGTGTCTTAATTTTCTACTCGAGGGAAAGGTTTGTCCAGGTAACAACACTAAAGACAACCCTAAGAACACCCACTCCAGCAGTATGTCCATTAGACACTAAAACTCTCCAAATTATTTGTCAGGGAGCCTGGCGATTCTGCCAAGAAGGCAGGTGTTTTGCCCTTAGAGCCTATACAGTTCTCTTGGAGAAATTGTCTTTCAGGCACCACTGTTAATCACTGAGACTGATTCTAATGCAAAGCAGGGAAGACAGAGGCAGAAACCAGGAGAGTGGTAGATCAGTGCAGCCCAGGTATCGGAATGGAGGAGCAAAGTTTCATTCACGGATGTTTGTTGAATGCTGCTGCCCAACTCTTCCTTTGTCACCTCTAGGCTATTCCACTAAGTTACTTATAAACTGGTGGCTTTAACTGAGGGCTGTGTAAAGGTACTATTTGGCATGTGAAGTCAGGATAAATTTATCGAATGTCCGTTTTCCACATGCAACTGTGTTATAGAAGTAGTAAAATTGGAAGAATCATGTTTATGGTGTTACCACTGATGGAAACACACAAACACCAAGCTAATAATAAATATATAACTTAAAAAGCTAATTATATGCACTGAAATGGTGGGAATTTTAGTGATGCAGTAATTGAGGAGTCTGGAGTTTTGTATTTGGACCAAGAATTATGAGATGAGGATCTTTTTCTGAGTGTTCTAAAGGGCTTCTTGAGGGGGAGTGGTTTAAAGCACTTCATGAATGATGTGAAGAAGGTACCTTGGGCTGAGACAGCATTCTAGGTACAGATGGCACTCTGTTCAACCAACTGTGGATGGAAAATATTCTGAAAAAAAATACAATAAAAATTTTAAAAATACAATATAACATCTGTTTACATGGCATTTACATTGTATTTGGTATAAGTAATGTATAGACGGATTAAGTATATGGGAGGCTGTGTGTAGGTTGTATGCAATTACTACACCACTTTATATAAGAGACTGGAGCATCCAGGGATATTGATATTGGCAGGGGGTCTGGAACCAGTCTCCTGCAGATACCAAGGGACAACTGAGTAAGGCGCAGATAGGAGCAGAAACAGAATGGAGGCAGTGGTAAATGGCCAATAAGTTGAGAGGAGCTGACCACAAGAGTCTTTGAGGATGGGGAGATTAGCACAAACATTGACATTGGTGAGGATTGTGAGTTAGAAGTTTTCTATTTGTATAAACAGTTACATATTCCTAAATGGCCCTCAAGGCCTTAAGAGTGTGCTTTGGAAATCAGGCAGAGGCACTGAACCTGAGGTCTCCATTCTGTGCTGCTCTTTCCCCCCCTTCCCCCATTTCTGCTCTCGAAGCACCACACAAGCAAAGCCATTGATCTAGAAGTGTGGCACCAGCTGTTTCTCAGCATGACAGTGTGACCAGAATGGAAGAAATGCATGAAAAAGAATTTCAGCGGGAAGAAACTGAGCTTGCCTGGGAGTTGGCAGATCTCTTATTGGCACAGTACACACCATCATTTGTGTTACTTCAGTTGGATCCTGGCTAATTCTCACAAGAAGAAAACATGTTTCACAAAAGGAAGATGAAATCACAGAAACATTTCTTTTCTAGAGGCTCTAAGGGAGAATTCACAGAACTGTAGAAAGAACCCACTAAAGTTAGAGACGAGCCTCAGGCCTATTTTTCAGTTTCTTTTTATTTTCTATTTTTCAGTTTCTAGGTGAAAATGGCTGCTTTTCTGTGACTTAAGTTTTTCCATTTATATGAAGTGGGACTGATTTGCTCAGTAGAGTAATAGAAGTATAAAAATCATAAATGTGAAGCAAAAAGAATACAACACCTATTTGGAAAAAGTACCATGTTTTCAGGACCTTTTAAATCAGTGATTTTCTATCCTTTGTTCAAGAACCTTTCATTATCCATCACATCTTTGCCCGAAATGTTTTGAGAACATAAACAATTGGAATTATTTGAGCAATCTTTTTTTACTAAATCAAAGACAGGTATGTCTGGAGAGAAGCTTCTGATTAGCAAATTGTACATAGTATTATCACCTACAATTATCACTGTGCATTCTCATGCCTAGTATTACCACATAAACTGCATAGAATTATCATTGTGTAATTCCAGGCAAACTTGCAAAAACAAAGCCTTGGTGTTTGACTTAACCTGTGGGACATCATCCAAGTGAAATGTATTTTTTGAGAAATTCTTTAAATAGCTCAGTATCTTAAAGGATCACTAATTCCAGGAACCCCAAGCTGGGAACCACAACCTTGGGCAGAAATATTTACATGAGAGTATGTTACAAAGGGACGGCAGAGATCAAGAGAACATAAATAGCAGATTGACCCTGAGAATCTCGTTCAATAAACAGCCAGTGTTTACTGAGTTTCTTCTATACACAAAGGCATAGTGCAAGCAAGATTCAGCCCCTAGAAGGTTATACAAAGGCAATGGGACTTGTAAAGACAGAAGACTTGGCAGGCTTTTCTGTAATCTGTGATGCTGATGATCTCTAATAACTAAAATAAAATTTCAGCTAAAGCAGGGGAAAGGAGGAGTAACCTCCTGAGGTGCCTGCAGGACCAATATGTGCTTATAATGTCCTATTTAAATATACACAGATAAAATTACCATATACTTCAGATCTCTCTTGCGGTTCATTTCCTGTTTTCCTACAGGAAAATGGTTCTGGATATGTCCAAATCGAAGACATATGAGGCTTTCTCATATATCCAAATCTAAGGCTGGCTGAACTTCATACTATATACAGTCAATCCTCATTAGTTGAAGATACCATATTTATGCAATCACCTATTCACTAAAATTTATTTGTAACTCCGAAATTGTTAAAGACATTTACAAAAGCATACAGTCATTTACAAAGACAATAGATTCATCACACCAAAGTCACGTAGATGTTGTAACTGGCCAATAGAATAAAAAGCAGGGCCTTTGGCAGCACTTTCAGGTTATCTGTGGACATGTTCAGAGCACCAAAATGTTTGAGTCGCCCAACACATATGTTCCCAGCTCAGATGGAGCAAGGTGATGCTCTGCTGCCTTATTTTAGCTTTCATAGTGCAAATAAATGTCCCTTTCATGGGTCTGTTTAGCACCATGTTTTTTTTTTTCCATTGCTTTGTGGTGATTTTGTTGTTCAAAATGGTCCAAGTGTAGTGCTCAAGTGCTATCTGGTGTTCCCAAGTGCAAGAAGGTTGTGATGTCCCTGATGAAGACAATGCATGTCTAGATAAGCTTGTCCAGGTACGCAGTGCAGTGCTGTTGGTCAAAAGTTCGATGATAATGAATCAGTGATGGGTATTAAATAAGGTGTCTTTCAACAGTAGCACACATAAAACAAGATTATATCTTGATGGGCTGATGAGACTGTTGTGGTCAGAGCCTTGCAGGAATTTAACTCTCTGTCTCCCTTGGGAGCAATGATTTAGTATTCACTAATTCAGGGTTCACAGCATCTTTATCGAACATAACTACTGTGAACTGTGACAGTCGACTGTATGTGTCTTCTCTCACCAGCAAGAGGGTGCAAGAGCTATTCGTAGATATTTTTGGTGCATAGAGAATGAAACCTGGAACACGTTACCAAAGAAGCAAACAGATCCTTTCTTGACATGTTCAGGAATTAAGCAGAAACTGTACTGTCATCTGTCATACGTTAGGTGTGACATCTGCAGGAGGAGAATGTACTGATGCATGTCTCCCTCTTTCTCCCCCACTTTCTAGCCTTCTCTCCTTTTCTTTCTTTATAATAAATTCTCATTTCCTGGTATCAGCTCATCTGTGCTCAAAAGTCTCTACTCTGAGCAACAATATAACATCAGAGATCAGGAACATAGTCTCTAAAGTTAAGCCTGATTCAAATGCTGACTCCTCAGTTTATTTGCTGTGGCTTGTTACATCGGGCATATTACCTAATCCCGTTAAGCATGTTTCCTCATCTGTAAGCTAGGGAAAATTAATAATAGTATCTACCTCATTGAGTGGTTGGAAGGATTGCATAAGAAGTGCACATTACCTGGCATATAGTCATTCTATAAATATTTGCTGCTATTATCCTTCCTTCCTTCATTCCTTCCTGTCTCCTCCTTCCTTTCTTCCTGTCTGACCTTTCTCCTTCTTCCCTTTCTTCCTTTCACTAGATAGAAGGGATGCTAAGTCACTTAAGACACCGTGTCCTCAAGAAGCTTACAGCCCAATTGAGTTGGTAGGAAAACACACAGTAACCACAGTACCAGCTAGCATATACTAGAGGTATACAGTCAGTGCAGAAAAAAGCATACACAGAGTGCTATGGAAGTCAAAATAGAAATATTAGCATACGTTGGGCCAAGAGAGATGTTGAGCCTCTTTAAAGCAGACTGCTTATCCCTGCCTTTCTCTGGCACTGAGTGAGTATCCTCTGAACCCTCATTATTCTCAACAGGTGAAGCACAAATCCTCCTGGCAGATGGGAAGAATGCCACCTGTGCCAGCAATGGCAACAACTTCAGATACAAAGGATCTGAATGTCAGGAGGAAGTCACAGGGTAGGTGACTAACCCTGTATTTGAGTAGAGCAGGAAGGACTATCATATTTTTTATATGAAGTGAATCTAGATTTTAGAAATAACAATAGTATGAAGTACTTATGGAATTTAAAGTCTCCTACCCACATAGCAGCTGAATGAACAACTTGCCCCTGTAATGCTTTCCTGGTTCAACTCTTAGGACTCTCTTGTCAGCAAGCTGATCATGTGTTTGCTGTCTTGCAGATGAGCAACTGAGGCAAGAGGATTAGATGCTAGGAAGGTGTAGAGGAGATGTCCTGAGATGAGAGAAGAGGATCAGAACTCAGAAATCACTAATCTACTTAGTCTACTTTATGTGTGTGGTGATGGGGATGGGGGAGGGGCACTAGGATAAATACTTTTTCTTTTTAAAAATCATCTTGGCTGTCTCGGCTAGTGTAGCACATTGACTCTGCTATCTGAATTTCCTTTTATCGTGAAATACTTCAAAGATAAAAAGAAGTTAGAGAAATTATAACAAATAACCATGTACCTACTACTTGTTTTTGTTCAAGCTTAAAATTTTGCCACCTTTGCTTTAGGGCTGTCTTTTTTATCACATAAAAGATCACAGATGCAGGTTCTCTTTTGCTCCTGTAGCTTTAGCCTCTCCTTGTATCAGCTACTTCTGAGGAACAAACCACTCCAAAACTTAGTGGCTGAAACAATAAGCATTTATTCTTTGTGATTCTACGGGTGGTCACCTCAGCAGTTCTGGTCTCGCCTGGGCTCATTTTTGAGTCTTTGGTCAGTGGTGGGTCGAGTAGGCCACTCTGATTATCTGGGCTAGGCGTTGTCACATGTTTGGGGATTGGCTGGCTGTAGGCTGGTATAAATGACCTCTGCTGGCACAGCTGGACTTTTCTTCACCGTGAGCCATCCTCCGTGAGGCTAGCCCAGACGTGTTTACATAGTGGTAGTAGAGCTGGAAAAGAGAATTGACACACCATCACTTCCACTACATTCTGTCGTCGATTAAATCTGGTCACACAGCCATCCCAGACTCAAGAGGTGGGGTAATAGACTCCTCATTTTGATGAGAAGTGCTAAAAAGTCACATTGAAAAGAGCATGAACACAGGATGAGGAGAAGAACTGGGAATATTTTTGTCTTCAATGCGTCATAGTCTCTCCTTGGCAGTAACCGCTATCTTGACTTTGTTGTTATTCATTCTTACAGGTTAATTTATAGTTTTAATGCATATCCACAGAGTGTAGCCATAAGATGTATATAGTATTGTACTGAAAGCTTTATCTTCTACAGATCATTCAACATTTGCATTTTTAAGAATCCAATATCATGCTTTTGGGATTTAATCATGCTAATATACATATAGCTACTTTACTAATTTTGGCTGCAGTATATTTGAAGACTGAATTATATGCCTATAGTCCAATTTATGTATTTACTCATTCTCCTATTTATTGACAGTGAGGTTGCTTTCACTTTTGTGTCACTTCATACTGTGCCACAGCAACTACATTCTTGTACTTGTATCATTGTGTACATATGTTACAGTTTTTCCATGGTTTATATCTCTGAAAAGAGTTTCTGGATTATCGACATCTTAAAATTTAAGAAATTCCAAATTTAACTCCATAGTTGTACCAAATTTTCCTTCTAATGGCATGTGTGAACACTTGTTTTTCTTCATATAGACTGGGCAGAAATTTTTGGAAATTTTAATTCTTACCATTCTGATAACTATGAAATAGTATCTCGTTACTGTTTTATTTTGCATTTCCCTGGTTAGTGGCGATGTTGAGCAGCATGGCACATTTGTTGGTCGTTTGGATTTTGCTTTTCTTTTTTCTTTCTTTTTTTTTTCTTTTCTTTTTTTTTTTTTTTTGAGACGGAGTCTTGCTCTGTCGCCCAGGCTGGAGTGTAGTGGTACAATCTTGGCTCACTGAAACCTCCGTCTCCCAGGTTCAAGTGATTCTTGTGCCTCAGCTTCGCGAGTAGCTGGGATCGCAGGTGTGCACCACCACGCCCAGCTAATTTTTGTATTTTTAGTAGAGACGGGGTTTCACCATGTTGACCAGGCTGGTCTTGAACTCCTGACCTCAGGTAATCCACCCTCCTCAGCCTCCCAAAGTGCTGGGATTACAGGTGTGAGCCACCACTCCCTGCGTGGATTTCCCTTTTCATGAATTGTCTGTTTGAATCCTTTGTCCATTTTCTTCTCTTCCATTGTTTTCCCTTTCCTTATTGAATTTGCAGACATTCTTTCTATATTCCAAATATTAAACTTTTTTTTTTTTGAGATGGATTCTCGCGCTGTTACCCAGGCTGGAGTGCAATGGCGTGATCTTGGCTCACTGCAGCCTCCCCTTCTTGGGTTCAAACGATTCTCCTGCCTCAGCCTCCCAAGTAGCTGGGATTATAGGTACCCGCCACAACGCCCAGCTATTTTTTGTATTTTTAGTAGAGACAGGTTTTCACCATGTTGGCCAGGCTGGTCTCGAACTCCTGACCTCATGACCCACCCGCCTCAGCCTCCCAAAGTGCTAGGATTACAGGCTTGAGCCACCGCGCCCGGCCCCAAATATTAAACTTTTATTAGGTATTCTTGAAAACCTCTTTTCTTTTCCCAGGCTATGGTTTGTTGTTTTACTTTTTATTATGTTTTATTTTCACAGAGGTCTTAAATTTTGATGTGACATATCAATCTTTTCCTTTATGGTTTAAACTTCTTATATCTCACTTGAGATACTGTTTCTTACCCCTAGTATCGTAGCTAAATACTCATATGTTTTCTCCTATGAGTTTTAACATTTTGCTTTTTCTTATTTGGGCCCTTAATCCATTTGAGATTCACTTTTGAATATTGTGAGGTAAGCATCCAATTTTATTAGGGGTGTAGACAGAAACAGGTAGAAGACAATAACAAAACATGACTAAAACTTTCCCAACATTGATGGACATGAATCTTCAGATTCAGGAAGCAGGTTGACATCTAAGCAGAAAAAGAAAAATAAATCTACAGCTAGACCCTTTGTGGTAAAATTGCAGAACACCTAAAACAAAGGTAAATCTTAAAAGTCTCTAAAAAATTTTTTAAGAATCAAATAAAGAGAGATTTGCATGACAATTTTAAAGACTACAAATTTTCAACAGCAACAATAAGCACCAGAAAATAATAAGCATTCAGAGAAAATAACTGCCAATTTAAAATTTTGTAACCAACTAACCTGTCATTTAAGCCCTACCCATCACTTTCATTACTAGCTGTGACTAGGACAAATTATTTTATCTCTTTGAATCTCAGTTAATTTGCCCATAAAGTATGATTAATACATTTTCCTCTAATTCATAAAACCACACAAGAAAAAAATAAGAATGCTTTACAAATTATCAAGTTACAAAAAGATATAGTTTACTTTGATCGTTGAGAGTAGGTTCATATTTGAATGTGACAATCTTCATATTTCTTGGGGGATGAGGCAGAGCATGGAAAGTTGGATGCATGGACGAAAGGAAGAATATAATTATGCATTAAATGAATATTTATTGAGCATCTTTTGTGTACCATGCATTGTTTTAGATACTGGAAACATTGCATAATACTGAATAAGACAGATAATCTCATCCTCTGTTGAGCAGAAGAGACATTAAAATCAATGAACAACTATATATGAAATTATAGATTATTATGGGTCCTGTGAGAAAATAACAAGGGGAATATAATGGATATGCAAATAAGACAAAGCTTTTAGGAGGAAATTATATTTAAACTAAGACCTGAAAAATCGGTAGCAATTAGCCAGATAAAGAGTAGAGGAAGATGCTTTCCCAGGCTGAGGAAACAAAACAAAACACAAACAAAACCAAAAAGCAGGAGTTACAGGATGAACACAACTGAGTGTGGGAAACTAAAGCCCTGGATTTCTGTCTAGAAAGCTGAAAATGGGAGACACAAGGTAAATACAAGGAAAATTATAGAAAGGGAGAGTTTGAAAGCCAACCCATAAAGTTGTTTATGAACTCCTGGGCTTACACTAGAGATGTGCCAGCATGAATCTAATTCTAAACTTCATACCAAAGCTTTTGAGAGCTTAGACTATACCCAGGTTTTAGACTGTCTACTGAGTGACACACATGCAAGACAAATTCAGATAACACTGCAAAGTCTTTGAAAATGGGAATGACATTGAAACCATAACCCACAAGAGGTCGGTCTGAATGTGTGGCCTGAAACAGACTGGTTGATTGTCTGCTAGAGAAAAATATCAACATTCTCCATAGGATTGAAAACCTAGAGTCTCATAACAATAGTAAAAATGACCTGAATACAAACTAAAATTACTTGCCTTACAAAGAATCAGCAAAAAATCTCAACTCTCAAAAAACAATCAATAGACAGTAATTCTGAGATGGCAGATGTTGGGCTTATAATACAAAGACTTTAAAACAGCCATTATAAAAGCCCTTTTAAAATTCATTTGAAATGTGTAAAACAATAGAAATTCTTAGCAAAGAAATAGATCTAAAGAAGAACCAAATGGAAATTTTAGAGATAAAAAATACAATCTCCAAAATTAAAAAAAAAAAAAAAACTCGATAGGATCAGAAACACAATCAAGATGACAAAGAGAAGAGTCAATGGCCAGTGAACTTGGAAATAGATCAATAAAAAATTTCCACGTTGAATACACAGAGGAAAAAAAATGATCTGAGCCTCATGGGCTGAATGGGAAAAACAAAAAGTTCTAAATTCATGACATTGGAGTCCCAAAAGAAGAGAAAAGATGTAGTGATGAGAAAACATATATTTGAAGAAATATTGGCTGAAATTTCTCCAAATTTAGTGAATAATCAAAATACTGAAAACTAAAGACAAAGAAAATAATCTTGAAAGCAGCCAGAGAAACCCAATGCATTACTCATAAGGAAACACCAATTTGAACGACTGCAGATTTCTCATCTAAACTTGTGGAAGCCAGAAGGAGGTGGAACAATTTTAAAGTGCTAAAAGACTGTCAATCCAGAATTCTATATCCAGTACAAAAATTCTTCAGGAATGAAGGGGAAATAAAGACATTCTCCAAGAAAGAAAAACTAAGAGAATTTGTTGCCAGCGAACCTGCTAAAGGAAGTATTGCTAGAGGAATTTCTTCAGACAAAAGGAAAATGACTTTCAGGATAAAAATTGGAACATGAGGAATGAAGGAAAAGGGATAGAAACGGTAAATGCCTGAGTAAATACAGTATTTTCCTCTTGAGTTCTTTAAAGTATGTTTGATTATCGAAAGCAAAAATTATAACATTATCTAACGAGATTTTCAACATATTTATGCAAAGAACAACTAGAACATAAATGGAAACCTATATGGTGACAAGGTTTCTACATTCCACTGAAGTGGTAATATTGAGTCTAAGTAGACTGGGGAAAAACAATATTGTGAGACAAGAAAGACTGAAACATTCATGTAAATGAGAGAAGTCTAATAGTATCATTGAACTATTGGGTCACTACTGCTTCTTCCTCATCTTAGAAAAATTCCAAATGGAAAGTTTGCCTGAAGTACTATCCCTCTCACACAGTCCCATAGCTGATCACCAAATCCTCATCTTTCAAATCTGTTCATTTATTTCCATCCCATTGGTGCCTTCATAATTGAAGAAATAATTGGTGCCATTATTTCTTGCCTATATGCCATCTTTCAAACTGGTTTCTCCAACTCCAGTTTTGCCTCCTCTTCTTTCTTAATCTCACCATAATTATCTAAAATTCAAATATTATCATGCTGTGTTCCTGCTTCAAACATGTCAGTTGCTCCTATGTTGCTTTTAAAATAAAGAGTGAACTCTTTGGTCTGTCTCCTGATTACCTCTCCAGCCTCATTTCTGGACACTCTCCAACTCCTTCCCCCAAACAATATTCTCTAGACCAGCATAGTAACTATTTTAGGATTTGAGGACCATGTGTTGTCCATTGCAACTACTCAGTTCTGTAGCTGTAGTGCAACAGCAGCCATAGATAATATGCAAATGGATGAGTGGGATTGTGTTTAAATAAAACTTTAATCACAAAAACAGATGGCTTGCTGGATTTGGCTCATGGGCTATTATATGATGATCCCCTGCTTTACACAACTGAACTACCTCCAGATCTGTGTAGATGACATTTTCTTTCATTTCTTGAGTACTGCACAATCTACTCTCTGAAATATCTCCCTCCTTGATTTGGTTACCTTCAATTCACCACCAGGCCTCAATTTGGATGCCACTTCTTTAAGGAACTAAAGAGTCTTTATCCCTCTACCAACATTGTTGCACTTACCACACTAATATATTTATCTTTTCATTTGTCTGGCTTTCCCTATTTGTCTATAATCTTTTCAAGGGCAGAAACTGCCATGTCTACACTTTAATCTCTAGTGCCTAGCAGAGTACTACTACCAGGCACATAGAGCCCTCAATAAAACTTACATTACCATTGAGTGAGTAGAAGCCCACTAGCCCTCTGGCTGACCCAGCCCTAGTCTTAAAACTTTAGGGTTGGCAAAACACTGCCTGACTGTGTAGTTGTATCTCCATGGAAGCCGTGATCTGTTTTGGGCAAGTCATCCCTTTCCTTTGGCCTGGACTTTTCTCCCAGGGCAGTAGAGGTCCAAAATTAAGGACCAACCACTGTATCTCTTCTTGGGCAGCACCCATCCCATCCACCAGGCAGCTCAGAGCCCTCAGCTCTGTCTGACCCCACTTCCGACAAGCACTCTCAGCCACTGACTTTAAAAATAAGCCCTGGGGGGGAAATTGCTACATCTCTTTCCAAATACTCTTGCAAATGCCAAAAGTGGTGGACAATGAACCATTTGTGGTTAAGGGTGGAGCAACCACCATTCAGCCAGGCATCCTGGGGACTCTCTCCGCCAGTTCAGTGTCCTCCCTTTTCAGTGCCCCACCAATAAAATGTCAAAGGCACAACTCTCTCTGCCAAGACATCAGGTAATTAAGCAGCTGAAGGGTCTAACTCACTCAGGGGTCAACCATATGTCCTGTTCTGAACTTGTGCTAAATCTCAGATAGAGACGTAGACCCTTCCTGCAGCACCTTACAGTCAAGTTGAAGAAACAAGACAAGCACATATGAACCATTTAGAAATTAGTAAAAATGCAGTTTATACATTCACTTTTCAAAGTGTATACTCAGTACCAGGCACTGTGCAGGATGCTGAGTTATAGAGATGAAAAAGAAGGCTCTCTTCATTCAAGGAACTGTCATTATACTAAAATTTATGCCAAAGTAGGAATACTATAAAAGCAAACAGGGTTTAGAGTCCAAAGAAATTAACAAAGACTAGTTTTCAGAAAAGCAGGGCTTGAACTGATCTTGAGGAAAGTGTGAGATAGAGATGAACGGAAGGAGAAAAGGATTTTAATTAAGAGAAATGACATGACCAGAGATGTGGAGGAGGACTGGGTATGGAGAGTGGAAAGGACAGCTGAATAGTGGGAGATGAAATTAGACTGGAGAGATAATGAAGGATCATATGGTGGAAGATCTTGAAGATCCAGAATTTAACTCCAAAGGGGGAGATGATAAAATACCTTTCCTCTTCTTCAAAATTAGGCTTTAATTCACACCATCAAACCCATCCTTTTAAAGTGTAAAATTCAGTGGTTTTTAGTATATTCACAGTTATGTAACCATCACCATGATCTAATTCCAGAACAGATAACATCTTTCTGAATATTTCTGAACAGAGAGATCATGGGATAAAATTGTTTTTCAAGCAGATTACCCTAGCTACAAGAGCAGGAATGATTGTGTGTGATATAGAATTGGACATGGAAGCAAGTTAACAGGCTCAGAGGCTTGGGGACCTGGGCCAGAATAGGTCACAGTGCCACCTCCTTTCCATGATATTCTCACCTCATCCATGAAGTGGGATAATTTATTGAAATAATAATCTGTATCTTTTTCTTGTATTTTTCCTCACTCATGCCAAGAGCACGGCCAGACGTTTGTGTTCCCTAGCCTAAGCAGTACTGGAAGCTAATCTAAAATCCTCTCCTGACTTCTGTTTTAGGAATTCTGAACTCAGTGTTGGGATTATATTTGGGGAGAGGAGAAAGGGGACTATTTAGGAGCAGTGGAAGCTGAAGCTGAGAGAGCAGAGATTCCCCCAAACTGGTTGTATGTCACAGTGGTTAATAGAACAGATTCTGGTGCTTGACTATCTGGAATTGAGCCTTGAACTTGGGCATGTCACTGAACTTCTATCTGGGTTTCCTTGAAATGGGGATAATGAGAATCAATGATCTTGTTCTGAGGACTAAATGAATGAACATACATGAAATACTTATAACACTGCCTGTCATATAAGGAGAGCTATATAAGGGTTTGCTTGTTACTATTAATAAATGAGAGAAAAATAAATCATTGGCACAGGGTGGTGGAGTGTTGTCCTGTAAGGTCTATTGGGTGGAAACAAGGGTAGGAAAAGATTTACGAGTAATGAAGAGAAAAACCTGAAAAATAGAGGGAATATTAAGGATGCAAGACTTTAAAAAATTAATTGTTATTGACAAAAATTATACTATTTATGGCCTACAAATGTTTTGATAGATGTATACATGGTGGAAATGCTAAATCAAGCTAATTAACATATTTATTACCTCATATACTTACTTTTTTGTCATAAGAACATTTAAAATTGACTCTGTCAGCTATTGCAAATATGCAAGATGTTTTCATTAACTGTAGCCACCATGTTGTACAATAGACCTCCTGAACTTATTCCTTCTGTCTAATTGAACATCTGCCTAATTCTCCCCCTAATTTCTCCAACATCTGCCTAATTCTTCCCCCTCACCCAGCCCTCAGTAACCACCATTCTACTCCCTGCTTCTATGAGTTCGACTTGTTAAGGTTCCACATATGAATGACATCATGCAGTATTTGCCTTTCGGTGCTTTGCTTATTTCACTCAGCATAATGTCCTCCAGTTTCATCCATGTTGTTGCAAATGGAAGGACTGCTGTCTATTTTAAGGCTGAATAGTATTCCATGGTGAATACAGGAATATATATTCCTATATTCCTCACAATTCTATGTTATGGCTGAATAGTATTCCATTGTGAATATGGGAATATATATTCTTATATTCCTTGCATTTTATTGTGTACAAGGATTCTCTTTTCTCCACATCTTCACCAACATTTGTTATCCTATCTTTCTGATACATAATAGACATCCTAACAGGTGTCAGGTGACATCTCATTGTCATTTCAATTTCTGATGTCATTTCTGATGACATTTCTCATGCCATTTCTGATGATTACTGATGTTGAGCATTTTTTTCATCTACTCGGCCATTTATATGTCTTATGTCTTTTTTTTCTTTTAGAAAAAGCTACTCAAGTCCTTTTTAAATTAGATTACTTGTGTTCTTGTTATCTAGTTGTTTGAGTTCACTGTATATTTTGCATACTACCTATCAGGTGTATGATCCCCAAATATTTTCTCCCATTCTGTGGATTTTTTCTTTATTCTGTTGATTGTTTCCTGTGCTGCATGTAAGCTTTTAGTTTGATGAAAGCCCATTTTTCTATTTTTGTTTCTGTTGCCTGTGCTTTTGGGGTCATATCCATAAAATCTTTGCTAGGCCAATGTCAAGAAGATTTTTGGGTCTTACATTTAAGCATTTAATCCATTTCAAGTTGATTTTTATATATGGGGTGAGATAGGGGTTCAATTTCATTCTTTTGCATGTGGATATTAGGTTTTCCCCACAGCATTTTGTGAATAGACTGTCCTTTCTGGGTTGTATGTTCTTGGCACCTTTGTGGAAGATAGGTTCATCGTAAATCCATGGACTTATTTCTGGGCTCTCTGTTCTGTTCCATGGGTCTATAATGTCTATCTTTGTAGCAGTACCAAGCATTTTTCATTACTATGGCTTTATAGTAGATTTTGAGTTCAAGTAGTGTGATTCTTCCAGCTTTGTCTCTTGTGCTCAATCAAAAGTGGTGATTGAGGTCTTTTGGTGATAAGGGTCTTTTGTGCTTCCATGTAAGTTTTAGAACTCTTTTTTGATATTTCTATGGGGAATGCCACTGGAATTGTGATAGGGATTGCATTGAGTCTCAGATCACTATGGGTAGTATGAACATTTTAACAATATTAATTCTTCCAATCCATGAACACAGCATATCTTTTCATTTATGTCTTCTTAAATTTCTTTCATCAATATTTTATAGTTTTCAGTGTACAGATCTTTCACCTGTTTGATTAAATTTATGTCTAAGTATTTAATTGTTTACATTATACATATTTTTTGATATTATTGTAAATAAAATTGTTTTCTTGATTCCCTTTTTTGATATTAGTGTGTAGAAATGCTACCGCTTTTTTATCTTGATTTTGTATCCCACAGCTTTTCTAAATCATTTGTTAGTCCTAAGTTTTTTGGTGGAGCTTTTAGGGTTTTCTATATATGAGATTGTGTCATCTGCAAATGGAAACAGTTTAATTTCTTAGAATGAAAGACTTAAGGCAGATAACCATTTAGACATAATAGAGAAAGGACAGGAAAGTAAAAACAGATGATCATAAATAGGGATAGAGAAATACATTATTTGACAGAGAATACATAGGGAAATAGATATGAAATAACAAGATCGAGAAGTAAATATATCACACAATGAAAATATAATAGAGTGAGAAGTAAATATATCACACAATGAAAATATAATAGAGCTAGAAGATAGTGGCAAAAACAAGCTGATGAAACTGAGAGAGATCAACTAATGTAGATAGATGATAAGCTCAGAATGATACATAAAAAATAGTGCTAAATGCTAAATGGAAAAAAGTCATAATGGGAAGACAAAACGGAGGGTGGAGGTAAGAACTAGGTCAGGGGGGATTAAATGGCTTCAGTCTGTGGGATGGGGGAGACTGCTGTCCTAGCCCTGCCCCTTCCTCTCTGCTCACCCCACCCCCACTAGCTCAGCTCTGTCTTCTCCAACTTCTGGACCATGTTGTCCTCTTCCTTCAGTTAGGAACACTCTGTTCTGAACAGTTCAGAAATCTGTTTTCTTCTGTCTGGTTTTCTAATGGTTTTGTGTATGCAATTCTTTGTCTTTATTCCAGAAGACTGTGTCCCCAGTGAGAGTGGATCTACCACTCCACTCTTAGTATCCTACTCAGTGTGAGGCTAAGAGAAGATGTGTTGCGAGACAGTCCTGGTATAGAAGTTGGACCAGTAGGGGCACAACAATCTCCAAATGCCACTGTCATCACCTGTAGAACATCACCAGTCACTCCTGGAAGGGTCCTCTCTAAAAGCATAAAATAGCAGAAACTTGTCCAGCCCGCCTTTGCACAGAAAAAGAAATATATGCAGTATGTGAAATATATTCCCCTCTGTGCTTCTTGAGGGTCAGACCTCTGTAACTCTGTATTTTCCCACAAATAATTGTCTCCCCTACAAAACGGAGAGCTCCCAGAGGACACGGACTATGTGGATAGAGTTGCAAAAACATTATAGAACGAGCAGGACCCTATAATCTGTACCCATCACTTCCAACCATCTGAAAGTTTCCACCATCTTGTAGTTTATGTACTTGGTCCTAAGGACAGAAATTGTGTGGTAAGGAGAAGGGAGATTTTGGTATAATAAAAGAGACATAAGAATTTCCATGACACATGTTCTCAATATAGGACAGAAACCCTGTTAGGATCCAGAGAGAGTTCTGGTCATCTCCGTCAAAGGAAACTCCCCCAGACTGATCTAAACCAGTTCCTTTCCTCCTAGACAAGAGGAAGGAAAAGTCCCATTCATAACCACAGAGAAATGAAAGTCTTCCTCTCTGATTATATGCAATTTACAACAGAGTATTTCATTTGGTGCCCAAGAACCTGTAATAGCTGGAATTACCCTTGTTCCTCTTCCTCTTTGAAGGGTCAGAGCTGAGAAGTGCTCTGTGATTATGTGTCAAGGGATGGCATCTCCATGCCAAACTCACCCAGCTCTGGTTTTGTGTGTGTGTGTGTGTGTGTGTGCATGTGTGTGTCCCACAGCCAAAATTTTCCCATCTCCTTGCACTGTTTCTCAATTCATCAGTAATGAATTCAAATGATTTTGCCATCTTGCCCATCCTTTTTGGGGAGAAGGAAGGCAGAAAGAGAGAGGAAAGAAAGGAAGGAAGGGAGAATAGAAAGAACCATGCCCCCATCCCACAACTTCACATGTGGAGTGGGAACTCTAGTATGAACAAAGCAGAAAAACTGAAGTGGGGTGAGTTGTGATACACCGATGGTTACTGTGGGCCAGAAAATGAGAACCTGGAATGACAGACTCCCCAGATTGTTAAGGTGAATGCTGCCACATGGAGATATGTTGTGCCCAGTTCTCCCCAGGAGTTTTGCCACAGAAGCCCCAGGTAGGCTGGTACACAATATGAAATATTAGAAACGCTAACTCTGGTGGTGCAGACTTAAGTTTTGTGAGCCATATGGTTTCTGTTACCACTACTCAACTTTGCCATTGTTCTGCAAAAGCAGACATAGACAGTATGTAAACAAATAAACATGGCTATGGTGCAATAAAACTTTATTTACCGAAACAGGAAGAAGGTCTCACTTGGCCGACAGACTGTAATTTTCTGACTCCTGCTCTGAGTGATTGCAAGGACCTAGTTCTGAAAAATCTTGCAACTGTTAGAGTAACTGCAGAATCAGGAAGGATGGAGACAGAAAGGAAGAAGAGGAAGAGGCGGTCAGTAACTATAGCTGTTTTCAGAACAGGGACGCCCTGACGCATCTGGATCTATGGCCTAGGTACACAAAGAGTAAAAATCCTAGTGTGAGTAATTTTTTGGATAAATTTAGGAAAGCCTCAAGTAGGGCTTTGAGTAATTGTAAGGAAAACAGTTGTGACTTAGAACTGAGGAATAAAACGTGGGTCCTAAGATAACAGAACTTGCTACCTGTATTAATTATCTATTTCTATGTAACAATTTTACCCAAAGTTAGTGACTTAAAAATAAATATTTATTATCTCTAATAGTTTCTATGGGTCGGGAATTTCAGAATGGCTTGGCCAGGTGGCCTGGCTCATGGTTTCTCATAAGGCAGAGTCAGAGGTCAGCCAGACTGCAGTCATCTACAGGCTTGATTGAGCTGCAGGGCCTCCTTCAGGTGCCTGACAAGCTGGGACTGGCTATGGTGAGACGCCTCAGTTCTTCTCCACATGGGCCTCTCCACAGGTTGCTTGAGTGTCCTCTCAACATGGTGGCTAGCTTCCCACAGGGAAGCAATTCAAGAGAACAAGTAGAAGCTTCAATGTCCTTCATCAACAAGCTTCGGAAGTCACACACCATCACTTCCGCCATAATCTACGGTCACAAAACCCATCCCTGATTCAGTGTGAAGGAGGCTAACAAAGGATGGAAATACCAGTAGGTAAGGATCATTGGGGCCCATCTTGGAAGCTGTATACCTAGCACCATAATATCAAAGAGAGCTAAAAGATGTAGCTCTCAGTACAGCATCTGTCTATTAGGATGGCTTAGGAATTTGTATTAGTTAGAATGTACTGGAAGAAAGGAAACAACAAAAAAAGACCCAACTTAATGTTGCTTAAGTGATGGTGTTTGTTCACTTAAAAAAGAATCTAAAGGTGGGAGGATTCAGGGTTGGTAAATTCAGCAGCTTGATATCAGGTTCTTATTAAATCTTTCTGCAGTTTTCTTGGTTTTTCCCTCTTCATCACAAGATGGTTGCCACAGCCCACATTTCATACTTACGAAGTTGATTGTGAAAGCAGAAAAAAGAAAGGAATCTCTATGGGATAGCCAGCTAACAGTCTTGCCACAGAAACCCAATATATGAACATGAGGCTGAATTCAGTCATCTGAAACAGTACACTTGTAACTTCCCTAGAATCAGAGGATCTTAAAGATAACCAAGTCCAGCCTCCATCTGATGTTTGTGTCCCTTCTAGCACATCCGGGGAACATAGCTAACCACCGAGATTCCCTTTCACTGTAGTAAGTTAGCATGGACTCCCTGCATATGTGACAGAGCCTTTTGGTCTAAGTACAGAATTATAAGAAATGTAAAAAGTTGAGGCCAAGCTATTTGGAGGACAATCCCTGAGCCTCTAACTGGTAACAGGAACTATGCGAGCCCAATGGGGGTTTTTTTACTGGGAACTGCCTCCGTCACTCTCTGACTGCCATGTAGATGGGCAGCTCATCTCTCCTGTCCTTGAAGTGAATTCCAGGAGAGACATCCCCCAAATGACTTTTTCTCATAACAGTAAAATTCAAAATTGGATGACTAAGATCCAGGGGTAAAAGTTACCAGGAGAAAAAGATTCCCAGTTTAATCCTATTAATAATTTGTTTAACAATTAGTATAATCCAATAATGGATTTGCTTTGCCGAGTGATGGCTTCAAGTAGATCTCCACAATAACCTAATAAAAGAGTCTGTAACAGGCATTCCTATATAGGATAAAAAGTTAGCATAGTATAACCGCCAAGCTCCCCCCTCCAGAATCAGTTGTTCTATATTTATTGCTGGGATTTCTTCCTCATGTCAAGCCTAAACCTGTTTTCCTAGGCTTTCAGCCTCTTTCCCGAAGTCATGGCGTATCAGAGCCGATGTAACCTTAGAGACTATGTGCCCCTGTATTTCTCAAATATCTTCAGTCAGTGCTTCTAATTATATAGAATAAATATTGTCTGACCTTCCTTTATTATTTGGAATTTCAAAATCATATTTTAATCAACTTTTTAAAAATATAATTTACATAGAATAAAATATAGTCATTTAAGTATACTATGTAACACATTTTTAAAAATGTGCAACCATCACAACAGTCAAGATACAGATTATTTCCATCACCCCAAAATGTTCCCATATGCCCCTTTGCATTCAATTCCCACCACTCCTGGCTCAGTGCACCACTAATCTGCCTTCTGTCGGTATTGGGTTTTTTGGGTTTTGTTTTTTTTTTTTTTCCTATTCTAGCATTTTATTTCTTAAGAAATTGAATCATAAAGTCTGAACTCTCTTGTGTAGCTTGGGCCCAGCAAATGGTTTTGAGATGCCTACATGTTACTGCATATAACAGTGTTATTGTTCAGCAGTTGTCCATTGTATGGATGTACCACATTTTGTCAATCGTTCTCTGGTTGATGTACATGTGAGTTGTTTCTGGTTCAGAGCAATTATATATATATCTGCTGTTAATTTTCATGTACAAGTTTACAGTTTTTGTATGAAATGAATGTCTCGGGCAAAGGCCTAGCATGAAATTGTTGATCTGTATAGTAAGTATACTTGAAGCTTTATAAGAACTGCCAAGAGGTTGTACCATTTTACATGCCCACCAGCAGTGTTTGAGAGCTCCAAGTTTCTCCTCATCCTCATCCATACTTGGCATTCTCATATCTTTTAATTTTAGCTATTCTAGTGGATACGAAATAGCATCTCATTGTGGTATCGATTTGCCTTTTCCAGGCAAAATGCTGTTAAGCATCTTTTCGTGTGCTAATTGACCATTTTTATATTTCTCTTATGGAGGGTCTGCTCGAATCTTTTGCTCAATTGAGTTGTGTCATATTATGGAGCTGCAAGAGTTCTTTATATATTCTGAACATCAGTCCTTTCTCACATATATGTACTGCAAATATTTTCTCCCAGGTTGTGGCTTGTTTTTTTATTTTCTTAACAACATTAATTTTATCAAAATTAAAAACTTTTGGCTGAGCGTGGTGGCTCATGCCTGTAACCCCAGTACTTTGGGAAGTTGAGGCAGGTGGATCACTTGAGGCCATAAGTTCAATACGAGCCTGGCCAACATGGTGAAACTCCGTCTCTACCTAAAATACAAAAACTAGCTGGGCATGGCGACACGCACCTGTAGTCCCAGCTACAGGGGTGGCTGAGGCATGAGAATCGCTTGAACCTGGGAGATGAAGGCTGCAGTGAGTTGAGATGGTGCCACTGCACTCGAGCCTGGGCAGCAGAGTGAGACTCTGTCTCCAAAGATAAATAAATAAATATTAATTAATTTTTAAAAACTTCTGGTCTTCAAAAGACACATCTAATTTAAAATTATTTTCTTTTATAGATCCTGCTTTTAATATAGTACTTAAGTAACCGTCTCCTAACCAAAGTCATAAATGTTCTTTTCTGGATACTCTAGAAGATAATCTCCATTTCTTTGCCTTTCCAGCTGCTAGATGCCACCCATATTCTACTCCTTGGCTCATGTCCTCTTTTCTCCATCTTCAGAGGCAGAAACACTGCATTCCTCTGTGCCTTCCTCTTGTAGTCACATCTTCCTCTCTTTCCTCCTTGTTTCTCCCATGTTTAAGGACTCTCGTACTTAGATTGGGCTCACCTGAATAATCCAGGATAATCTCCCCATCTGAAAGTCCTTCATTTGATCATACATGCGACATCCTATGTTTTCATATAAGGTAACATCCTCATGTTCTAGGGATTAGAACATGGACATCTTGGGGTGGGGATCGGTGAGCATCATTCTGTCTACCCCACCTGTGGATTGTTCCAGCATCATTTATTGAATTACCTTTTTGTTTTTGCTGAAAGTGGTTGTCTATGCATGTGTGAATCTCTGCCTGGACTCTATTCAGCTGCATTGATCTATACATCTGTGTTGCAACAGGATCGTGCCCTCTTGATTTCTGCAGCTTTATACAAATCTTCACATACGTTTTCCAACTTTGTCCTTCCCTTTCGAAATTGTTTTCACTATTTTTGGACATTTCCACTTCCTATACATTTTAGAGTCAGATTGTCAATCTCGATAAAAAGCTCTCCTGTGTTTTTAGACAGCTTGATTGAAGTATAATTTTGCATATTATAAAATTTACTTGTTTCAAATATAAAATTCCAAGAGTTTCAGTAAATTTACACTTGTGCAACCATCACCACGATTCAATTTTAAAACATTTCATCATCCCCAAAAGATCCCTCATGTTCATCTGGAGTAACCACCCTTTTTCACCTGTAGTCTCTGGCAACCACTAATTTACTTTCTGTCTCCATAGATTTGCCTTTTAGGGATATTTTATATAATAGAATCATATGATATGTGATTTTGGGGGCCTGGCTTCTTTAATTTAGCATAAAGCTTTTAAAGTTTTTCCATCGTATAGCATGCATTAGTATTTTGTATCATTTATTGCCAAATAGTATTCCCCATAAGGATAGAGCACATTCTGTTCATTCATTCACCAGGCATTTTATTGTTTCCACTTTGGAGTCACCATGAATAATGTTGCTGTGACCAGTCCTATATAAACCTTTGTGTGGATACATGTTTTTATCTATTTTGGGTAGATATCTAGGAGTGGAAATGCTGGATCATACTGTAAATTTACACTTAGCTTTTTGAGGAGCCACTAAGCTATTCTTCAAGGGTGTGTCATTTTACCTTCTCTCCAGCAGTATATGGGGGTTTCAGTTTTTTCTTTTCCACAATCTCACAAACCCTTGTTATTGTCTATGTTTTTTATTATAGAGCCTTTCTAGTGGGTGTGAAAGGATATCTTATTGTAGTTTTTATTTGTATTTCCCTAATGACACCTCATCTATCACCTCATGCATTTATCATTTCTTTGTGGTGAGAACATTCAAAAGTCTCTCTTCTAGCTATTTTGCGATATACAGTATTTTACTATTAGCCATAATCACCCCACCATACAACAGAACACCAGAACTTATTCCTCCCATCAATGGTGACTTTGCTCCCATTGACCAACCTCTCCTCATCTGCTTCTTCCCCTTCCCCTTCCCAGTCTCTGGTAACCACTGTTATACTCTCTGCTTCTATAATATCAACTCTTATGTTTTTAGATTCCATATATAAGTGAGATAATGCAGTATTTGTCTTTCTATGTCTGGTTCATTTTACTTCACATGGTGTCTTCCACGTCCATCCATGTTGTCATGAATGACAGGATTTCATTCTTTTTATAGCTGAATAGTATTTCATTGTGTGTGTGTATATATATATATATATATATATATATATTTCTTTCTCCATTTATCTGTTGATGGACACTTACATTGATTCCGTATCTTCATATCTTGGCTATTGTAAATAGTGGTGCAATAAACATGAGAGTGCAGATATCTCTTTGGCATACTGATTTCATTTCCTTTGGACTTACACTTTGTAGTAGGATTGCTGCATAATATGGTAGTTCTACTTTTAATATTTTTAGGAAACTCCATGCTGTTTTTCATAATGGCTGTACTAGTTTACAATTCCACCAACAATGTGTAAGTGTTCCCTTTTCTCCACATCCTCACTAACACTTGTTTTCTTTCATCTTTTTTACAACAGCTATTCTAACTGGAGTGAGATGGTGGCTCACGGTAGTTTTGATTTGCATTTCCCTGATGATTAGTGATGTTGAGCATTTCTTCATATGCCTGTTGGCCATTGCTGTGTCTTCTTTTAAGAAATGTCTATTAAGGTCTTTTGCCCATTTTAAAATCAGACTTTTTTTGTTTTGCTTTGCTTTGTTGTTGTTGTTGTTGTTGTTTTGCTGTTGAGTTCTTTGAATTCCTTATCTATTCTGGATATTAATCCTTGACAGATGCATACTTTGCAAATACCTTCTCTCATTCTGTAGGTTGTCTCAACTCTGTTTTTTTTTTTTATTTTTGTTTTTGCTTTGGAAAAGCTTTTTAGTTTGATATAGTCTCATCTGTCCATTTTTGCTTTTGTTACTTGTGCTTTTGAGGTCTTATTTAAAGACTCCTTACCCAACCCAATTTGTGAAGTAATTCCCCTATGTTTTCTTATAGTAATTTCATAGTTTTGGGTTTTACGTTTAAGTCTTGAATCCATTTTGAGTTGATTTTTGTATATGGTCTTGTATACGTAGTTGGTTTTGTACATGTAGAGGTAGAGGTTTAATCTGAAGACCACCTGCTGCAGAATCCCTTCTTGCTCAGGGGAGGTCAGTCCTTTTGTTCTATTCTGGCCTTCCACTGACTGGGTGAGGCTCACTCACATTATGGAGGAGTGCATGCTTTATTCAAAGTGTACCCATTTAAATGGTAAACTTATCTAAAAACAGCCTCGCAGGGACATCCAGAATAATGTTTGACCTAATATCTGCGCTCCGTAACCCAACAAAGTTGACACAAAATTAACCATCACAAATGACTATGTATTTATTTAGATCTTTTAACATTTCTCTCAGCAATCCTTTGTCGTTTTCAGTGTGTAAGTTTTGAATGTCTTTGGCTGAATTTATTCCTAAGTATTATATATTTTTTGCTGCTATTGTGAATAGAATTATTTTCTTAATTTCACTTGTAGGCTGTTCGTTATACTACCAACTTTTTTGTGTTGTTGTTGTTGTTGTTGTTGTTGTTAACTCCTTGGGACTTTCTCTCCAGAGAATCATATTCTCTGCAAATACAGTTTTTCTTCTTTCTCTCCAATATAGAAGACTTTTACTTCTTTTTCTTGCTTAATTGCACTGGTTAGAACCTTTAGTATAATGTCGAATAGAAGTAATGACAGCAAATATGTTTGACTTGTTTCAAATATTAGGTTGAAAGTATTTAATCTTAAAACCATTAAGTATAATGTTAGCATAGGTTTTTCACAGATGCCCTTTACCAAGCTTAGGCATTTCCAGTTTATTCTTGATTTTCTGAGAGTTTTCATTAGGAATGGATATTAATTCTGTTAAATGCTTTTTCTGTGTACGTTGAGATTATCATAATTTTTGTTTGTTCAATGGTGAATTACATTGATTGATTTTTGAATGTTAAACTAAGATTCCATTTTTGGGAAAAATCCCATGAAGTTATGATATGTTATCCTTGTATATATTGTTGTAACTGATTTGCTAAAATCGTATTAAGAATGTTTGCATCTGGCCGGATGCGGTGGCTCACGCCTGTAATCCTAGCACTTTGGGAGGCCGAGGCGGGCAGATCACGAGGTCAGGAGTTTGAGACCAGCCTGGCCAACATGGTGAAACCCCGTCTCTACTAAAAATACAAACAATTAGCCGGGCGTGGTGGTGGGTGCCTGTAGTCCCAGCTACTCGGGAGGCTGAGGCAGGAGAATGGCGTGAACCCAGGAGGCAGAGCTTGCAGTGAGCCGAGATCGCACCACTGCACTCCAGCCTGAGCCACAGAGCGAGATTCCAACTCAAAAAAAAAAAAAAAGTTTGCATCTATGTTCATGAAGGATATTGGTCTATAATTGCTGTTGTTTGCTGTTATTATTTTAATTCTAACGTTTTTATCTGGGTATGGTAAAAATGCTGATTTAATTGAGAAGTATCCTCTTTATCAATTTTCTGGAAGAGTTTGTGTAGAACAGATATTATTTTTTCCTTAAATGTTTCATAAAATTTACCAGTGAAGCCATGATCTACTTGGGTAAATGTACCATGTGCCCTTAAAAATAATGAGTATTCTGCTATTACTGGATGGAGAGTTCTTGAAATTTATATTAGATAAGATTTGTTGATAACCTCCATCCCTACTAATTTTCAGTTTACGTGTTCTATGACTTATTGAGACAGAGTATTGAAATCTCTGACTGTAGTTGTGGATTTGTCTATTTCTTTCTGTAATTATATCAGTTTTGCATCATGTTTTCTAAAATTCTACTATCAGGTACATAAATAGTTATGATTGTTATGCTCACTTCTATTATTTGACCTCTTTTCCATTATAAATCACCTTCTTTGTTGCTTATAGCATTCTTTGCTTTGAAAACTATTTTGGCACTCCAGCTTTTAGACACTCAAGCTGTCTCTTGATTTATTTTCGAGATATTTGTATCTTTATATTTACAATGGCTTTGTTCTAGGCAACATACATCATCATTCTGTTTTATCTAATATGCCAATCTCAGCTGTTAATTGACATATTTGTACTATTTGTATTTAATGTGATTATTGGTATGACTGAGTTTAAATCTAACATCACTATTTTTCTATTTGTCTTATCTCTGTTCCCTTTTTCTTCTTTTTCTGCTTTTCTTTGAGTTAACTGAGTACTTTTAAACATCCCATTTTTGTTGACTTATTAACTGTAAGTCTGTTATTCTTTTAATAGTTGCTTTACAGTTTATAGCACATTTTTAACATCACACTCCACCTTCAAGTGTCATTCTATTACTTCCTGTATAACGTAAGAACTTTATAACATTTGTCTCTTCCTGAACTTTCTGCTATTGTCATAAATTCTATTTCTACATGTATTATAAACTCTACGCTACATTGTTATTATTTGTGTTTAATCAATTATGTCTTAAATACACTTAAATGACTTTTTAAAAAATCTTATATATTTGCCAACATATTTACCATTTTGGGTGCTTTTCATTCCTTTATGTAGTCTGCATTTCTATCTGGCATCATTTTTCTTCTTCCTAAAGGACTCACTTTAATATTTAACTCTTACTGGCCGAAAATGTCATCATTTTGCCTTTTTAAAATATATTTTGTTAGGCATAGAATTCTAGATTGACTGTTTTCTTGCAGTATTTTAACGATATTGGTCCCTGTCTTCTTGCTCTCAATATATCCTACAAAAATGTATGGTCATCCTCAACTTTGTTTTTTCCTTTGGTTGCTTTAAGATTCTTTTTTTTTTTTGCAAGATGGAGTCTCGCTCTGTCGCCAGGCTGGAGTGCAGTGACACGATCTCGGCTCACTGCAACCTCTGCCTCCCAGGTTCAAGTGATTCTCCTGCCTCAGCCTCCCAAGTAGCTGGGACTACAGGTGCATGCCACCACGACCAGCGAATTTTTATGTTTTTAGTAGAGACGGGGTTTCACCATGTTGGCCAAGATGGTCTCGATCTCTTGACCTCGTCATCCACCCGCCTCGGCCTCCCAAATGCTTTAAGATTTTTTTGTAAGAAAACATTGTATATATATATACAATAGAATACTATTGAGCTATATAAAATAATGAAACCCTGTCATTTGAAGCAACATGGATGAACCTGGATGACATTACGTTAAGTGAAATAAGCCAGGCACAGAAAGACTCACATGTGAAATCTAAGAGTTGGTCTCATAGAAGTACAGAATAGAATAGTGGCTATTAGAGGTTAGGAGAGGGAGTGCAAACAAGGAAAGACTGGTCAATGGGTATAAAGTTACAGCTAGGAAAAATAAGTTGGGATGTTCAATTACATAGCGTGGTGACTATAGCCAATAACAATGTAGAGTAAATTTCAAAATAGCTAGAAGAGAGGATCTTGAAAGTTATCACCACAATGAAATGATAAAGCTTCGAGGCAACAGACATGCTAACTACCCTGCCTTGATCATTATGTAATGTGTACGTGTACTGAAACACCACATTGTACCCCACAAACATATACAATTATTATGTATCAATTATATACGAAATAAAAATAAATATATACAAAAAAGAAAAGTGAAATTTTTTAAAGATTTTTTTTCCCCTGTTTTTCAGCAATTGGATTATGTTACACCTCTTGGTTTTCTTTCTTTTTTTTTTTTTTTGAGACGGAGTCTCGCTCCGTTGCCCAGGCTGGAGTGCAGTGGTGCGATCTCAGCTCATTGCAAGCTCTGCCTCCCGGGTTCACACCATTCTCCTGCCTCAGCCTCCCAAGTAGCTGGGACTACAGGCGCCCCCCACCACGCCTAGCTAATTTTTTGTATTTTTTAGTAGAGACGGGGTTTCACCGTGTTAGCCAGGATGGTCTCGATCTCCTGACCTCGTGATCCGCCTGCCTCAGCCTCCCACAGTGCTAGGATTACAGGCATGAGCCACCGCGCCCGGCCCACACCTCATAGTTTTCTTTATGTTTCTTCTACTTGATCCGTGACTTTATAGTTTTCCTCAAATTTGGAAAATTTGAGCCAGCATTTCTTCAAATATTTTTTCCATCCCTTCCCCTGTATTAGAGACTCCCATTACACATATATTAGGTTGCTTAAATGATGCTCTCTTCAACAGAAATGTTAGTTTTTTTCGGAGCAGTTTTAGGGTCACAGTACAGTTCCCATATATCACCTGTTCCTACATACATACAACCTCCCTCGCTATCATCATCCTGCACCACAGTTGTACTTCTGCTACAATTGATGAACCTCCTTTTACATGTCATTATCATCCAAAGTCCATAACTTACATAAGAGTTCACTCCTGGTAGTGTACACTCTATGGCTTTTGAAAAATGTGTAATGTATCCACTGTTTTCGTATCATACCAAATAGTTTCACTGCCCTAAAAATCCTGTGTTCTCTACCTATTCATCCTTCCCACCCCACAACCCCTAGCAACTACTAATCTTTTTACTGTCTTTATAGTTTTGCCTTTTCCAGAATGTCATATAGTTGGAATCATATAGGAGTGGCCTTTTCAGATTGAGTTATTTACACTTAGTGATATAGTGATATGTGTTTAAGTTTCCTCTGTGTCTTTTCATAGATTGATAGCTCTTTGTTGTTGTTGTTGTTTGCTTGTTTGTTTACATCCCATTGTCTGGATGTACTACAGTTTATTCATCTATTTAACCTTTTTTTTTTTTTTTTTTTTTTTTGAGCTGGAGTCTCACTTTTTCACCCAGGCTGAAGTGCAGTGGTGTGATCTTGGCTCACTGCAACCTCCGTCTCCTGAGTTCAAGCGATTCTCCTGCTTCAGCCTCCTGAGCAGCTGGGACTACAGGCATGCACCACCATGCCCAGCTTATTTTTGTATTTTTAGTAGAGATGGGGTTTCACCATATTGGCCAGGCTGGTCTCGAATCCTGACCTCGTGATCCACCTGCCTCGGCCTCCCAAAATGCTGGGATTACACGCGTTAGCCACCGCACCCAGCCTTATTTACCTATTAAAGAGCATATTGATTGCTTCCAAGTCTTAACAATTATGAATAAAGCTGGTATGGACTTTCACATGCAAGTTTTGTGTGGACATTAAGTTTTCACCTCATTTGGGTTAATACTAAGGAGTGTGATTGCTGGTGAGAATATGTTTTGTTCTTTTTAGAAACTTACAATATTCCAAAGTAGCTATACCATTATGCATTTCTACCAGCAATGGATGAGTGTTGCTATTATTCCACATCCTCACCGGCATTTTGTGTGGTATTTTGGATTTTTGCCATGCTAATAGGTATGTAGGGATATCTCCTTGCTTTAATTTACAATTCCCTAATGACATATGATGTTGAACATCTGTTCATATACTAACTTGCCATCTGTATATCTTCTTTGGTGGGGTATCTGTTAAGGTCTTTGGTACATTTCTCATCCAGGTTGTTCATTTTCTTATTGTTAAGTATTAAGATTTGTGTACTTTGGATAACAGTCCTTTGTTAGATGTGTCTTTCACGAGTATTTTCAGTCTGTGGCTTGTCTTCTCATTCTCTTGACATTGTCTTTCACAGAGCTGAAGTTTTTAATTTAATGAAGTCTAGCTTATCAATTATTTCTTTCACAGATTGTGCCTTTCCTGTTGTATCTAAAGAGTCACTGCCATATCCAAAATCATATTGGCTTTCTCCTATGTTATACTCTAGGAGTTTTATAGTTTTGCATTTTACATATAGATCTATGATCCATCTTGAGTAAAGTTTTGTGAAAAGTATAAGGTCTGTTTAGATTCATTTTTCTCCACATGGATGTCCAAGTATTCTAGCACCATTTGTTGAAAGGATTGCCTTTTCTCCATTATATTGCCTTTGCTCCTTTGTCAAAAGCGATTGACTATCTTTATGTCAGTCTATTTTTGAGCTCTCTATTCTATTCCATTGATCTGTTTGTCTCTTCTTTCACCAGTACCACACTGTCTCAATTACTATAGCTTTATAGTGAGTCTTGATGTCCTGTCTATTCTCCGACTTTGTTCTTCTCCTTCAATATTTTGTCGGCTATTCTGGGTCTTTTGCTTTTCCATATAAACTTTAGAATAAATTTGCTGATATCTATAAAACAATTTACTGGGATTTTAATTGATATTGCATTCAATCTACAGATCAGGTTGAGAAGAATGAACATTTTGATAATATTGAGTCTTCCTATCCATGAACATAAAATGTCTCTCCATTTGTTATTTTTTGATACCTTTCATTAGAGTTTTGTAGTTTTCCTCATAAAGCTCTTATACATATTTTGTTATGTTTATATCTAAGTATTTCCATTTTAGGGGTGCCAATGTAAATACTTTTTTTTTTCTAGACAGAGTTTTGCTTTGTCACCCAGGCTGGAGTGCAATGGCGCGATCTTGGCTCGCTGCAACCTCTGCCTCCCAGGTTCAAGCAATTCTCCTGCCTCAGCATCCCGAGTAGCTGGGATCACAGGTGTCCACCAACACGACTGGCTAAGTTTTTTTGTATTTTTAGTAGAGACGGGGTTTCACCATGTTGGCCAGACTGGTCTCGAACTCCTGACCTCAGATGATCTGCCCGCCTCGGCCTCCCAGAGTGCTGGGATTACAGACGTGAGCCACCGCCCTAGTCGATAATGTGTTTTTAATTTCAAATTCCACTTGTTCATTGCTGACATATAGGAAAGGGATGAACTTTTGTACATTAACCTTGTATCCTGCAACTGTTATTATCGCTTGTTAGTTCTAGGAGACTTTTTGTTGATTTTTTAAAGTTTTTCTCCATAGACAATAATATTATCTGCAAACAAAGACGGTTTTCTTTCTTCCTACCCAATCTGTATACCTTTTCTTTTCTTGTTTTATCGCATAAGCTAGAACTTCCAGTATGAATTGAAAAGCAGTGGTTAAAGGAGACATCCTTGCCTTATTTCTGACAGTAGTGGGAAAGCGTCTAGTTTCTCACCATTCAGTATGATGTAAACTCTTGGGCATTTGTAAATGTTCTTTATTAAGTTGAGAAAGTTCTCCTCCATTCCTAGTAAACTAAGAGTTTTCTTTATTGTGGATAGATGTTGGATTTTGTCAAATGCTTTTTTCTGCATTTAATGATATAATTATGTAATTTTTCTTTGTTAGCCTATTAATATGATGGATTACACTAATTGATTTTTGAATGTTGAAACAGACTTGCATACCTCAGATAAATTGCATTTGGTTCTGGTGTAAAATTCTTTTTATAAATTAATGGAATTCAATTTGCTAATATTTCACTGAGAATTTTTGCATCGATTTTCATGAGAGATGTTAGTATGTGATTTTCTTTTCTTGAATGTCCTTGTCTGGATTTGGTTTAGAGTAATGTGGGCCTCATAGAATGAATTAAAAAATATTCCCTCTTTTTATCTTCTGGAAGAGTTTGTAGTGACTTGGTATAATTTCTTTCTGAAGTGTTTGGGAGAATTCACCAGATAAATCTGTAAGAGCCTAGTGCTTTCTGTTTTAGAAGATTATTTGTTATTAATTCAATTTCTTTTAGTGGAGATAGGCCTATTTAGGTTGTCTATTTTTTTGTTTTGTTTTGTTTTAGTTTTAGCAGACTGTGTCTTCTAAGGACTTGATTAATTTTACCTAAGTTGTCAAATTTGTGAGCATAGAGTTGTTCATAATTTTCCTTTATTATCCTTTTAATGCCCTTGGAACTTGTAGTGATGTGCCCTCTTTCATTTCTTACATTAGTAATTTGTATCTTTTCTCTTTTCTTCTTAGTTAGCTTGGCAAAAGGCTTATATATTTTATCAACCCATTCCAAAAATCAGCTTTTGATTTTGTTGGTTTTCTCTATTGATTTTCTCTTTTCAATTTCATTAATTTCTACTGTAATTTTTATTATTTTTTGCTCTTAATTTGGATTTTATTTTCTATTCTTTTTCTAGTTTCCTAAGGTGAAATCAATAATCCTAGATTATTGATTTTTAGATATTTCTTCCTTTCAAATACATGCATTCAATTCTGTAAATTTCCCTAAAGCACTGCTTTCACTGAATCCCACAAATTTCAGTAAGTTGTCTTTTCATTTTTATTTAGTTCAAAGTATTTTTACATTTATCTTGAAATTTTTTCTTTGGCCCATGTGTTATTTGGAAGTGCATTGTTTAGTCTCCAAGTATTTGGGGATTTTCCATCTATAGTTCTGTTATTGATTTCTAGTTTAATTCCATTACAGTCTGAGAGCAGACATTATTTTATTTCTGTTCTTTCACATTTTTTCAGGTGTGTTTTATGGCCCAGAATTTAGTCTAACTTGGTGAATATCCCACGTATGTTTGAGAATAACGTGAAATTTGCTGTTGTTAGATGGAGTCGTCTATAGATGTAAATTATATTGAGGTGATTGATGTTGCTGTTGAGTTCAACTATGCCCTTACTGATTTTCTGCCTGCTAGAACTGTCTATTTCTGATAGAGGGGTGCTGAAGTCACTACCTATAATAGTGGATTCATTTATTAAGAATTGCTATGTCTTCTTAGAGTATTGACACCTTCATCATTCTATAATGTCCTGCTTTATCTCTGATAAGTTTTCTTGCTCTGAAGTCTGCACTGTCTGAAATAATATAGCTACTCCCATTTTATTTTGATTCGTGTTAATGAGTATTTCTTTCTCCACTCCTGTACTTTTAATCTATATATGTTTTTGTATTTAAAGTGGATTTCTTGTAGACAACATGTAGTTGGGTCTTGTTTTTGGATCCACTCTGGCAATCTTTGTTTTTTAATTAGTATATTTAGACTATTGAAGTTTAGAGTGATTATTGATATATTTGAATTAATATCTCTCATGTTTGTACCTTTATTTCTATTCATTGTCCTTGGTATTTGTTCCTATTTTTGTTGTCTGCTCTTTTTATGCCTTTTTTAGTTTTAATTGAATATTTTATATAATTCTCTTTTCTCTCCTTTCTTAGCATATCAACTATTTTTTTTTTTACTTTTTTTCCAGTGGTTGCACTAGTGTTGGCAATATGCATTGACAATAAATTCAAGCCCACTTTTACTTTTTGGTTTTCTTTGTTTATTTATTTAACTTTTTCTTTTTTTCTTTTTTTTTATACTGATGAGGTCTCACTATGTTGACTAGGCTGGTTTCAAACTCCTGGCCTCAAGCAGTCCTCTTACCTCAGCCTCCCAAAGTGCTAGAATTACAGGTGTGAGTCATCATGCCTATCCTCAAGTTCACTTTTTTTGTGTTTTTTTTTTTTTTTGAGATGGCGTCTCACTGTGTCACCTAGGCTGTAGTGCAGTGGCACCATCTCGGCTCACTGCAACCTCCACCTCCCAGGTTCAAGCAGTTCTCCTGCCTCAGCCTCCTGAGTAGCTGTGATTACAGGCATGCACCACCACACCCGGCTAATTTTTGTATTTTTAGTAGAGACGGGGTTTCACCATGTTGGCCAGGCTGGTCTCAGACTCCTGACCTTAAGTGATCTGCCTGCCTCATCCTCCCAAAGTGCTGGGATTACAGGCGTGAGCCACCACACCCGGCCAAGTTCACTTTTAAATAACACAATACAACTTCACAGATAGTGTAAGTACCTTATAATAAAACATTTCTAATTTTTCCCTCCCATTTACTGTATAATAGTATAATTATTCATTTCATTTCTACATAAGCATACATAATTATCTTATACATACATAAACATACATAATTGAATACATTGTTGCTATTAATCATTTTTTTCTCATTGGCCATGAACCTTGTGATTTGTGAGGAAAGGTATCACATCTATTCATTCCCACAGGAGCAAAGATAAGAATTATATCTGGCATCCTCAAAAAATGTGCAAATAAGAGTGGAGTGAAATATTTAAAGTGTTGAGAGAAAAATTCACCAAACTAGAGTTCTGTACCCTGTGAAATTATCCTTTAAAAATGAAAGAAAAATTAAGACTTCAGAAATGAAGACATAAGGACTCAGGAGAAACTTTGTTTTTGTGCTTATGTGCAATGAAGAATGGACAGCCAAGTAGAAATGGAACTGGACTAAAAGGTGTGATCTAATGGTAATAGAGTGAAAAGGGGAAATGCAGCAATGCCTGTCTGTTCAGATTTTTCTTGGCCTCTCTGTGTAGCTTTCCTTCCTCCTAGGAATGGAGCAGGACCTCTCTGGAATGAGGGTCTTCAAGGAAGAAGAGAAAAGGGAGAGAGTGACCCTCCTCATTTTTATCGCTTGCTTTGGGGGAGAGGGGTTCTAGTTTCTATGACTCACCTTGGGGAAGAAGGATTCTTTTTCCTGGTAGGGGATAGGGTCTCCCTTTGGCACCCAGGGTGGTGTGCAGGGGCACTATCTCGGCTCACTGCAACCTCCGCCTCCCAGGTTCAAGCGATTCTCCTGCCTCAGCCTCCTGAGTAGCTGGGATTACAGGCATGCACCACCACAGCCCGGCTAATTTTTGTATTTTTAGTAGAGATAGGGTTTCACCATATTGGTCAGGCTGGTCTTGAATTCCCAACCTCAGCTGATCTGCCCGCCTTGGCCTCCCAAAGTGCTAGAATCCAGGCGTGAGCCACCCTGCCCAGCTGGATTCTTTCTGGTTCCTATGACTCACTTTGTGGAGGGGCAGGAGATAGGAACGCAGAAGAAAGTCAGAAAGACCTTGCTCCTGAGACCTTTCCAATCTTCAGTTCAAAGTAATCAGCATGCCAAGGCACCATACTTCAGGGTATGCCCCAATACTGCTCTGTAAGTAAGATGTTTTATCCTCTGGCTCCTTTCAAGATTTTTTTTTATCTTCAGTTTTCTGAAATTTGAATATAATTTCCTACATGTAGTTTTTGCCATTTATTTGGCTTGGTGTTCTCTGAACTTTCTATATCTGTGGTTTTGCTTCTGACATCAACTTGAGGAAATTCTCGGTCATTATTGCTGCAAATATTGGTTCTATTTCTTTCCCATTGTGCATATGTTACATCTTCTGTAGCCCCAGAGTTCTTGGATATTCTGTTCTGTTTTTTTCATTCTTCCCTTTGCTTTTAAGTTTCAATTGTCAATCCTCAAGTTCAGAGATTCTTTGCTCAGCCATGTCCAGTCTACTAATGAGCCCATCAAAGGCATTCTTCATTTCTCTTACAGTGTTTTTGATCTTGATTTCTCTGATATCCACCAGGAGAACCTGGTAGAGCTTCTGGAGGCAAAAGTCACAAAAGTGTACTGCCCCCAACCACCCTCCAATGGAGTTTTTATCACTCAGTCTTGTTCACTGAGCCTCCAACAATTGAACAATTACAGCTCAGGTTTCCCTGCCCCCGCTCTGGTTTCCATGGAGGTTTCAGCTCCTGGGTGTCTGCTCCAGCAAGTTGTGATTCTTTGTATTCACCTGTCTGTCTCTCTAGTATTTCAAGCAACAGCTTGTATGACATCATCTCTCTTACAAATCTGAGAAAAAGTGTTGATTATTTTTTAGTGTGTTTGGGTTTTTACTTGTTGTTAGGATCAAATGACAACTTTCAAGCTACTTATATACCAGACCATAACCCAGAAGTCTGTTCTGTTCATTTTTTAGATTATTTTTTTCTCTGTGACTCATGTTGAAAAGTTTCTATGGTTATGTTTTCACTTTCACTAATGCTTTCTACTGTAATGTCCAACCTGTCATTAAACCCGTCCAGTGTATTTTTCATCTCAAGCATTGTACTTTTTATCTTCAGAAGTTTGATTTGGATCTTTTTTACATCTTCCATGTCTCTACTTAACATTTCTTCTCTTTAACTTTTTGAACATATTAAATACAGTTATGATAACTGTCTTAATGTCTCTGTCTGATAATTCTAACATCTGTGTTAATTCCAGGTTGGTTTCACCTTTATTATTATTCTCCTCATTATGACTCATATTATCCTACCTCTCTGCATGACTTGGCATTTTTTACTATATGTCAATTTAATATAAAAATTTTGCCCTGTTCAGGGCTTATGTATTTTATTTCTATTTCTTTTTCTTTTTCTTTTTTTGGATGGAGTCTCACTCTGTCACCCAGGCTGGAGTGCAGTGGCACGATCTCAGATCACTGCAACCTCCGCCTCCTGGGTTTAAGCAATTCTCCTGCCTCAACGTCCTGAGTAGCTGGGATTATGGCACACGTTACCACGCCGGGCTAATTTGTGTATTTTTAGTAGAGGTGGGGTTTCACCATGTTGGTCAGGCTGGTCCTGAACTCCTGGCCTTGTGATCTGCCTGCCTTGAGCCTCCCAAAGTGCTGGGATTACAGGCCTTAGCCACTGCACCCGGCCTGATGTTCTATAAATATTCTTGAATTTTTTCCTAGAGTGCATTTAATATACTTGAAAACAGATTGATCCTTTTTGTGTTTGCTTATAGTATTTGTTAGGTGGGATCAGAGCAGCATTTGGTCTGAGGATAATTATTCCCCACTAGCGAGGCAAGACTCAACCCAACACCCCAGGAATGAGGATATTTTCTAGCCTGGCTGGTGGGAACAGGTACTGTTTCCAGTCTTGTACCAGCTCCAGATACTGCTCCCTCTAATCTTTTTCCCTAGTTCCTTCTCCAGCCTCAGGTAGTGTACACATGTGCTAATCAGTACTCTGTGACCACTTGAGGGGGGTCCCTCAATGCATCTCTAGCTTCTTTTTTTGTGCAGCTCTCTCTTCTCTGGTACTCCTCCCTGAAAGCCCTCTTTGCCTTAGTCTTTCTCAGTCAGCTTCATCTCCTCAATTCAAGGTGTTTTCCAGGATCCAACAAGGTTTCTCCTCCCTGCGTCATGCCTGAAATCTCTCTTAAATCAGTCAGCTGGTAGAAGTGTAGGATTCATCTCAGCTTCTCATTTCTCAAGAATCACTGTTCTTTGTTGCCTGGTGTCTAATGTCTTGAAAACTGTTCTTTGATGTATTTTTGCGATGTTTTCGTTATTTGGGGCAAGAGAATAAATCCAGTTCCTGCAGAGCCTATTTATCCCTATTACCAAGACAGGACCCTTCTGGGGTCTGTACTGAATACTCTCCGCTGAGAACATCTAGTCCTCTCCACCTGGCTGGTCTGAACAAAGCTGCCCCGTGTGAGCACTCAGGATTGCTCACCTCACTGCTTTCTGGCAGTGCTTTTCCTAATTTCATGGAGTTTCATCCGTACTTGTGTGGCTTTGCTTTCAGCAACAAACACAAGAGCAAACCTATATACCGATTTCTGCAGCCCTTTCTCTACGCAGCTTCCTCTGCTTTGCAAATTGTGACTGCCTTAGCCTCGCCAAACTTCAGTCTCTGAACCCTCCACTCACGGTCACTGCACTCTGTGTAGGTTCTCCTTTCCTGCTCTGAGATCTGGAGAGTGCCTCCAGGCAGAAAGAAGATGCGATCATGGGGTCCATCTTATTTGTTTCCTTTTTTTCAGGGGTCAGAGTCCTGTGCTTCCTGTTATCCAATGTTTAAAAACTGCTGTTTCATTTGTCCCATTTTCTTCTTGTTTATTACGGGAGTGCAAGTGCAATACAAGTTTCTCCATCATAGTGAAAGCAGAATTCTTCAATGTAACTATTTTAAATGACAAAATGCAAATCATTATATTGAAAGTGCTTTTTTCAAATTAATATCCCACTCCTAACAAAATTCTGATCACTCCTCTACAGAGGGCTGGCCCTTGTTTGAGAATAACGCGTCTAGTGAAATCCATGGATTTAAAGCCTTTAATTCAACAACACTTATTCAAACATTTCATAAACTGTATTGCATGGCGGGCACGGTGCTCGGTTCTGAAGATACAGAGACAGGTAAGACGCCATTGGTGCCTTAAGGATTTCACTATCAAAGTCAGCACCTTGTCAGAGTGTTATAAACCCAGTAAGGGCAGTGACAGAGATAATCATGCGAAATATCAATGAGGCAGGGTTGTCAGAGTGTTATAAACCCAGTAAGGGCAGTGACAAACATAATCACGCGAAATATCAATGAAGCAGGGAAAGCAGGGAGGGGAACAGGCCACTGAATCCAGTTTAGAGACAGGTGGAAGGTCGTCAGGGATTACTTCCGGAGGTGACATTTAAGCTGACTCTTTAAAGAGGGAAGCAATTCACCAGGCAAAGGGAGGACACTTTGAGCAAAAACAAGAGGCAGAAACAGCACACAGTATGCCTGGGAACAACAGGCCATTTGAGGTTGCTGAAGCAAAAATTCCCAGAGAGGGAGAGGCAGGAGATGGAGCTGGAGAGGCCGGGAGAGGTCAGGACAGGGAGGGCCTTTTTGTGTCACACTGGGGAGCCTGCCACTAAGGGCTGAGTCTTTTACATAACTTTGCATGGTGGCTGGCAGGGTGCATGCCCGCCTCAGCACGCAGCAGGTATTATTAGACGATGATCATGAGAGGCAAATCTGAGAAACCGCAAAACTCTGAGCGGAGCCAAAATCCCTTAGGTTCCGAAGTTCCAGAAAGTTATCTGACTCCTCTGCAGATAACTTTGCAGATTCAGCTGAGATGTGTGGCCATGGTGGTCAGCCAGCCCTGAGGCGCTGCTTTCTTGGCAGTTGGCTGAGCCTCTAGACTTGCATCTATGGCTGGAGCATAGTAAGGAGGGGGAAGGGAAGAGCATGAGTGAGACAGAGAAGAAAGACAGCGCTAGGAGATAGGAAGTCATGCTGAGAGACACAGCCACATGGGGCTCAGATTGAAGGGATAGATCAAGAAGCACTTTAACGCAAGAAGATGACTGCTAGTGTGGAGAGGAGAATCTTTCTCCCAGAAAACTCTGCAAATACTTGGTGACCAACCAGACCACAAAGTGTTCAGGGGCTCCTTCCCTCCCCATTGTAGGGGTCTCTGGGAGTGGGGCAGGGTCTCCAGTCTGAACTCAAGCCAGGATTCAGACACATATAGACAATGCAGATGGGCCGGCCCCAGCAAAAGTGTATTTGTCTGAGGGGTTGAGGGGCCTCCAGAAAAATAATCCACATGGAAGGAAATGGGAATCCCACCTGATCAGCTTAACCCATAACAAGACTGAGTCCTTTGCAGGGCAAGGAGTCTGAAAAGAACTTCAAATCAGCAGATTGCCAGGGCATGAGTAGTACTGGCCAGGTATTTCCTTAATAGGTATAACATGAAGACGGGGACTAAGGTATTCTTCCTGGCTTTGAAACAGAACATAAAGCAGTTCTGGTACCTTGAGGGCTTCAGGTGCTGAGCTATAGTGAGAAAGGGAACACCCCCGGGCTGCCCAGCAGGAGGTGGAAAGGCTGGAGAACAGGGAGATCCACGCAGGTGCCTGGCAATGTGCCCAGGCAGAAGCAGTCACATGCTCGTAAACATATGTGAGACATGCTCTGAAACTGCAGAAATATCTTGGGGGTGATTTGTAGTGGGGTGAAGTTCCACATGAGTTGGAAGAAGCAAGAACTAGGGAAATGTGGATTATAACTGTTAATGGCTCCCACTGTGTAAGTGGGTGAGGCCTGGGAAAAGTTGAGTTCTACTAGGAAAGTACAAAGTTTAGGTTTCCCCAGGGAATAGCTAGCAAGATAATGGCTGCCTTGTCTTTGCAGAAGTCCAACCTGGACACTGTTGATCAGCTGAAACTGTTTCTCTTGAATTCTCCCTCATGTAGCAAGTTTATGAGCTGCAAATGTCCCTCTTTGCTCAGGCCTAGGGCAGGAATCCTTCCTCGATCCTCATCTCTACACGTGTCCATCTCATGCCGATTAAATCCTGTGAGCGATCTCTACCACTAAAAAACCAGGGATAGGTGCAGAGCTGCCTGTCTGAGCAAGATGGGGAGGAGATACAGGGAGGCTTCAAGGCCGCTGTGCCAAGCTCACACAAAGACAGACTTTGAGACAAAAGAGACAAAGACACTAAGCACAAACAGCTATTTTGTTCTCCACCTTATCATTTTCCACATTTTCCAAATTATCTATAGAAAAAGGCAAATGCTAGTTTTTCAAAACCAAATGTAAAAAGTACAAGTAAGCACAGCTTTTCACAATCTACGTGGATGAGGCTCCTCTGAGTTTTATGTGCTTTCCCTTCTGGTCACCCATCAGGCATTTGATCCTGATTATGTAACACACAGCAGTCACAGACAGCAACCACCTGATGTGACGGAGGGAGTTCTGCCATGCAGATGATGCGGAAGGTTGGTGTGGCTAAGCATTGCCAAATCTGACAAATCTGTATTTTGTGGTATCCCCCTTGGGGACAAGGACCCTGTTGTGGAAGGAGATAGACATTAACGTATTTTCCCACTCACCTCCACTGGATCTTGGCTCATCCAGCGAGAGTGATTGACAATCCCCAAAGGCTGTTGGCCAACTATTTGCAAGAGGGGTCCATGGAGAGAGGCCTCTTCCACCTGTTACTCTTTTCTCTATCACTTCACATCCATAGGGGTCCCTAAGCCCCAAGAGAAGGGTCAAGTGCAAATCTGGTAAGCCAAGAAGACCTAGCAGTTGTCAACCTAATTAGCCTTCAGGAAAAATATATGGCTATATGAGCACAGTAAAGTTGCTATAGAGACAGGCAGGGGAGGTACATTCAGAACAGGGCCTCATCGCATCACCCGATAAAAATAAGACCCAGGCTTTTTAATAGCATGAATTACTTAAGTTTTAAATTTAACAGGGGACGACACCAAGGCTCTCACTGGTTTTCAGAACATTTGAGGAATCTGGGCTGCCTGCTTCTGCATATGTTAGCAGCCATCACAACATATGCTGTGGCGGATGGCAATGAAGAACTGGAAGCCCACGTGTCTCTCCCACACCGTGAGATGAGAGATGGTCTTTCTCACTTTGGGTTTGTCCTCTTTAATTGGGTGATAGATTTTCAATGTGTTTCAGGGAAATTTCTGGGAAATAGCTATACTGCGCTCTGCACTGGGCCAGTTGTATGTATTATTGCTAGTCACTGTAACAACCTTAGGAAGTAATGATATCATTTTGCAGATGACAAAATAAGCTCAGAGAGGTCCAGAACTTTCCTAAGGTCACACAGCTACTAAATGGTGGAGTTGAGATTCAAATCCAGGTGTCCCCATTCCAAAGCCCATTGCTTTATGAGACATCAACCACAACCTCTGCACAGAGAGGAATCCAGGATGAGATGAATCTAAGGAGCGTTACCATTTTTATTGGTATATGACATGGACCTTGTTATAGTTTAATCTCTCTCCTAAGGCAGTCCCAAAGTGGATGGGTTCCAAGAAATTCCACAGAGATTCTGAGCTCTGCTGGTGAGCACCTCTCCGATTATCCAAGGCAAGTGTTAACTTCAGACTGACTTCTCCTTACCATCCAACATGTTTCTGGACTGTCTCTTCCCTAAGTGAGGACCACCAGCATAATTAACACAAGATTCCAAACAACATCACTGAGAAAGTGTCCCCACTGCTCTTGCATCCATGAAAGCTTAACTATATGAAACCCAGCTGGAAATCCAAAGTGAAGTTCTTTTTGTTGACAACTTTGTCTTCGGATTATTCATGAACCTTTTACTTTGCAGAAGGATTTTTAAAAACAGTTTTCCAACAAAGGCCTACATAGTAGACTCAATCTGAGCCTATAAGGCATCATCTTTCCTCATGGGAAATGGCAGTGCTGGTGATGATGAGATTGGGTATGGGACAACGGCAGTGGAAGGGAGAGGAAGCCAATGGGGAAGTCAGGGGGCCCGTGGTGACAGTAGGAACAAGTGGTGCCTATGTCCCTCCCCATTCAGTTTACCAGCTGAGGGTAAAGACAGACATCTGGGCTTCACAGGATTTCAGAAGGCATGTCTAGGGCAACACTGAAACACATGGCTTGACAGAAATTTGAACCAAAGCATCGAACCCAGTGAACAAGGCAGAAGGGCAGAGAGAAGGCAGGTAGAAGCCACAGACCAGAGGCTGGGACCCAGGGCACAGCAGAAGGTTTAGAATCAGAGGGAAAGCAGTGGTGCCGCAGTAGAGTCCTTGGGCCATGGAACTCACCCCAGGAGCTTTTCCAGGCTGCCTGCAGCCTGCAATGTGGGTGTAGAGTGTGGCTAAGGGAGCTGCCTGCTGGGACCAGCTCTACTGCTCAGGACACTCAAATCCATCTGTATGCCACTGTCATCACCCCACACATACTCCCTCCAATCCCGGCAAAATCAGTGCTAATGTCTCACCAACAGATTAAGACCTGGATTGAAGTACAAGAAACAGGATTTTTAACTCAAGTTAATTCAATTCCCCGGCGACCCTTGTTAACTTATTCACCCTCAGAGACGTATTAATAGTTCCGTCTTATATTGTACAGAAATTTGTGCAGTGAGTTTTCTGGTAGCTTTACATTTTTTTTCTCACTTCAGTTAGACATGTAATCTATTTAAAAGTAATATGGGAATAAGATAAATGAGTGTAGGAATAACTTCCTGGCAGAAATATTTTTACTAGTTTCTGAGTGTAATATCAGCCCAGCAAAAGTTATCTGCAAATACAGAAGTTCCCATGTACATCAAAGACACTCAAGTTTTTTTTAACAAATAAATCATTTTATGCTACTGAAATAACTCTATGATGTGCTGTTGGCATTTAAGGAGCTAAACAGACTCTATGGGCCAGCCAACTTCTACTGCAAGCATTAGACATGCACAGGCTTTAGACTCAGGCACACCTTAGAAGTTCTGGCTTTGCTACTCATTAGCTGTGGTAACTTGGGCAGGTCATTTAACCTCTCTAAGCCTCAACTTCCTCATCTGTGAAATGGGAATAATATCAGTCACATGCCAGGGATAAATCCAGGGAGGAGAATGGCCAGGGGGCTGTGTCAAAGGCCAGACACAACTTCCACCCCAGGTGAATGTCGGGACCAGGACAGTGAGCAGGCAAACCTTGCCCTTGCCCTCCTTCCCTCCACAGTCTTAAAGCTCCTTGAACAACCCCCATCTCCACCCCCTGAGAATGTCTGTGCCCTCCTGCTGAAAGGGTTTGGCCTTTCAGTGTTCCCCTCCACCATGAGCTGTTTCCATGAAAAGATCTCAAGGGTGACTTGAGGCTACGGTCATCACTACCACAAGCCTTTTCCCATCCCTGCCTCTACCTATTGCCCTCTAAATAAGGAAGCCAGCACTGCCAGGCAAAGAACTTCTGCCCAATATGGGTCCTGGGTGGCCTCTCGCCTCTCTCTTTCCCTGGGCCCCCAGCCAGCTCCCCCCTCCCCCAGAGATGCTCCCTGCTCACTTCATTCCTGCCTCATAGTTGGAATGACAGTGGCTCCCAGAACCCCTGGGGAGTGTGGAGGGTGATGGGGGTCTGGGGAGGCAGCCAGGCCCAAGAGCAGGTTAATGTTACAGCCCTGGATAAGTGAGCTGGGCGGGTTGACGTCAGGGCGATGATGGGTGGAGGGGAGGGCCGGGCTGCTGAAGCAACTATAAAGATAGGTCAAATCAAATATCATCAACTAGGGACGGAGCAAGCGGGCGAGCTAGAGAGTGTCCCCGAGCCATGGTCTCTACCGGCCGCGGCTCAGCCTGGGTCCCTCTGCTCTCAACCCGAGTGCCCGATGGAGGCTTTGGTTTCATGTCAGCAGCCTTCATCTGCCTTCCAAAAATAAGCCCCTGCCGCCATGCCGGAGGGAGAAAAACAAGAAGGGCGGTATTTTTAGGGCCATTAATTCTGACCACGTGCCTGAGAGGCAAGGTGGATGGCCCTGGGACAGAAACTGTTCATCACTATGTCCCGGGGAGCAGGACATCTGCAGGGCACGCTGTGGGCTCTCGTCTTCCTAGGCATCCTAGTGGGCATGGTGGTGCCCTCGCCTGCAGGCACCCGTGCCAACAACACGCTGCTGGACTCGAGGGGCTGGGGCACCCTGCTGTCCAGGTCTCGCGCCGGGCTAGCTGGAGAGATCGCCGGGGTGAACTGGGAAAGTGGCTATTTGGTGGGGATCAAGCGGCAGCGGAGGCTCTACTGCAACGTGGGCATTGGCTTTCACCTCCAGGTGCTCCCCGACGGCCGGATCAGCGGGACCCACGAGGAGAACCCCTACAGTGAGTGCCAGCTGCAGCCAGTCGGGACGCTTGGGGGTTTGGGCTCACGCAGGGCTAAAAGGTGAAGGGGCCCTGCTCTAGTGGACAGGATGCACAATCAAGGGGGCAGAAATGCTGCTCACCACTTAGCTGATTCCACGTGACCCTGCCTGGGTGCAAGCTCAATATACTGCGGTCCAAGCATCCTGGTGTTCTTTGCCATCGCCTTGGTTAGATCCTCAGTGGCACTAACTATTTCAGCATTACTGGCCCATCTGATGCCTTGTAAGACCACTGGGAACCGTTAGTCTGGGAAGCCCCCAAGGCCTGGGTAGGGAGAATCAGTTAGTATACTTGGGTCAAATTTGACACAAGCTCATTTTTATTCAGCTTCTTTCTTGGAGAAGGAAAGGATATTCAATTGCAAAATGTCCAACTGAAGCACATCCTTCTTTTTATTTCAGCGGCTCCCTCTGTCCCCAGGTTCTTATCCTGCAAGCTGCCTGCAAGCTGCCAGCTTGCTGTATGGTTAGTCACCTATCCAAGAAAGGATGGGGGCTGCAGGATCCAAGAAAGCCATCAGCTATGGTGTGGCTGCTGTGTTTTCAAGATTAAGTGGGTTGAGATTTGTTGAAACATGTAGAGTGCACATTAAGAAGAATAATAATAATCAGAATTTATTTTTTTACTCAAGTCAAGGACCTCAAGTAATTATGTCAGTGAAAGCCCAGATTCAAAGCTCATCTTAAACAGATAGCCAAGTGGTCACTGCAGCCCCTAACTCTGCTATCAGAACCTTCCCTTGCAGAACTGGATTTCTAACAGCACAATGGCAGCACTCGATGAGTCCAGCAGCCAGGGTCTCCTAGAGTTAGAGGGATCATGGATGGGGCGATGGAGAGTCTGGCTTTCTAGGAGAAGGGGGATGGACTGAGATGCCCTTGTCGGCTCAAGTTCCCACTCTGATTTGCACAAGCCTTAGGTAATGTGGCCCCCCTTTCCTTGTCAGGCCTGCTGGAAATTTCCACCGTGGAGCGAGGCGTGGTGAGTCTCTTTGGAGTGAGAAGTGCCCTCTTCGTTGCCATGAACAGTAAAGGAAGATTGTACGCAACGGTGAGTTCACCAGGCCGGGGAAGTGCCAGGTTTACAAGGCTTGATGCTTACACAGTTGAAGAAAATAATATGAAATCCTGAGTAGAGAAGTGCCTATCTAAATGGGAAAGGAAAGGCTGTGAGAGGAGCCTGTGAAAGGGAGGGGCCTTGCAACTTGTGCTTCTTCAGCCTCACGAGTGATTGTCCTCTGCCCTGGCCCGTGCTTCTTCTGTTCCCACCTGCCGGCTGGAGCCCGTGTGCTTAAACGGAAACCACAGCTCAGGGAGCCCGTGGGCCAGAGGGAAACCCACATTCTGGCATCCAGGCTTGTGAGCAGGTGTGATTCCCTGCACTGGCGAGGCCCCGAGAGCAAGCCTGTCTCTCTGCCTGGGTGTGCTGCTCCATGACACGCGCCCTGCAAGACGCCCCAGCCTCGTGCGCAGCAGGAGTGGAATGGGAGGCTATTTTCATCCTCATCAGTGTGCTGAGATTCTGCACTAGGGTTTTCAATCCTCTGGTCTCCGATCATGTAAGCTAGAGAAGCAGCCTATTCGTTATACACTTTAGGCTGGTACCAGTCCCACCCATTCCCATCCCCACCCCCATAGGTCACCCCTGGCAGTGCCAATGCTGGCACTTGGGGTAATGCAACCAGCTTCTAAGCACATTGACCAAAACCTCTGCTCTCACTGACCTACTCTTTCCTGCAGCCCTCGGCCCATCATTTGGCTTATTCCAAAATATGGCGGGGCAAACATCCCGATGAGGCTGAAGAAATGGAGAGTTCCTTTGACAGAAATAAGCAAGCTAAAAAGGAAGACCTCAGAGCAGGCCTCAAAAAATATCAAAGTTATTTATGGGGAGGGTGTGGAGGGCTGATCTACTGCCCCTTGGAGGATAAACTGAGGACTGGGATGTGAAGAAATAGATCCAGGACTGGCACTGGGCCCCAGGGGAGCTGTCCCAACAGAGGAGGTCTATGAAATACAAGAACGGGTTCACCAGGTGGCCTCCGCCCCATAATCTTTAGTGCTAACATCTCTCAGTCTGGGTTGGTTTATGTGGACATACGGCATGCATTACAATCAGTGGGTCTCCCATACGGGTCTGTGGACAGTTTGCATCTCTGTCACCTTGGAAACTTGTTAAAAGTATGGATTTCCAGGTACCTACCTAGGAGATTCTTATTCAACAGAGCTGGGATGTGGGCCTGGAAATCCGTTTGTTTTTGTATTTTACATTTGCCAGGTGTTTCTGAGGAACAGGCAGGCTTGGGGGTCAGCAGGCTACATGGCCTCTGGAGGGCAGGGGACCACCCACTCCCCATGTTACACTGAACCTGAGAGCTGGAGGGCGAGTGAGATGAGACAGAAGAGACATATCCTTGTTACCGCTCTCTGGGAAAGTGATGGCGAGGACAGGAAGAGGCCTGGGACCAACCCAGGTTTTGGTGGAGCAGATTTCCCCTCTGTAGGGTGGGGCATCCCAAAGAACCCCTTCTTTCCAGCCTGCATAATGCCCGGAATCCCATAGGGTCAGGATAGCCGGGAATTTGGGCTGTTGGCTGTGGGACTCCATGCAAGCAAGGGACGTTTTAGCAAGTAAATCTCCTGGGAGAAAGCACAAATTTCATAAACTCTTCTTTCTCCTTGTCGCCTTTATCAACAAACCATTTATTACTTTTTTCTTCCTACCCAGAAAGGGATTTAATTGTGGGGAGGAGAAAATGCACAAATATAGAGGAAATTTACCCACTTCCCACTTTCAATCTCTTGGCCCTGGAAGGAGAAGCTAGGAAAGGCTCGGGAAGGGAATATACGATTTAACCATCAGAGAAAGCGCCACAAAGGGGGGAAGAGCATTCAGAATAGCAAAAAGGAAAGGAGGCTGACTCCTAATGCCTGAAACCCACCACCCCACCCCCAGCCCTCACTCTGCAGCACCGTTACTGGCTGATGACTTCAAAGGGGGTTAAGCAGGTTGATGAACTGCTGGGCTCACTAAACAAGCAGAGTCCAGGAGAAAGGAAGACTTCTGGGAAAAGACCTGGCGCCCTTCACCTCCACCCTCCCACCCCTCCTACCTTCACCCTCAGTAGCATTTGGCCAAAGAGCATCTTCTCCAGGGAGGGAGATTCTCCTCCCCGGACCTCAGGGCCAGCCGGGCCTGCACACAGAGAGTGGGGCTGGACAGCTGTGCCCCAAGCCTGGGGCACCTGACGTTTTGTGTGGCTCAGGACCAGATGCTCCTGAGCAACTTCTACCCCTCCCACTCCGCCCCTCAGAGGCCGTTATCACAGTCTAAAAAAACAATTGCCAACTGATCCCCGGAGCCAGGAAGACTCCTGCTGGGTGATGATTTCATTCACACTATTTCCTTTTAAGCCTCCGGAGCTGCCTCATCTCCCAGGCTCAGCTGCTACTGCCAGTTCATGGGATTTCTCATGGGTGGGGGAGGGAAACTGGGCTGGGGCTGAGGTGTTGGTGAGGGGGACAAGGCAACGACTCGTGGGCAGAGAATAAGGGCCAAGGAAACCTGGCTAGAAGTGGCTTCACACATGTCTGTCTCCTGGAAAGAGGGGTGTGGAGGCTCAGGGCAGTTTGCCAGGCCCCCCTTTAGACAATATAAACAGCTGCCCTGCCCTGAGCATTAGCCTACTGCTTGTGCTCGGATTCACAGGCTGCAGAGGGCTTTACGAGCATGATCTCACAGCACCCCTAGGAGGTGCATTTGATCTTCATCCTCCCTGTGCAGCTGCGGACACCCGGACACCCGGTCTCCAGGGTCACACGTCCAGCCACAGCTGTGTGCAGCCCTGTCTCAGGGCTCCGCGAGCCGAGTTCCAGTTCCTGGCCAACCTACCCTCCAGCTACTCGTCTTACTTTGGGCAACGTCACTGAACTTCTCTGGGCCTGAATCTCTGCTCTCTGAGGATGAGGCAGAAATCAGTGAATTCTAGCCCCCTTGGTCCCCTTTGAAATTCAGAAAACAAAATATCAAGGATCTCCACCTGACAGTGGTTCTATTAGAATCCTTTAGTTGAGAAAAATATATACTAGTAAAAAGATGCCAGCAATTCGGTCGTGCTTTCAAGTGATTTCAGTTTTACTAAGAAGAACCGCATTTACATCCTTTTCGTCAACAGTATGACAATGTGCAAAGGACAAAATTGATTTCCTCCAGAGACCTTTGATTATTATCTGGGGCATTACATTGGGGCATTATTATCTGGGGCATTGCATTATTATCTGGGGCATTACATTATTATCTGGGGCATTACAAGGCTGGGAGGACCAGCCTTGCCTTGGCTCAGCTGCCACTGTAGCAGAAAACAGCACTCCCGAGGGAATGGGATGAAGGACACCCACCATGAGGAAGTGCAGGGAGATGGGGCTGGAGAGCAGCGGGAGGCACATGCCCTTATGCAGGGCCTGAGGCTCTGCATACAAATCCCCACCTGCTACAAAGAGCTGCACTGGAGTGAGAAGAATGAAACACCTGATGAAAACACTTTCCAACATTCCTAAATCAACAGTGCAATTGTGTGCTAGGAAAAAGGGTTGGAAAATGCAGGCATCTTCGGAGCTGACGATATTTCAGCTAAAGACAGGAGAAGAAGCAGTCGGGGGCTGCAGAACAAAGTCTTAGGACAAAGAGTTGGTTTATTTTTCCTTCTTGCCCACATCCTTCCACCCCATCCTTCTCCATCCAACACACACTGCCAGGAGGAACAGGGACAAATGGCCCCAGCAGTCACAGGGTGAAGATGTTTAAAAGCAGGATTAGATCCTCGTTGGTCCAAGTGACTTAGCTCTAAAGGCGAGAGGGTGGCTGTCTTGTCCACCTCACACTTTGGAGGCACCTCTACCCCATGGATATGCTTGCTCCTCTGAGAAATGCCCTTCTCCATAGTGAGTGCCAAACGCACATAAGTCTGAATAGACCTACATCAAATTGAAGATATTTTCATGCTGGGGCTTGAGCCCGGCAGGCCCAGGAAATGTGACCCAGTGGAATGATTTTCATTTGTTCAAGTAATCATATACAGTAGCTGCTTTTATGAACATGGCGTTCACTTGGCTTGAGTGCGTTCTTCACCAGAGCTGAGGGGCCAACATTCCCAAGCCATGAGAACTCAAAGCTCAGGGCTCTGATGAAGATGAATTAAGGGGCTGGGTCTTGAGCATCACTCTGGGCATCGGGAAAATCCCATCAGCCTGAAGCATTCAGAAAAAATGCACTATCTCTCCTTCATGCCACAGGCCTCCTGGCCTTCCAAACCCCACAGATGTGGGTGCTGAGGGCGGAGGAGAGAGAGCAGCAAGGGGAAGGTTAGGGCTTCTAACACAAGCTTCATCTACTAGTTGTCTTTTTTCACTTTAGTTTTGTACAGGATTCTGCGGAAGGCCAGGGATATGAGACAGGCTAGAGAAAAGGGCAGAATGGAAAGAAAAAAAAGTAGTAAGCTTAAAAAAAAAAATAGAAACAGAAAAAAAAAAGTGTGTATGTTGAGGGGGAGTGGATTTGAAGGATCCAAAATCGAATGACCAGAGAAGCAAAGTACAATCTACGCATCCATGGTCATGCACGCTTAAACAATCATGCTTTAGGAGATCCAGACGTTTAGGAGAGGCTGGGTTCTCAAATGGGCACATTCTAGGCACGGGGAAGTGGGCAATGGCTTGTCCAAGTCACTCAGTTCCTCCCACTTCCCCTTCCTCCACCTCAAGGTTTCATTTCCTCACTAGAGCTTGCAAACAACACATGAAACCTCTCCCTTAACCACCATCCAGATCAGAAATAAATTCTCTGGAACTGACTGGGCGGGTTACTCTCCAGGGACATACGAAGTTAGAACAGAGGGGAGGCTGGTGGGTGGAGAGGGGCCGTGACCCAACAAGAAGGAGACCACCAGTTTCTGATCAAAATGTTTTCTCGCTTCGTTTCCTGGCCCATCTGCTACCCTAAATTCCCTTCCCACTTTAAATAATTTACGTACTTGACTAGGTAACACAGGAACATGTTTTAAGGAGAAAAAAGTATCAAAGAATATTCTATGGAAAGTCTCACTCCTACCATTGTCTTGAAGCCACTGGGTTCCTCCCTAGAGGCAGCCCCAGTTACCAGTGTTTCATTCCATTATATCGTTCCAGAAATAGCTAACGCACACGTGCACGCACCGGTATCATCTTTTTCAAAAAATCACACAAACAGGAGCATACTATGCTAACACTTTTTCAAACCTTGTGTCTTCACTTAGCAATGTATCTTCGAGGCCATTTCATGTCATTACAGAGAGGCTTCTTATCTTTTCAAGGCTTATAGAATTCCATCATGTGGATCTACCATAATTGAGTTAGTTACTCCTCTCCTTTTTTTTTTTTTTTTTTTTGAGATAGAGTCTCGCTCTGTCACTAGGCTGGAGCGCGGTCTTGGCTCACTGCAATCTCCACCTCCCCGGTTCAAGAGATTCCCCTGCCTTAGCCTCCCAAGTAGCTGGGACTACAGGCATGCACCACCATGCCCAGCTAATTTTTTGTATTTTGGTAGAGATGCGGTTTCACCATGTTGACCAGGATGGTCTCAATCTCCTGACCTCGTGATCCACCCACCTTGGCCTCCCAAAGTGCTGGGATTACAGGCATGAGCCACCTCAGCTACTCCTCTCTTAATAGATACATTGTTTTTGGTCTTTTGTTATTTAATGCTGTAGTAACTTTTGTGCGTGTGTGGGAATATATCAGTAAGATAAATTTCTAGGAGTGGAATTGCTGATCAGTTGCTATATTCATCCTTTATTCTGGTAGATGCTGCCAAATTGCTCTTTATAGAGATTATAACAGTATACACATCAGAGGACATTAAATGAGAATTCCTAGTTTCTGTGCCCTCACTAATGAGAGCATAGTGTCAAACGCTTTTCTCTTTGAAAGCTGGCCACTAAAAATGGGATCTCACAGTTATAACTTACATTTCTCTTATTAGGCATATTCTCTTCTGCTCAAATGCCATTGATAGTTCTTTTCCTGGGAATTTTCTGTTTTATAAATGCTGTTCATTCTCCAGTGAGTTTAGGGTTCTGAATATAGTAACAAAATGTATTCTTTGACATATGTGTATTGTACTTATTTTCATCCAGTTTACCATTTCTGTTCTTTTATTTAAGGTAATATTTTTCAAGTAGAAGAGTAATTTATTACTTTTTAAAAATGGTTTTAATTTTTTTTGTCCTGATTAGAAAGATGTTCCTGATTCTGAGTTTATTAAAAAAAACTTCTTCTGGATTTTAATGGTTCTTCTTTTTTACATTTGAATCTTTACTCCTTTTGGAATTTATTTTGATGTAAGGGATAAAGTCATATACATCAAACTTTATTATCATTATAATAAAATACCATTCAGTTGTTCCAACACCATGTTTTCTCTAGTGATTTAAAATAACACTTTTACTTTATATTCATTTCAGCTTCATTTCATTTTACATCCATGTATGTGTTGGGATCTACTGCAGGACTCTGTTTTGTTCATTGACCTGTACTGGACTTCTCATTAGTGTAGCTTTACTTGGAATGTTTCAATCAGTTCTGAGCTGAATTTTTCCTGGTGCTGCTGCTCCCAAGCTTGCCCACCAACAACTGAAGTCCTGTGCACAGGGCAGGAAACCAGGGTCCAGAGAGGCTCCTAATGAGGGGTCGTGGTTCAGAGCCAGCGTCAGCCTCTGCCCTTCCTCTCGCTTCCTGCTCTTCCATGCAAGCTTACTGTCTCCCAGGCACTCCGTCAAAAACCGCAGAGCTTAAAAGCTAAATTGTCCAGTAACCCACAGCAAGTCTTATGGGACTGGTGATCCAGGGTAAGGCAGTCTTTCGAGGCTTTTAATGTAAAGTAGTTCATTATTTACTTGGAGAAGAATACTAGTACTACTAATTTGTTTTTAATTCTACTGTATAGCAAGCATTGTTCCCAGGACTTTCCATGCATTATTTCAATTAATGCTTACTCCAGTTCTATGACACAATTTTTCTTACTGTTCTTACTTCACAGATGAGGGAATTGAAGCTTTAGAGGTTAAATGATTTCCCCAGGCTCACGTAGCTAAGAGGCTATTGTCATCAGTCTAACCTTAAAGCTGTGGGACAAATATGTTCTTGACCTACATTGATTAGTTCATCCTTTTTACCTTTAGGACATCCCTTCATTCATCCATTCCACAAATATTCACTGAGCATCCTAACGAGGAAAACAGGAAAGCTTATAAAAAACCCACCCCCCCTGGTGTGGCATTAACCTGTTGACATGGCTAGTGAACGCCTTCACATTTATCTCAAGCAAGTCAACATCAGTGAAAGTGCTTTGTAAATAAGCTGCAAGCATGAGAGAAGAAGATGGGGAAAACGTATGAGGGCAGTTTCACCGTGTTCCCATAGGCAAGGCTGTCCCCTCGCCCACGCTCACATCACATTGAAAGAGCCACCCATGCAGGGGTCTCCTTATGGTTCTGTGCTGTCCTTATTTACTTATTTATTTATTCTTGAGACAGGGCCTCCCTCTGTCACCCAGGCTGGAGTGCGGCGGAGCGATCATGGCTCACTGCAGCCTCGACCTCAAGCGGTTCTCCCACCTCAGCCTCCAGAGTAGCTGGGACTACAGGCATGCGCCATCATACCTGCCTTTTTTTTTTTTTTAAGCTTTTGTAGAGACAAGGTCTTGCTATGTTGCCTAGGTTCCTCTCAAACTCCTGGGCTCAAGTGATCCTCCTGCCTTGGCCTCCCAAAGTACTGGATTACAGGTGTGAGCCACTGAAACCAGCCATGTTGTCGCTATTAAACCACCATCCACTCAGCATCATGTACCAAGCAAGACACAGTCCTCATCTCAGGGATCTTGGAGTCTACTGGGAAAGAAAGTATGGCTGTTCTAAATGTTGCCAGAGAGGTCCACTGAAAGGGCTCTGGGAGTCTTGGGGCCCTGAGGAGCAAGCTACTAACCAGCCCTTCAGAACAGCAAGAGGTTCTCGTCCCGCTACACTGCCAGCAAGATGGGACACTAGCAGTACGATTCCTTTACAGAAGGTCAGAGGACACCTCTGGCACAGCCCAGTAGCCATCGAGCGGGTTTTTTTTTATACTCAAGCAAGAAGGAGTCAGAAGTTATCCTCCACCCATTTCTCATTCTATATTTCTTTTCAAGAGTAGATCCTGGGTCTCTGGCTCCCACCTCGCTCTCTCTTCTTCTAGCCCCGACCCAGCTGCTTCCCCACAAGAGCAGGAAATCCCCGCATACTCCCTTAGGGCAGCCACCCAGGCAGGTTGCAGAGGAAAGAGGAGGACTTGGGGTGATGTACTGGGAATGAATCTGTGCATGCGAGACAGGAAGTCCAGCGTTCATGTGACAGGAAGTCCAGTGTTCATGTGACAGGAAGTCCAGTGTTCATGTGACAGGAAGTCCAGCGTTCATGTTCTGAACAGGTGGTCCACACACACTCTACAAAATTAGCATGGAAAGGGCCATTTTTTGGTTGGTCCCAGGCTCCTTGGCCTCACCTGTCACATTGGGAACCAGGTCCTTTTCCCCGTAAAAATTCCTGCTCCTCACCATTTCTGTTCCTGCATGTCCCTGGAGAACTATGATTGTCTTGGACAGCAGTCCCCAGCCTTTTTGGCACCAGGGACCAGTTTCATGGAAGACTATTTCCATGGACAGGGTGAGTGATGGGGACATGGGGGGACGGTTTGGGGATGAAACTGTTCCACCTCAGATCATCAGGCATTAGTTAGATTCTCAGAAGGAGCAGGCAACCCAGATCCCTCACATGCAAAGTTCACAACAGGGTTCTTGCTCCTATGAGAATCTAATGCCACTGCTGATCTGACAGGAGGTGGAGCTCAAGTGGTCTTGCAGGCAATAGGGAGTAGCTGGAAAACAAATGAAGCTTCGCTCACCCACCGCTCACCTCCTGCTGTACAGCCCGGGTCCCGCACGGGTGTGGGCCGCTGACTGGTACGGGTCTGCAGCCTGGGAGTCGGGGACCCCTGGTCTAGGAGGTACCAGGCCTCTTCTAGACTCAAAGTCAAAACTGAGAATGGGCCTTTTTGAGGGATAGAAAACTTGGGACTTAAACCAGGAAAGACAGACTGAGGAACCACAAGCAGAAAGAAAGAGACAGGCAGTGCTGGAAAGGGCTTAAGAGATCACTTGTGTCTCCTCTCCCTCCACCAACCGCCTCTCTCCTTCTTCCCCCACCACACACAGTCTGCAGAAAAGAGAACTGAGGCTGCAAGGGGAGGAACCTGCCCAAGGTCACACAATTAGGAAGTAGAAAAGTCACGAAATAGCACCCTGAGCTCTCATCCCTGCTCCAGTAGACTCCCTCTCAGAGTGGACTTGAGAAAACAGCTTGTGTCATTTCCTGGTCTGTTCTTTGAATGGAATAAGTTACCATCTAGGGACTTAGTAGAAACTACTCTGGAAGTCAGGACACCTGAGTGGTAGAGCCTCAGCTCTACCCCACGTGGCACAGACCATCCCCTGTGTCCCTGGGCCTTGGTTTCCTTATCGTAAAGGAGGGAAGGTGAGAGGAAACCATGAGAGCCTGCAGCCTCTTCCCATCCTAACCTTTCACCATTCTGTTCACCCAGGATGCTCAGACCTCACGGTGGTTGTCTCACAAAGAGAAGGGAAGGGCACCTGGCAGAGGGGCCTACTCTCTGCGGCCCAGCTGGCATCTGCAGCACTCCTCATTTGTAACCCAGTCTCTGCTGTTTGCCCATGTCTTCCACAGCCCAGCTTCCAAGAAGAATGCAAGTTCAGAGAAACCCTCCTGCCCAACAATTACAATGCCTACGAGTCAGACTTGTACCGAGGGACCTACATCGCCCTGAGCAAATACGGACGGGTAAAGCGGGGCAGCAAGGTGTCCCCGATCATGACTGTCACTCATTTCCTTCCCAGGATCTAAGGACCCACAAAAGAAGGCTCACAGATTTAAAGCAGCATCTGTTCGATTGGAATTTTGCACCAGCGAAGAATTCCCCTTGCCCTCCATGGCTTCTGAATCAGGCTTATCTTGTGCTTGGGGAGACCTCAGTTGTTTCCCTTGGCCACTGGACCCCACGGCATGTAGCCCATTCAAACGAGGGCTAAGATCAGCAACTTTAGAATGGCAATTTATCCCATGCTCTGACCTCCCTCGAGGAGAGAAGGTATCGGTGACACTTGTGGAATGTGACCATGTGCACAGGAAAAGGCCAGGGTAGGAGTGTGTGTGCATTGTTGTATATCCATACAGCTTTATACACATTCTCAGAGCAATGGCATTTCAAAGCATCAGGTTTCTTTCTCCTAGCATCATCGCTGCAGGAATCTGCCTGTAAGAATGTCACTTGTCAAACCAGCAGGATTGATGTGTGCTCCCATTCTGCCTCTTTCCAATCATCTTTCCATTCAGAGGCCACTAACTACATGGGTTGCCCAGGTCAGCAGGGAGCAGCTGTCCTCAAAGTGCAGAGACGCAGAGTGAGAGGGTGTGAGGCTGAACTGCAAACCAGAAAGAGAGTGATCAGGCACTTCAAGCTTCCTGCCAGAGAGGGCTCTGGGATGAACTGTCAGGGAGGCTGGGGGAGAAGCGGTTCCCTTCTTGGAGGAAAGGGGTAGAGCAGCATCTAGGGCAGCTGAGGAAGGCTTGTGGAGGCAGCAGAAGGGACTGGATGTTCTAGGAGAGCCACTCTGCCTGGAGGACTCAGGCTGTGCGTGGCTCCAGGAACAAGCAGGGGCCAGGCTGCCTGCCCATAACGTTTCCTCACTTTGAACTGGTCTTATTTTAACCTCAGATGACAAGGATCCTAATAATGGCAACCTCTTTGGCGAGGAGTAGGGGGACAAAATAGGGCATGAAGGAAGTAGAGAGGCTTTGGACTACAGATGGTAATTCCTCTCCAACTATGTCCAAGAAACGCACCCAAGTTCTCATCTGATACCCTCACTTCCTTCTTGCTCATCCTCATCTCACATACGCGCTGTGCCTGGATGCAGCAGAATGGGCACCGTGACCTCCAGAGTTTGTGCTCTCTTCCTCCCTGCAGTAGAAGAGGAGTGATAATCCCACGGAGTCAAGCAGCCAAGCTGAAGCAGCTCCTTGCTGCACAGTGCCTTCTGCCTCCTGTCCTTTGAGAATATTTAAAGCAGAGGTTCCCCAAGTGACTATAAATGTTGTCTGCCCGGAGCCTTCAGATTCCTGAACCATTGGAATGTTCCTAAATCTGAAACCAGAGAGAGCCATATCAGAGTGCAAATATTTTTGGCATATGTGAACCATGGAGTTACAAAATGACCTGACGACCTCTGCGACTCTTGGGGGCCCCAGCCTGCAAGACAATCCCTCATCTGTTGCAAATATCTTCATCTTCAACATACCTCGCTATTTGCAGTTGCATCCATCTATAGATAGCTCTGGGTTGAGGGATTCTGAGCTGAAGATGGGAGGTTGGCAGTTGAAGGGGGAGACACCTTACCGGCCACCTCCTCTGCCCTGCAAATGTCAGGGAGGACATGTGCTGGGTGAGGAGGAAAAGGCCACACCCAGGTACATGAAGATGGAAGAGACCATAGAAGCCCCAGAACACGTGTGCACACGGCCGACCCTTGGATGTTGTAGAAAAGGGAGAAAACTGGTCCATCTTGATTCCATGGAATGTTGAAGTGTGGATCTGCTTGGAGGCGGGGATAAAGCTCTCCACTGTGTTTTAGGGAGTCTTGTCCAGGGCAATCAGTTTCTTGAACAGGGTCCATCAGAAATGCAGGCACTCCAAACCTGAGGTGCATATCAGTTCCTAGTGGAGCTTGGAATGTGGGATGGCTGGTGGACGGCTTGACTGTGATCCAGAGAAAAAAGGAGAAGGAAGTTTTAGGTCCCATAGCATGCTTTCCTTTTTTCCAAGATCTTTCAGCTCACGTGGCATGAGAGGAGCCATCTTCAAGAGAGTCTCCAAAGCCTTGGGCTGCCAGCCCTGTCCTTCATCTCTCTAGAGGATCATAACCTTGCTCAAATCCTGGCAAGGCATTTCCCCAAATGTCCACTTTCATTTTTCATGCTAGGAGTGGGAAGGAGAAGCTACGAAATGCCTACGATCAAGCACGCATGATATTGATGAAATGCCTACGATCAAGCACGCATGATATTGATGAAATGCCTACGATCAAGCACGCATGATATTGATGAAATGCCTACGATCAAGCACGCATGATACTGATGAAATGCCTACGATCAAGCACGCATGATATTGAGCCACTGCATAGCAGTTGCACCCGCACCGGTTATGAGGGGCTGGGTGTCTGTCTAACTGGTACCAGGGCCCATGCTGTATCAATTGCTAAGTATTTGGGGGTTGTTTATTTGTTTGTGACAGGGTCTCGCTCTGTCACCCGGGCTGGAGTGCAGTAGTGTGATCTCGGCTCACTGTAACCTCCACCTCCCAGGCTCAAGCGATTCTCCTTCCTCAGCCTCCCAAGTAGCTGGGACTACAGGTCCAGCTAATTTTATATTTATTTTTGGAGAGATAGGGTTTTGCCATATTGGCCAGGCTGGTCTTGAACACCTGTGCTCAAGCAATCCACTCGCCTCAGCCTCCCAAACTGTTGGAATTACAGGCATGAGCCACAACACCTAGCTGGTTGCTAAGTATTTTGAATACCACCTTTGGATGCAGGTATGTGTGGGTGACTCTTTAAAATCCTTCCCATGCAAAGGAATTCTCTCAAGGGCTTTCTGTTTTCCTGTAAGTGACTTAGACTTAAGAAAAGTCAATCCCCATCTACAGAAGTGAGCTAAGGGACAAGACCAGAGTAAGATCAGCAGGATGCATTTCAGTCCCTTCTCTCCAGCTTCTGTTTCTGTGCCCGGGCATGGAGAGTTGTTTCCTATCTGGTCACATGTCCACTGAGTCCTGAATTCAGTTGTCAGGCCCATTGGCTCCCAAAGGCTGCAGAAGACACTGCTATATGCAGGGGAGCCAGAGTGTACCCCACTTTCCCACTGAGGATGTACTGAGACTTGGGCCCTCCATCCCCCAAGTGCTAAGCAATGAGCCTGGTTTATAGAGTTTTGTAGCTAATTCACTTCTCTTTCATCCTGAATCTTCTTTGGCAGCTCCATGCAAACTTGGAGTTCCAAGGGCCAAGAGGCTGTTTTATTCTCTCTTCAAGAGCAAATAATAAAGAGGAGAGCAGCATATCTGCACACTCTTCAAGATGCACTTCTCAGCTGCAGCCGTAGAGGTTAGCTTAGAAGCAATGGGGCAGCCTCAGGCTCCTTGTAAAACCTCCACCCGTTTCAGGGCAATGGATGAACCTCATAGGAAACCAGAAAACTCCAAATGCCTTGTTCAAGCTGTTGATTATGTTTGTTTCATCATTCACTGCCTTGTAACACCCCTTCCTTTCCCACTTCCCATACATTTTTGAACCTCTCTGGAAAGCAGCACGTAATTTTCTAATTCATACCCTACCATTATCCTCCACAGCCTTCCCCTCTGCTGCCACATCCCACAGTGCCCTAATACACATGCCAAGCCCTTGGTCAGGGCCAGTCTATGGCCTAACAAAAAGAACATTTTCTTCTGCCATCTGATTCAGGGTACAAACCTCTCTCCTCTTTTTTTTTTTTTTTTTTTTTTTTGAGACAGAGTCTCACTCTGTCACCCAGGCTGGAGTGCAGTGGCGTGATCTTGGCTCACTGCAACCTCCACCTCCAGGGTTCACACCATTCTCCTGCCTCAGCCTCCCAAGTAGCTGGGACTACAGGCGCCCACCACCACACCTGGCTAATTTTTTGTATTTTTAGTAGAGATGGGGTTTCACCGTGCTAGCCAGGATGGTCTCAATCTCCTGACCTCGTGATCCGCCTGCCTCGGCCTCCCAAAGTTCTGGGATTACAGGCATGACCCACTGCGTCCGGCCAAACCTCTCTCCTCTTTAGACATACAGATACCTCTCCTGCCCAGAAACCCAGGCCTGAAATTCTCTCCTGACCTCATCCTGTCCTGGGCAGTTTGCAATTCTCCTTCAACGCTGGCTCTGGGCCACTTTCTTGTCCTAGACCTCAGACCCTTCAAGTTCTTGTTCTATGCAAGTCCTGAGAGAAAAAAGAAATAGGAGAGTCCATGAGCTATAGTTCTCCTTTCTCCCCTTGTCCACTGCCTTTGCCCATTCTGTGCCACAGTCACTGGTGCAAACATATCTACTAAATGTACATCTACAAATGTCCTCCAAGACACGAGGATCTCCCCTCTGCCCTCTATCTCCTTCTGTCAGTTTCATGTGGACACAAGCTAGAAAACTTCATTGGCCAGGTAGCGGTGGCTCACGCCTGTAATCCCAGTACTTTGGGAGGCCGAGATGGGCGGATCACGAGGTCAGGAGATCGAGACTACCCTGGCTAACATGGTGAAACCCCGTCTCTACTAAAAATACAAAAAAAATTAGCTGGGCCTGGTGGCGGGCACCTGTAGTCCCAGCTACTCGGGAGGCTGAGGCAGGAGAATGGCATGAACCCGGGAGGCGGAGCTTGTAGTGAGCCGAGGTTGCACCACTGCACTCCAGCCTGGGCGACAGAGCAAGACTCTGTCTCAAAAAATAAAAATAAAAAAAGAAAACTCCTTCATCCTTCTATCCCAATGTTTTTCCTCAAAGACTCTGGGTCAGCTGTCACTGAGGAAGCATTCTCTGCCGTTTACCATGCCTGTGTCTACAAAGTGGGTCTCTAATACTTGCTCGTCCCCTGAAGGAACCAGCCACTCATTCTGCTACCTCCCTGCAAAACTCCAAAGAGAGGAATGTTTGGGACAAGGCCAGAAGAATAGAGAGAAATACTCCAGTCTCTGCTCACATCTGAGTTGATGCTTCCTCTTCCCAGAACAGGTGGAGGATGCGATTATGCCCCAAGCAGGTCCTGAATCTGGTCCATCATGCAGATAGCCAGCGCAGAACCATGTTTGTATACCTCATTGAATGACTGAAATTCCGGCACCAGAGAGCTGTGTCCTGCGTGGTTTCCTCTTTCTGTAAATCGCTGAGTACCTCAGGCTGGTCCCAGGGTAGAGCTGCCCTCCAGCCTAGGCACAGCGCATAGCACAACCCAGATGCTGTTCGGTCATGTGATTGTGAAATGTGATACCTCTATTTTTTTAATATGTATGTGCCATGCACAAACCATATCATGTTCCAGCAAAAAGTAAAAGGTCTTTTTCTACATTTCTCTAAACTCTTTGACTCCACTCCTCCTATTAAAACTGACAACAAATCTCTGGGTTGTCATTGATTTTCCTCTTGATTCTTTCCCCCCTTGCAGGAAGGCAGGCAAAGAGAACCCGAAAGCACCGATTCATGGTGCTCTTGATTATTAAGGCAGGAAGAAGTCCTGTGGCGTACTCAGTCCAACTACCCTGTAGCTTGCCAGTGGGGAAATTGGCCCAGGAGGGTGAAGACAGCGATGGAAGACTATAGCGAGGCAGCATCCCTCTTCCTTTTCTGCCTTGGTCAAAACCAAATATACACATTCTGTGACTATAGAGTTCATTCATTCATTTATTCACCCATCAAGATATACTGAGTTCCTCATCCCTGCCCCGGACTAGGCTAGGTTTCTGGGATACACATGTGAACAAGGTAGACGCAGTCCCCATGCTCTCATTAACTTGCATTACAAAAAATCACCCAAAAGCACATTAAGACATAGATCTCCAAGTCCCACTCCCAGATTTTCTGACGACGCCCGGGAGTCTACACGTTTAATACACATCCCAGGTGGGTCTGACGTTGAAGCACCCATCTAGTAGGCTGACTGGGATGGCAGGACATTTGAGCTGGGAGAGACTATAAATTATGCCATCTTTTTATAGGTTAAATAAAAAGAAAGAAGATGACTGGAGAGTTTAAGTCACGAGGATCCCACAGCCTCCTGAGTTTCCTCCCTCCCTTCACACTGCCCCCTTCCTGAGCTTCCTGTCATCAGCCCTGTCATCTCCGTGCCATGTTCCTGCTGTGGCCACCCCCACTCTCTCGCCCCTTTCATGCCATCTCCGGGGGTGATCCCAATGTGCCTTCAGTCGAGCAACTCTGGGTTCCAAATAAATCTATGTTCTCTTGGAAGAAGAGCTGCCTGGTCCTTTGGACTCTGCACCTCATTCCTGTATTATTTATGCAATTAATATTTCTAACACCCTACTATGCAGCAGAAACCACTCGGGGCCCTGGGAATATCACTGTGAAAACTATATATGGGTTTATAAACTGGCAAGGAAGACAGACATTAAAAAAACAATTACAGCAAAATAGGCCAGGCGCAGCGGCTCATGCCTGTCATCCCAGCACTTTGGGAGGCCGAGGTGGGCGGATCACAGGAGGTCAGGAGTTCGAGACCAGCCTGGCCAACATGGTGAGAACTCATCTCTACTAAAAATACAAAAATTAGCCAGGCCTGGTGGTGGGTGCCTGTAATCCCAGCTACTCAGGAGGCTGAGGCAGGAGAATCACTTGAACCCAGGAGGCAGGGGTTGCCGTGAGCCGAGATCACACCACTGCATTCCAGCCTAGGTGACAGAGCAAGACTCTGTCTCAGGGTGGAGAAAATAAAAATAAAAAATAAGGCCGGGTGCGGTGGCTCACGCCTGTAATCCCAGCACTTTGGAAGGCCGAGGTGGGCGGATCACCTGAGGTCGGGAGTTTGAAACCAGCCTGACCAACAAGGAGAAACCCCGTCTCCACTAAAAATACAAAATTAGCCAGGCGTGGTGGCGCATGCCTGTAATCCCAGCTACTTGGGAGGCTGAGGCAGGAGAATTGCTTGAACCTGGGAGGCGGAAGTTGTGGTGAGCCAAGACCACGCCATTGTACTCTAGCCTGGGCAAGAAGAGTGAAACTCCGTCTAAATGAATAAATAAATAAAAATAAAAATAAATGAATAAATAAAATAATTACAGCAAAACGTAATGAGCAGCACAAAAGAGAAACTTCAAGCATATTACAGGAGCACAGAACAGGGTTAGGACCTCCTGTTGGCGGATGAGAGAATCCATCCTTGGGAAGGCTGAGCTCTGAAGGGTCTCAGCCAGATTTAGGGCAGGGGTGGGGACTGGCAGGCAGGGGAAGAGTGTTGTGAGGAAGGAAGGATGCAGCAGGTGTTTGCCGGTAGAGCTGGGGAAAAACATGGTCCCTGCAAGGATGTAAGCAGCGTCAGTATTGTATCCAGAATGAGAGGAGCACGGGCAGGATGGAGCTCAAGACGGGTGGACAGGAACTGTATCCCGGAGCACTGGGAAGCTATGTTAACACGCTTGAATTTTTTAAAATTTTGCATATCATCCAATTCACCCTTACTGTATAACTCAATGAGATTTAGGTAAAGTTACCATCACCATAAATCAGTTTTAGAGCATCTCATTACTCCTTTAAGACCCTTCAAGCACATTTTTTAAATTATGTACTTATTTATTTCAGAGACGAGGTGTCTCTGTGTCCCAGGCTGGAGTGCAGGGGCACAATCATAGCTCAGTGCAGCCTTGAACTCCCAGGCTCAAGCAATCCTCCCGCCTCAGCCTCCTGCATAGCTGGGACCACAGACACGCACCACCACAAACAGCTAGTTAAAAAAAATTTTTTTTTTTTGAGATGAGGGCTCATTATGTTCTTCATGCACATTTAATCCCCTCCTCCCTGCTTTCACCCCGGCTACCACAGATCTACTTTCTGTTTCCGTCGTTTTCCCTTTTCTGGATATTTCCTGTAGTCACACAATATGCAGTCTCTTTAGAGGAGCTTGAATTTTAATCTGAAAACACTGAGAGGCCCTTAGTGAGGTTTAAGAAGTAACAAGACCAGGCCGGGCATGGTGGCTGATGCCTGTAATCCCAGCACTTTGGGAGGCCAAAGCAGGAGGCTCACTTGAGTTCGGGAGTACGAGACCAGCCTGGGCCACATGGAAAAACTCTGTCTCTACTAAAAAGACAAAAATTAGCCCCACAGGGTGGCAAGCACCTGTAATTGCAGCACTTTGGAGGCTGAGGTGGCGGATCACTTGAGGTCAGGAGTTCAAGGCCAACATGGTGAAACCCCATCTCTACTAAAAATGCAAAAAATTAGCCGGGTGTGGTGGCATGAGCCTGTGTCAGAGGTGTTTGAACCACAGTGATTCCCTCTTGAGTGAGGGCTAGGAAAATGAGGCTGCGACTGCTGGGCTGCATTCCTAGGAAGTTAGGTATTCGTAGCCTCCAGATGTTTATGGTTAAGGGAACAGATTGATATTTAATAAACACACGCAGACTTTGGTCTATAGGATGTCTATAGGATGATTGGACTGTAGATGAATACAGTAGATATATTCATCTACAGTAGACTAGATGAATCAGTGTGTCCTGATATCCTGATATCTTGAGAACAAAAACATTCCTAATTTTGCTTTAAAGATAATAATATTGATTCTTGCAACATATAGTAATTAAGAAAACTAATCCTTCATCAGAAACCCTTGTAGCAGAACACATCTCCCCATGATCTGTTTTTATCCTATGTATAACTGAGTATTGTACTTCGGGTGGACACGTTCCTCCTTGTACTTTTGGAAACACCCTACTCTCTATGGAGCAGGCGTCCTTTCACCACTTTACTTTCTTAATAAACTTGCTTTTGCTTTGTGGATTCACCCTGAAGTCTTTCTTGTGTCAGATCCAAGGACTCCCTCTTGGGGTCTTTATTGGGACCCCTTTCCTGTAACACCTGTAGTCCCAGCTACTCAGGAGGCTGAGGCACAAGAATCGCTTGAACCCAGGGGCAGAGGTTGCACTGAGCCGAGATCGTGCCATTGCACTCCAGCCTGGGTGACAGAGCGAGACCCTGTCTCAAAAAAATAAAGTAACAAGACCAGGTAGGGGTTCTAGAACAATCATCAGAACTGTCTCCCGTAAAATGATGTGGTGAGGTGAGCCTGTGTGCAGGGAGAACAATCTGGAGGCTCCCACACAGGAGTGTTCCAGGCTAGAGGAGACGGCACCGGAGAGAGCAGCGACGCCTGGACGGAAAGAGGTCCACATGTGTGGGCCGAGCGCGGTGGCTCATGCCTGTAATCTCAGCACTTTGGCAGGCCAAGGTGGGTGGATCGCCTGAGGTCAGGAGTTCGAGACCAGCCTTGCCAGTATGGTGAAATCCTGTCTCTACTAAAAATAGAAAAATTAGCCGGGCGTGTTGGCTCACCCTGTAATCCCGGCTACTCGGGAGGCTGAGGCTGAAGAATGGCTTGAATCCGGGTTTCGGTAAGCCGAGGTTACGCCACTGCACTCCAGCCTGGGTGACAGAGCGAGACTCCATCTCAAAAAAAACAAACAAACCAAAAAAAAAAACAAGAAAAAGAAGTCCGCATGTGTGGCTCACAGCACAGCCCTGACTCCAGGGAGTGCCTCTCGGGCTGAATCCGACTCTTCTAAAGCACACAAGAACCAGCCCCCTCCATTTCCTGAGGGAGACCCCAAGAGCTTTCATATTCTTTGCCTGACCATTCACATCCCCTAAAGGGACTAACAAGAAGCCTTCTGCTGCCCTGCTGCTGTCTGTCTATTGTCAGGGCCTTGAGACTAAACACCATTGGGCTAAACACAAGCAGACGGACACCACGGCCTCATTTCACACACAGATACTTGGCCAGGACAGCTGCTTTTCCTCCTTTCCTCCAGTTTTAGGAGGAAAAAAAAGCCAAAATGCCAAGAAAACAAGCTAATAACAGATACCGTGAAAACAATATCCCAGGGACATTCTGGAATGTGTCCATGATCCATTAAGACTTCTATACTGTATTCATCTACAGTCCAATCATCCTATAGACAAATGATGCTCAGGATGAAAACGCTAAACCCACAAAATACTCACTTAACAAGCATGTTTATTTAAAAATGAATGCATAACTTCAAAAAGATTTTTCAACACAAAATTTTGGACGCACCCCCCAACAAGTTTAATGCTGTTTGTTTTTTCAAAATCAACCAACCAGCATACTCCATTCCTTGAGCATTCCTAAAGAGGCTTCCGTGAAGAGAGAAGGGAGGTTGGTGACTGCAGCATTGGGGAGGCTTAGGTCGCAGAGGAGGTTGGAGGGTCGCTAGGCTGGCCAGTTGAAGGGTTGGTTGTAAATGTCAATATTAGCCATTCATTTTTCTTACAAAGAACACAAGAGGCCTCCCATCTGGTTTTGGTGGGACACACGGCGTCCAATAGAGCGGGCACACATCACCTTGAGGCACGGCTACTCGTGGTGCCAGGGACCCCTGGGGCCTGCCTCTGGTGGCACAGATGCGCATCCAGTGCCATCTCAGAGCTGGGGCCCCCGAGCAGTGTGCCACACACAGTGTCTTCAACAACAGACACCCATTTCCTCACAGTTCTGGAGGCTGGAAGTCCAAGATCGAGGTCTGGCAGGATGGATGTCCCGTGAGGCCTCTCTTCCTGGCTTGTAGAAGGCCACCTTCTCACCACATCCTTAATCAGCCTTTCCTCTGGGCATAAGCACAGACACCGCACACCCAGGTGTCTTTCTCTTCCTATAAGGCCATAGTCCTATTAGATTACGGCCCCACCCTTACAACCTCATGTACTTCCTTACAGACCCTATCTCTCAATCCAGCCACAGTAGGGGTCAGAGCTTTCACATATGAACTTGGGGAGCACACATTCAGTCCAAACCGGTGCCTTGCTGCCATCTGGGGAAGGCTGCCCTCACACAGGGTGTCATTCTAACTTTCTGTGCCAAGACAGAAGTCAGCAGCTGGTGCATTTACCAGGCACCCAAGTGGTCCGCTATCATCAAAAGTAGCCCTAGCTGGGGGGCCTATTCTTTTGGGTGTGATATGCAGTTGCCTTAAATGCAGCTATTCTCAACTGGGGGTAATTTTGACATCTACAGGACATTTGGCAACGCCTGAAGACCCTTTTGGTTGTCACAACTGGGGATGGGGAGTGGGTAGTGGACAGCAGCTAGGGGTGCTATGCAGTGAATGGTGGGTGGTGGCTGGGGACGCTGTGCAGTGGGTGGTGGGCGGCGGCTGGGGAGGCTGAGGGTTGGGTGGTGGGCGGCGGCTGGGGAGGCTGAGGGTTGGGTGGTGGGCGGCGGCTGGGGAGGCTGAGGGTTGGGTGGGGGGTGGCGGCTGGGGAGGCTGAGGGTTGGGTGGTGGGTGGCGGTGGCGGCTGTGGAGGCTGAGGGTTGGGTGGGGGGTGGCGGCTGGGGAGGCTGAGGGTTGGGTGGGGGGTGGCGGCTGGGGAGGCTGAGGGTTGGGTGGGGGGTGGCGGCTGGGGAGGCTGAGGGTTGGGTGGTGGGTGGCGGCTGGGGAGGCTGAGGGTTAGGTGGGGGGCGGCGGCTGGGGAGGCTGAGGGTTAGGTGGGGGGCGGCGGCTGGGGAGGCTGAGGGTTAGGTGGGGGGCGGCGGCTGGGGAGGCTGAGGGTTAGGTGGGGGGCGGCGGCTGGGGAGGCTGAGGGTTGGGTGGGGGACGGCGGCTGGGGAGGCTGAGGGTTGGGTGGTGGGCGGCGGCTGGGGAGGCTGAGGGTTGGGTGGGGGGAGGCGGCTGGGGAGGCTGAGGGTTGGGTGGGGGGTGGTGGCTGGGGATGCTGTGCAGTAGGCGGTGGGTGGCAGCTAGGGATGCTCTCATGTGTGGCTCATGCCTGGTCTCTGGGAAACATGCAGAAAATCCGAGCCCCTGCAAACTCTGGGAATGAAGCCCAAGCCCAGGGCAGAGGCAGCCTGCCCTTCACTCTTAGCACTGCAGCAGCCGGAAACACACTCTCTCCTGCCTTGGAATTTTCCAGGTAGGCATCACACAGCGGTCCACGGTGCCCCTCAGCTTCAGAGACACATGTCAAGCCTTCCATGGGGTCTTACTGAAGTCTCTCTTCACTTGTGAAGCTATTCCAGGCCTTCCTGAAAGGTCCCCTGAAAAGTCTTTCCCTCAGAAAGACTTCTCAGAATCCTTTTATTTTCCAACCCTCGATATGGATGAATCCATGAATTTTTCTTATTTATTTATTTTTTTGAGATAGAGTCTCACTCTGCTACTCAGGCTGGAGTGCAGTGGTGCGATCTCGGCTCACTGCAACCTCCACTTCCTGGGTTTAAACGATTCTCCTGCCTTAGCCTCCAGAGTAGCTGGGATTACAGGCACCCACCACCAAGCCTGGCTAATTTTTGTATTTTTAGTAGAGACAGGGTTTCGCCACATTAGTCAGGCTGGTCTTGAACTCTTGGGCTCAAGCAATCTGCCCACTTAGGCCTCCCAAAGTGCTGGGATTGCAGGTGTGAGCCACTATGCCTGGCCTTGAATCCCATGAATCCCATGAATTTTTAAGCATAGGCCCGTAAGGCCCGTCAATATTCTGTGGCCCTTCTCCATCCTTCTCCACCCAGCCCTGCTCCATCTTTTGCCAGAATTAGCTGCAGGTTCCATTAGGGCTAGAAAATAACATATCTCAAAATTTTTATGATTTTCCACTCCTTTTTAACCAGGAAAAAAAACCAGGCAAAACAGCAATAACAATGAGTGAAAATATAACTTGTAATCTCCATAAACAACAATTAGGAGGAAGGTGGAGAAAGAAAAATAGAAAATTTGAGGAAGCACAGTAGAAAAGAGCATTAATTCTTTTTAGCCCTCTTTATGGACCTAAATGTGAGTTTTCTTCAATAACACGGAATGTGTTATGTGTTTCTTAGTTTGCTAACAAAATTATGTTTAGGGAACTAAAGTTGTAAATGTTGTATGAAGAAAACCAAATAACACTCTGCAAGAAAAAAAAACTATATTCCCTATATTATCCGAACATTTTTAAAACTCCAAAAGTTTTCAAGAGCTTCCAAAAAATTGTGTTTTTTTCTAACTTTCTTCCAATTTTCCTCCCACGCTTCCCATTGCTGTTTACCTTTTGGTTGTGCACACTTCATTATATTAGACCTTGGTTCATCTGCCCCTCAGGGCCATCGTGTGAGTTGGACGGGTCTTTGGAGCGGAACATCCCTCTCCCAGGTGGAACAGGGAGGGCAATCCACTCTCAGACCCGTTGGTACTGCCCCCTTGTGGCTATTTCCTTAATAATAATAACATCATCACTAAACTTCATCCTGAGTTGTCTAAGAAAGAGTCACTGAACACCAGTTGTAAGTTGGGACTGGGATGCTGATTTTAGAGGAGAGGGATAGGGAGAGGTTTGTTAAAGGATACAAAATCCTATCAGGTAGGAGGAATCAGTTCTAGTATCCTACATCACTGTAGGATGACTATAGTTAACAGCAACGTATTACGTAGTTTCAAATAGCTAGCAGGATGTTAAATGTTCCTAACACAAACAGATGATAGAAATTTAGATGATGAATATGCTAATTACTCTCATTTATTCACTATTATATGTACTGAAACATCACCATGTATCTCCATGAACATGTACAATTATTATTGAATATGTACAATTATTCAATTTAAAAATAAAGTAATTTAAAAAAAATAAAGAATGAATTATAGTATTTGCCTAAAAAGAGCTCACAGACCCTTGTGGAGGACAGTCTCCTGCCCAGCTAATACTGCTTTATATCAGAATGCATTGTATTGCAGAGGAAAAAGTGGCTCATCAGAGTGGGCAGGATGGGAAGGCTCATGGATGAAAGGCCACTGAGGCAGGGACAGCAAGGATGCAGGCACATGGAGAAGAAAAGGGTTATCCCAGCCCGAGCAAGGAACCCAAGCACGGGCCCCAGCCAAGGTGTAAAGGCAAAGTAAGTTCAACCTAACGTGGGACTTAGTGCACGCACTTGGGGGCAGAAAGGTGGGGGTTCAAGTCCCAGGTGTGCCACTCAAGAGCTGCATGATCTTAGGTAAGTTATTTAAGCCTCAGTTTCCCTTTTCATTAAAATGGAGACAATAGTGCCTATTTCACAGAGTCCTTGTGAAGATTAAATGGAATAATATATGCAAAGTCCTTGGCAGTGCTTGGCCTACAGTAAGTGTTCAATCAATGTTAGCTGCTAATGGCAAGTGATGCAGGCTGTTTTGGAGTATGGATGGCATTTATGGGTGCAGAGCGGAATGGAAGTTGAAGACAGAGCCTGAATGCCAAGCTAAGGAGCTTAAAATTATCTTCTACACAGCAGTGAACCACAGTAGATTTTTGCAATGACGTGGCATGAGGTGATTCAACTATTTGAAGAGGAGAATTCTATGAAGAGGATAAAGGATTGGAAGCAAGGAGGCTGCTAATTCAGTTATGAAATAAATATTTATTTTAAACCTACTAGCTTTAAACAACTATGCTGGTGCCTGTGAAGAACAGTGAACTAGAGAGAAAGCGGACTGTTGTCTGCTGGGAGCTTTCATCCTAACAGAGAGTAGACACATCCATGAGTTTCCCAGGCAACAGTACAGCATTACTGCATGTCATGGGAGGGCTGGCAAGGAAATATACACAGGGATGAGATAGAGAATAACCTTGGATAAATAAATCACTTAAGCTCGTTCTGCCTCTATGTCTTCATCTCTTAAGTGCAGCTTATATTCCAGCCCTGCCTACCAAGCAGAATCAGTGTGTAGATTCAAATGAGACGATACGCTGGAAAGAGTTGTGTGAAGTGTAAATCACTTACAGAAGTCTGAATGAAAATGGATTATTGGCTTGGCGCCGTGGCTCACACCTGTAATCGCAACACTTTGGAAGGCTGAGGCAGGCTGATTGCTTGAGCCCGAAAGTTTGAGACCAGGCTGGGCAATGTGGTGAACCCTCGTCTCTGCCAAAAGTGGAAAAATTAGCCGGGTGTGGCGGCACATGCCTGTCGCCCAGCTACTTGGGAGGCTGAGCCCGGGAGTTCAAGGCTGCAGTGAGCTGTGATTGCACCACTGCACTCTAGCCTGGGTGACAGAGTGAGACCTTGTCTCAAAGAAAAAGAAAGAAAATGGATTCTTATGAGAATCCCTACTGTTCATGGATTCTTAGGAGATTAAATTTAAGGGGTACAAGCACGATTTTGTTAAATGGATATATTGCTTAGTAGCAAAGTCTGGGCTTTTAATGTATCCATAATGCAAATAATGTACATTGTACTCATTAAGTAATTTCTCATCGCCCAACCATCTCTCACTCTCCCAAGTCTCCAATTTCTATCAGTCCACACTCTATGTCCATGTGTACACATTATTTAACTCTCACTTAAAAGTGAGAACATGTGGTATTTGACTTTCTGAGTTGTTTCACTTAAGCAACGGCCTCTAGTTCCATCCATGTTGCTGCAAAGGACATGATTTCATTCTTTTTATGGCTGTATAGTATTCCATCGTGCACATGTACCACATTTTCTTTATCCAGTCATCCATTGATGTACATTTAGGTTGATTTCATATCTTTGTGCTATTGTGAATACTGTTACGATAAACATATGAGTGCCTGTATCTTTTGAATATAATGATTTTAGAAAATGGATTCCTAGTAAGATCTTTAGGGCCTTTGCCCTAGTGTTCCCTCATAGTCGACTCATCTGGATTTCCTGAGCCACTCCACACAGAAAGACAGAGTTATTTTCTCCCTTTCCTGGATCCCACTTCTTAGAATCATATGGAAAGATGAAAGGAAAAAAGGAAAAGGGAAGAAAAGGGAAAGGAAAGGAAAGGAAAAGGAAAGGAAATGAAAGGAACATCTCTGTAAGGACTAGGCACTTTCAGCCCTGTTGCATCGGTGGATCTCAATGGAGCACTTCGGCAGTTCGGGAGGGTGTTTGGTTATCACAGTGACTGGGGATGCTGCTAGCATCAGTAAACAGAAGCCACAGATGAGCGGCATCTGCAGCACGGAGGACAGTCTCCATCATGAAGAATTGTCCTGCAATTGCTCAGCTTTCAGAATGTCATGTAGGTAGAACACCTGTTTATAAATCTGAGCCTAGAATCAAACTGCTTTACATAAAGCAGAGAATGTTTTTCTCTGTCGCTTTAAAACGCAAAGCTTCCCAACGAGGGTATAAATCTAGGGAAGTCTGTATTTTGTGTGAAACCTTTCAAGCACAGTGCACCACTTTGAAAAACCCTAGCATGATAACCCGTCAGTTATCAGTACATTTGTAGCTCTCACATTCGCAGTGATTCTCTCACTATATGCATTTACACAGACATACCTAATCCTATCTCAAATGTCAAAAACGGCACATAATTTTTAGTGGAACGCTTTCTTGCCATTCTTAAATCCAAATGTATTCATTACAACTAACTATGAGCATCTGAATCCTCCATTGTCTTAATGTGGCTGTGCCTGAGCATTTAGATCTTGAAATACAATCTTTTAAGTTACCTGCTCCCTTTTTTCTCTACAGTTAAGGCATTATATTAATTTTTTAAGTGATATGTGTAGGTACTATTATATTGACCATCAGTTTCACTTTAAATAGTAAAGATAGTGTTATAAAATATTTGTTATTAAAAGTGCAGTTTGGGGTGACGGGGAGAGAAGGACTGCAGTAGTTTGTTTAACTGGAGAAGGTCGAGCGAAAGCTCTCAGAAGCCCCTGGTGACGTGTGCCCACGGCAGATTGAGAACTCTCATTGAAATTGTTCACCCCATGCCTCTCTGGCCTTGCTGCTTCCTTGTAAGGTCTGTCTGAGAAGCAACTAACTCTGTCTGGTCTGAATTTAGCAGAGCCTGGGCCCCTAAAGCAAAGATCAGGGAAGATGTCCTAACAGCTGCTGATAAAAATTCATATTCTATCCAAAAGCCCATATTAATCCATGATCCTCCTAGGCAGTGACTGGGGGCAGGGAAAGCCCCTAAATTACAAAGAATAAACAGTATTCTCCGGATGGTTTCTCCTGGGGACAGCGCACAGGGCTGTCGCAGCCACTGACCTGAGCCCAGTTTCTGGGGTTAAATTTAAGTCCCCCAGGGACCCCTTCCCCCCATCCGGATCCCTCCAGTGATCTGTTCCTCGCCCCTGGAGTCCTGGTTAGCAAGAGGATGCTGTATTTATAGAGCATCTTTCTGAGAAGAGCTCTAAGCTCTTTTCGGAGATTAGCTCATTACACGGGTTGGAGCGGGAGGAGCAGCAGCAGGAGGGCTGTGTGTTCCTCTCCCTTTAAGGCAGAGGAATGAGCCCCACATGGAGGCTGGGAGACTTGGGTTCCCTGAGCCTCTGTCTGCAGTGTGACCTCCACCGAGCCACATAAACCTCTCCCGCTCCTGGCTGGCGCTGAATGCCTGGCCCCTGCACCCTGGATGCTGAGCAACAGGAGAAGCCTGAGCTTCATGTGTATTTCTGTGTTTCTCATGTCCAGGGCAACCCGGGGGCGAGCTGGCTGCTGCTCTCTAGAGAGCTCTTTTAAGGACAGGGCAGGACCTTGAACTGAAATCTTTCTGTGTATAATTGTGATGAAATATGCATAACATAAAATTTGCACTTTTAATCTTGTTTAACTCTGCGGTTTCGTGGTGTTGCCTATATTCACAATGTGGTGTAACCGTCACCACCATCCCTCTCCAGAACTTTTTCATTTTCCCCAACTGAAATTCTGCCCCGTTAAATACTAACTCCCCATTGCCCCTCACCCCCAACCCCTGGCAACCACCATTCCACTACCTGTCTCTATGAATGTGCGTATTCCAGGTGCTTCATATGGATGGAATGATGCGATATCTGTCCTTCCGTGTCTGGCTCATTGCATTTAGCACCATGTCATCAAGGTTGCCTGCTGTGGCAGCAGACTGAATTCTTAGGTCCCTCTCTCCTTCCCTCCAACTGACAGGTGAAGCCAGCTGGGCTTCCTGGGTCCAGTGGGGACTTGGAGAACTTTTCTGGAGCTAGCTAGAGGTTTGTAAAACGCACCAATCAGACCAGGCACGGTGGCTCACACCTGTAATCCCAGCACTTTGGGAGGCTGAGGCAGGCTGATCACGAGGTCAGGAGATTGAGACCATCCTGGCTAACACGGTGAAACCCCGTCTCTACTAAAAATACCAAAAAGTAGCCAGGTGTGCTGGCAGGCACCTGTGGTCCCAGCTACTCCGGAGGCTGAGGCAGTAGAATCACTTTAACCCAGAAGGCAGAGGTTGCAGTGAGCTGAGATTGTGCCACTGCACTCCAGCCTGAGTGACTAAGACTCTGTCTCAAAACAAACAAACAAACAAACAAACAAAAAATGCACCAATCAGCGCTCTGTAGCTAGCTACAGGTTTGTAAAATGGACCAATCAGCAGGACATGGGCAGGGACAAATAAGGAAATAAAAGCTAGCCACCCCCAGCCAGCAGCACTAACCCGCTCAGGTTCCCCTTCCACGCTGTGGAAGCTTTGCTCTTTCCCTCTTCACAATAAATCTCGATGCTGCTCACTCTTTGGGTCTGTGCCATCTTTAAGAGCTGTAACACTCACCGCAAAGGTCCGAGGCTCCATTCTTGAAGTCAGCGAGACCACGAACCCACCGGAAGGAACCGACTCGGGACACACAACCAGACCCCAGACCTGAGACATGCCACGGTTTCTCGTGCACACACACACTGGGGAGAGAAATGTGGACTTAGCTTGGCCGCGTACTTTGAATTCCATGAAGTCTGCTCTCAGGATCCTTTACTGTGGATCTTCTCATACTCCTCGCGTAGGACTGCAGATCTAGCAAATAGAAACACAATACCTGAATTATGGAATTTCAGATAAACAATGAAAAATGTTTTAGTACAAGTATGCTTTCATGGAATATTTGGTACTTATTTATATTTTTAAAAATTCATTCTTTTTCTGAAATTCAAGTTTCCCTGGGTGTCCTGTGTTTCACCTGATAGACCTCTCTCCCACGCCCCTCTGCACCCTTCAGAAACTTCTTCCTTCCTGCTCTTCCTTCCCCATATCGGTTCTTTATCCTTACAAATTTAAGCAGTGTCAATGTAAGTGAAAAGAATAGGAAATAGATAGGGAAGATGTGGTTTGAATCTCAGCTCCATGCCCAGCTGGTAGAAAGTCAGTTGGTCTCTCCAAGTTTCATTTACTTATATGGAAGGAAGATGATAGTTCCAACTGCACAGTGTGGATTTAACAGTCAAATGATGTATGTGAATATTCCTGACGTGCATTAGTAATTTCTTTGCTCTAGCCATGGAGTGACAGATTCTGCTTACCCTCACCTCACCTGCATTTGTAGGAGTTATCTGCTTAAGTCATTGGAGAGAGAACATGAGGACAAAGGGCAAACACAGACGTTTTGAGAGCCCCAGAAATCATACTTGCTCTGAGCAGCTCATGCTCCTTCTGTGCTCGTCGTCCATGGCTGCAGGGAGACAGCTCCCTTCCCCCGTGTGCCCTCATTCTCCCACCCTTATAGTAGCTGTGAATAATTGGAAAGGAAGCTGCTGGGGAAAGCCCTGTGCAGCTGATGACATGCTAGCAAATGGTTGCCTGTCACCGGCTAGCCCACAAGATAAGCATCAGGCCAAACACGCGCACAATTCCTGTCACATTTAGTAGCGTGCTGTGGTTGATTGTAAACATTTCCCTTTCAGCCAACAGTTCTAGGAATCAACGGAATATTGAATCCTTGAGCTGGAAAGAACCGACAGGGGCCAACAAGCCTGCATCTCCCCTGGAGGCTGAGCATACCCCAAATACCTGCTCAGTTCTTAGCAGTTCTCAGGACGCTGCTCACAGCTGCCTTGGGGCACCTGTTCTGGAAGTCTCGCCAGTGAGGGAGTTCACCCACAGCCAGGCTCTTTTCCCTTTCCGTTCAGCCCACTCCAGTTCATTTTCTGACTCTGTGCCACTGTGTGCTCAGCACTGTTAGCTGCCGTGGGAGGACACCAAGGAGTACAGTGCCCAGTCCCTGCACCCGAGGCAAGGCCGGAGAGCTGGGGTGGTGTTCTGACTCTCATCTCTTAACCCTGTGACTTTGCACGGGTTAATTAACCTCTCAAGTCCTCGTTTACTTGCCTATAAAAATAATTACAGGTGGCTCACACCAGTAATCCCAGCACTTTGGGAGGCCGAGGCAGGTGGATTGTTTTGAGCCCAGGAGTTTGAGATCAGCCTGGGCAACACGGTGCAACCCATCTCTACAAAAAATACAAAAAATTAGCTGGGAGTGGTGGTGTGCATCTGTAGTCCCTGCTACTTGGGAGACCGAGGTGGGAGGATCACTTGTGCCCAGGAGTTTGAGGCTGCAGTGAGCTGTGATCACATCACTGCATTCCAGTCTGGGTGACAGAGAGAGACCCTGTCCCAAAAAAAACCAAAACAAACAAATAAAAACTTGTCTTGGTCAGCTCAGGCTGCTGTAACAAATATCATACACTGAGTGGCTTTAACAATGGAAATTTGTTTCTTACAGTTGTGGAGGCTGGAAATCTGAGATCAGGATGCCAGCATGGTTAGGTTCTTGGTGAGGGCCCTCTTCCCAGTTATGTTCTCACAAGCAATCTCGTGTCTCTTCCTCTTTTTATAAAGGAATTAATCCCATCACGGGAGTTCTACTCTCAGGATTTCATCTAACCCCAGTTACCTCCCAAAGGCCCCACCCCAAACACCATTACCTTGGGGATTAGGATTTCAATATATGAATTCGGGTGGGGAGGGGCCACAAATATTCGGTCCAGAGTAATAATAGAATACAGCCTGTTTCCTAGAGTGGTTGGGAGGATTAAATGAGGTAATACAGGCTGGGCATGGTGGCTCACGGCTGTAATCTCAGCACTTTGGGAGACGGAGGCTGGTGGATCATTTGAGGTCAGGAGTTTGAGACCAGCCTGGCCAATATAGTGAAACCCCATCTCTACTTAAAACACAAAAATTAGGCATGATGGTGTGTGCCTGTAGTCCCAGCTACTCGGGAGGCTGAGGCAGGAGAATCACTTGAACCTGGGAGGTGGAGGTTGCAGTGAGCTGAGATCACGCTGCTGCACTCCAGCCTGGGCAACAAAGTGAGACTCTGTCAAAAAAAAAAAAAAAAAAAAAAAAGAAAGAAAAAAAAAGAAAGAAAAGAAAAGAAAAAAAAGAAAGAAAAAGAAAAAAAGGAGGTAATACAAACTATTTTAAAAAAACTGAAACAAACAAACAAAAAACCAAAAAACCACAATGCCTGGCACACAGTAAGAACTTCATCAACTTTAGCTGCTACTATTTTGACACTACAGAGACAGAAGTGCCCGCGTGGGAAGAGAAGGTGGATCCACGCTATCTTCATTGTCAGCCATTAACAATATCAGAGGAGGAGAAAAGCGATCCCAGCATGGAAGCGTGGCTTTCTCTGTTCGGTAGAATCTCTCTGACAGGAGCTCGAGAGAGCTCCCAGAGCAATCTACAAGAATTCACCTGGGACAACGTCTTCTAGAAAAAGCAGCCATTCAGTAACGATTTTCGCTGGGTAGATGATTTGATGGGCTAGAGAATTCTTCCTGAAAGTTCCTTGCTTGCATTATTAACCAAATTATCAAGCCTTTCTTAAACCGGTTATACTTCTCTGGCCGTACCATTTTCCGGGTCACAAGAAGCATATTCATGGGTACAACCCCACATGGAAAAGGATTAATGTAGCTAGACGGCCCAAGTTGAAATCAAGGCCCTCCGAACTTTTTAAAAAGTTCATCCTTGTCCATCATCAGTTATAAAATAAGTACATTCCTACAAGTATCCCTTCAGGGGTCCATTACAAACTGGAAAGAATGATTGCAACGCAGGTGCCGTTATTCAGCTGTCCATTAGCTCTAAAATTTGGAAGCTTTTGCTGTATGAGACCATAGAGATTACCTGGGTGGTGGTTGTCAACCTGGCTGCATTTAAGAATCACCTGCGGGGCTTTTAAAAAATACTGATGCCTGGTTTCCACTTGAGTCATTTGTGGCTTCTGAATCCAGAATCATTTTTCAATCATTCACCTGTGGTGCAGTCTGTTCTATTGTTATATTTTGCAGCTGCCCAGGTGATATAATGTATAGCTTGAGTAGAGAATAAATAGTCCCAGCCAGCCCTCTCATTTTGCATATGAGAAAAGTGAGGCCCAGAGGGCATAAATAACTTGAGGTCACTTCCAACTACGCAGGAACAATACTACTTTTCAGATCTCATAGGAACTACATCTGGTGCCCACATGTGAGCCTCTGAGGCAGTGTGTTGGCGCTGCCCCCAATATTCCCTATAATTATATGATAATGAGCTTCAACTTCCTCTTCGAACTCAAGGGAGGGCAGGAACTCTCCTGCCCTTTCACTATTTTCCCCTCTATGCAGCCTCGAGCTAAATGTTACCCTTAATTTCTTCAAGCCCTCCACAAGGGAAGGAGAGAAAAGAGTTAGTACCAGTCATAATTTTATAAATACAAAAAATTGGAAGAGTTCAACATTCCCCATCTTAATTAATAAAGCAAATTCCATCCCAAGTGCCAAAGGTTTCAGCTAAGCGTGGTCTACAATAGACTCATTCAACACTTGAGGCTTTCTTAGGAATCAGTCCAGTTTCCTATATGATTTTTATGCTTGACCGTCCTCCTTAATTGAGCCAGGATGAGCAAATCTCTCAGAAATGGTCAAACTGATGGCCTTTACTCAGAAGATAAGAAAACTTGTTGAACAATCAAAACTAAATCAAACAGCTCATGTTAACCAGACACTAACAGAGACTTTCTTTTACGTTCTTTTACTCAGACCTCACTACATTGAATAAACTGGTCTTCATTGGCCTCTTGTATAGAGCCTCCATTATATTTATTTCTGTTGAAAACTTCACATCAGCAGATGTGTGCTCCAAAGAGTATCTCTTACACTTCTTAAGGTCTCCCAAAGTGTTGTACACATGATTTCTGAAGCTTCTACTTTTCCATATGAGCCATACCTCTGCCTCTCTTCATTAGCAAGGAAACAGACAATTTACAACTAGTCCAGGTCTGCAGCATAACATTCAAGACCTCTGGATGTTGCCTCTCTTTCCTTCTGTCCTACTGATTCAGACCCTTTCCAAGTTCCAAAGCTTCTTGGAATCTGAACCATACACTGGGGTACACTGCCGATGAGCACGCCTGGGAAAACAGGGGAGAAGTTGGAGTAGGGGAAAAGTAAGGTGGTCAGAAAGACCCCTGGCCTCTGCACCTCTACATGGTTTTGTTTCCCAGGGCAATTGTATCCGTGCCTGGGCAAAATATTTTCTGAGAAATAATCATCATTGCTGTCCTCTTTCCTGGACCAATTTTGGCAGATGCTGGCCGGAAACAAGTCTCTTCTTCTCTTTACTGGAATGGTATCCCTATTGCTGTTTCCAGAATTTGCATGTTATTTATGCCTCGCCATAAAGGAGGACAAGTCTCAGGCATTGGGCTGCCTCCATTCATTTAGCCCATTCATGGGTGAACAGTCATTAAGTATCTCCTGTGCTCAGACCAGTGTTAGAGTTATGAAGGGGGTTATAGCTACTACAGAGAGTGCACCCTTGTCCTCTACTGGTGGTCAGTTTCACCAGGAAGATGACATAAAAGGGGAGAAAAAGAGGACCGTTACCAGAAGTCAACTAAGCACAGATTAACACCAGCTTATGTATTAGCCGTCTTCGTGGAAACTGCATCCAAAGATCATTTTGGTACATAAAAATTGTGTTAGAAGTATACTAAATAAACTCACTCTTTTAAGGTTTATGAGGCAGGTCACTTAGCCAATACTCGAGAACAGTCATATCAGGTCCTTTCTGGCTTTAAAATTCCATAATTCTTTGAGATCAGCCAGATCATGTTCTAAGTTTAAAAAGATTTAAAAGAGAAAAAAGTGAGTACTAAGAAAACGGCAGAGATATAATGATATCAAAATCTGCAAAATAATTAAGGATAATTAGGGTAAATGCAGACTTTATACAGCAAATCTCAAAATATTAAAACTTAAGCTCCCCTCTCAAAACTTGTAAAAGTTTTAGAAAAATTAAAAATAAATAGGAGAATCATTTGAGCCCAGTAGCTTGAGACCATTCTGGGCAAGAGAGATCACATCTCAAAATAATAATAATACTAAATAAATTAAAAAGGCTTTAGCAGCCATAGGTTCAAGGTGTGGGGATTGCCCTACAGAGTAAAAATGCCATGGCTTTTCTTGGCCAAGATTAGGGTTTCTTTGACAGTATGGCTTTTAAAAGTTAGCAGGCTTCCATCAATTTGTTTCTGGTCAGTTCCATGGCTTATTAAGCATGGGTCAAAGACTTTGTCTGGATATATGTTCTTTGAGTCTCCTGGTCATTGGCCTCTGTGCTCTGCCCATCTCCCTGGAGCTACTTTAAAGACCTCTGCCTGGAGACAGTCCAAAATATTCTCAGGCAGGGAGTCCCCACCAACAAGCTGATCTTGACAAAGCCTGTCCAGTGTGTCAGTGGAGAAGCTTAAAGGAAGGTGTTTAAGAGAGACCTGGCCAGTAGGGATTTTCTGGGCCCCAATATCTCCTGCAGATAAGATTCCTGCTTTCTCTGCTCTAAGACAGGCATAAGTTTGTTTCTTTCTTACGGGACTCCACTAAAGGCCACCAAAATAATAGCCGGTGCACATTAATATCCTAAATGTTAAACTATTTCCCCTAGTGCTCTCAATGGGCACGTACTGTCCCCAAGTTCAAAGGAAAATAGTGGGATCCATTAATTCACAACCACATAACAGAGTCACCAGCTTCCCAGCCTGGAACAGCAGGCTTCTTGATTCCTGCTGCCTGCAGAGACACCTTCTCAATTCACCCCAGTCCCCATTTTAGGGTATGGTGCGTGTAGCACCTCTACTTCCTCATACCAAATTTTGTTAACATGCCTTCTCCAAATCAATTTTCTATGTCACACAACAAGGGTGGACTCCAAGCATGGCCCCCAGCTTGGCCTGCACACCATCCCTAGTCTTTGCTTTTCACATGGGCTTTCGTCATCCTCAGGCTGGAAGAAAAATTGTTGAAGCATTTCCTGATGTCACGTACAGACAAAATAACATATATATTTCTTACGCTTTCCTTTGGGAGCAAAAATTCATTTTGACCAGCAAGGAATTAGGAGAGGATGCCGGTGGGCTTTGGGAAAATTCATGCTCCCAAAGGAAAGCATTACTACCCCACTCCTGCAGCAATTACTCGCAAAGGGAATGGGATCACCATGGCTGTTTCAAAGTGTGGTTTCAGGTCCCTGGAGATCCTTTAAGGGGGTCCATGAGGCCAAAATTATTTTCGTAACATTATCCCCTTTTTCTTCCTCATTCTCTCACAAAGAAGTTTTAGAGACTACGCAATGTGTGAGATCACGACAGATTGAATGTAGAAGCAGATATGAGAATCCAGCTGTCTTCTACTCAGCCAGGCAGTAAAAAGATTTGCAAAAATGCATAACAATACTGCTCTACTTACTAAAATTTTTTGAAAATATAGTTATTTTCATTAAAATATGTTCATCAGATTAACATATTATGGGCTTATATGTTGTTATCTTTTTTTTATTGAGACAGGATCTCGCTCCTATCACCCAGGCTGTAATTCAATGGCTGAATCTCTGCTCACTGCGGCCTTGGCTCTATGGGCTCAGGTGATCCTCCCACCTCAGCCTCCCATCTCAGCCTCCCACCTCAGGCTCCCATCTCAGCCTCCCGAAGTGGGAGGATCTATAGACATGTGCCACCAGGCCCAGCTAATTTTTTGTATTTTTAGTACAGACAGGGTTTTGCTATGTTGCCCAGGCTGGTCTCAAACTCCTGGGCTCAAGTGGTCCATACGGATGCCTCGGCCTCCCATATGTTGTTACCTTCAAATTAATTAATAGTTTTTAAATTTCTCAATTTTAGCATCAAATACAGTAAACATCAATGGATATAGCCCACATAAGCAAACCTTCTTCAGGTTTCTCAATAATTGTTAAAATTGTAAAGGGGTCTGAGGCCAAAAAGTCTGATAAGCTCTGCTGATATTAATCAGTGTCCACACGTCAAAGCGGAGGTCAGCACCTCCTGAAGCTCAAGGCTATGGAGAGGAGAGGTGCACATCTAAACAGATCAGGGTTCCGTTACAATGAAATAAAGAGGAGGTAATTACCAAAAAGGTAACCAGCTGAGCACGGTGGCGCACACCTGTAATCCCAGCAATGTGGGAGGCTGAGGCTGGTGGATCACGAGGTCAGGAGTTGGAAACCAGCCTGGCCAACATGGTGAAACCCCATCTCTACTAAAAATACAAAAATTAGCCAGGCATGGTGGTGCACACCTGTAGTCCCAGCTACTCAGGAGGCTGAAGCAGGAGAATCGCTTGAACCTGGGAGGCAGAGGTTGCAGTGAGCCGAGATCGCACCACTGCATTCCAGCCTGGGCAACAGAGCAAGACTCCTTCTCAAAAAACAAAAAAAAGTAACCAACAGTGTCCACTACACTACACAATATTTTTTAAGTAAACTGAGAAATAAAGTGACTTACCTAATGTCACACACAAGTTCTGACATACTCAGAACTTAAAATCAGGATTTCTGACTACTAGTCAAAATTAGTTGAACTTCTGACTGCTATGCATTCTGCTAAGCCACATTGCTTTCTTGCAAAAGGGCTGAAAGAGATTCTGAAATCCTGGTGAGTGTGGAGTAAGTTGGGCATGCTTATAAAATGCTAGTCAGAGTATAAATGGTACAGTCCTTCCAGAAAGCAATTTGGCAATATGCATCAGGAGCTTTGAAAATGTTCATAGCCTTTAACCCAGTAATCCCACTACTAGGAATCTACACAAAGAAAATAATCAGAAATGTGAATGAAATCCATGTATAAGGATATTCAACAAAATGTTGTCCTTAATAATGAAAAATTGGAAATAACCTGAATGTCCAATAACGTGGGAATAGTTCAAAAAATTCTGATAAAGTTCCTGACTGTTTATAGTGGTTTTCTCATGAGGCAGAAATATAGGGAATATTCATATGTTAAACATCAATGTTTTACAACAAGCATGTGTTACTATGGTGATCAGAAAAATGGTAAAAATTAAAAAATAATTATTGCTTTGAAAAACTTTAATGGCCTGGGAACATGCAATATACTATTGAGTAAAAAAGCATGATACAATCATAAACATATAATGTAATATCATTTATATGTGTGTGGGAAAATTTCAGGAAGGAAATACTCTAAAATGTTAACATTTGTCATTATCTTTAGGTATAAGATTATAGATGATTTGCTCTCTATTTTTTCCTGAAATTTCTAGGGCTTTACAATGAGCATTTTCTTCCTCTGTAATCACAGGAGGAATGAAGGTTATTATATAAATAGGTTCGTGCAGAAAAAGGGAATGAAAATGCAGCAGAGCCAAACATCCCTGCTGACCAGGCAGGGGAGAAGGAGCAGCTGAGGCCCACCTACGGCAGGCACTGTTGGTTGCCTTGCTGAGGGAACTCAGTTATGCTTGGGCCTGCGATGTGTCCAACTCCAGGTAAAAGTCACTTACTTAGCCTCTCTGTAGCCAGAGGTGGGCCTGTGACACACTTCTGACCAATGAGAAGAATTCTCAGGGCTGTGGGAAGCAACCTGTGTCCTCTCTTTTATTCCTGACTTGAAAAATGAATATGATGCCTGGTGCTAGAGCAGCCATCTTTCAACTACGGGGTAAAGAATCACAGTGATGTCAGCCACGGCATTATTAAGCCACTAAACCATCACCAACAAACACCTATCTATGAATTTATTGTTATGTGAGAAAAATAGCCCCCTCTGTGTTTGAGCCATTGTTGTTGGGTTTCCTGATAATTGCAGCCAAATGCATTCCTGATACACCACGATGCACAAATATTAAGAGGATGAAGACTATAGATAGGAAAGTGTTTTGTAAATTGTAAAATACTCTCACACCCAGAGATAATGACAACCATTAAAAACTAGTGCAAAACAGGCAGGGCACGGTGGTTCACGCCTGTAATCCCAGCACTCTGGGAGGCCAAGGTGGGTGGATCACCTGAAGGTCAGGAGTTCGAGACCAGCCTGGCAAACATGGTGAAAGCCCGTCTCTACTTAAAATATAAAAAATTAGCCGGATGTGGTGGCGGGCACCTGTAATCCCAGCTACTTGGGAGGCTGAGGCAGGAGAATTACTTAAGCCCAGGAGGCGGAAGTTGCAGTGAGCCAAAATTGTGCCATTGCACTCCAGCCTGGGCAAACAAGAGTGAAACTTCATCTCAAAAAAAAAAAAAAAAAAAAACTAGTGCAAAACAACAACAAAAAAATGTCTGAAGACACTTGTTGGACATCTTGTGGGCCAAACATCTGAGTGACTGGGTAAATTACCTTCACTTTCTAGCTGGCTGTTTTTTATAGACATGCATAGTCAACGTGTACTTCCCAGAATTAAATCTAAATATCTTATTAACCACATGACTACAGACAACACACTTCTCTTTGGGCCTCAGTTTCTCCATCTGAGAATGGGATTAAGCTCCCATTAGACTTTAAAATATTCAGTTTTTGTTCTGGCTCCCAAATCCCTTGTACTGGCAGCCTAGAACCCAGCAGAGCGACTGGGTCAAGGGAGGTGGCTGCACTCCACAGGAACAATGAGCACATGTTCTAGATCTTCCAGGACAGTCCCAATCTTAAATACTCTGTTCCACTGTCCCCAAAAGTGTGTCCATACACTTCAATGCCTCTTGATTTTTGTGTTTCAAGTGTTGTCACCAGAAATACAGGACATCTCCACAGCAACATATTATATTATACATAGCCAAAATATTGTGTACCTATTGGTCTATTAAAAATGCTCTTATTAAAAAAACAAAATCCCTCACCAGCTTTAAATTCTTTTTAGTATTTTGAAATAAGCTGACACTAAACATAAATTTTCTAAATACTAATGAAGAACTACCAGGAAATGAACCTAGAATGTGCCTTAAAGTCAAGCTTATAGAGCTCAGGCTTTCGGTTCTACCAGAGCTCATTAGCTCTTAGGCCTTGGGGTTCCTGATCTTGTCCTATTCCACATTCCGTCTAAGACCATCACACTAGAGCCTCAAGAGCTACAACAATTCTGCTGCCACCTTTCTGAGTCCCGAAGTCCCAGCACCTGGGTGTCTCCATGGGAACAATGTCATCCTACAGCCCATCTCCTGCCATCTACCAAATGTAGAGGGGTGTTTGGGATGGTCTCATTTAAAATACTGTACATGCTGGGTGGGACTTTTCCTGTTGTCCTTGAATTGTGGCTAATCCAGAGGTACAAGCAAGGAACTCCAAGAAACTTCACACTTGAAAGAAAGCTTTTAATGAGTTGGGGCTTACACCCCCTGTATTAGTCCGTTTTCATGCTGCTGATAAAGACATACCCGAGACTGGGTAATTCATACAGGAAAAAGGATTTAATGGACTTACATTTCCATGTGGCTGAGGAGGCCTCACAATCATGGTGGAAGGCAAGGAGGAGCAAGTCACATCTTACATGGATGGCAGCAGGCAAAGAAAGAGCTTGTGCAAGGAAAATCCCTTTTTTTAAAACCATCAGATCTCATGAGACTTATTCACTGTCACAAGAACAGCATGGGAAAGACCTGCCCCCATGATTCAATTATCTCCCACTGGGTCCCTCCCACAACATGTGAGAATTATGGGAGCTACAAGATGACATTTGGGTGGGGACACAGAGCCAAACCACATCATTCTGCCCCTGGCCCATCCTAAATCTCATATCTTCACATTTCAAAACCAATCACACCTTCCCAACAGTCCCTCAAAGTCTTAACTCATTTCAGCATTAACTCAAAAGTCCAGAGTCCAAAGTCTCATCTGAGACAAGGCGAGTCCCTTCTGTTCATGAGCCTGTAAAATCAAAAAGCAAGTTAGTTACTTCCCAGATACAATGGGGGTACAGGCATTAGGTAAATACAGCTGTTCCGAATGGGAGAAATTGGCCAAAACAAAGGGGATACAGGCTCCATGCAAGTCTGAAATCCAGTAGGGCAGTGAAATCTTTTTTTTTTTTTTGAGACAGAGTCTCACTCTGTCACCCAGGCTGGAGTGCAGTGGTGTGATCTCGGCTCACTGCAAGCTCCGCCTCCCAGGTTCATGCCATTCTTCTGCCTCAGCCTCCTGAGTAGCTGGAACTACAGGCACCCGCCACCATGCCCAGCTCATTTTTATATATATATATATATATTTTTTTTTAGTGGAGCCAGGATGGTCTTGATCTCCAGGAAGTGAAATCTTAAACCTCCAAAATGATCTCCTTTGACTCCATAGTCTAACATCCAGATCACACTGATGCAAGAGGTGGGCTCCCATGGCCTTGGGCAGCTCTGCCCCTGTGGTTTTGCAGGGAATAGCCTCCCTCCTGGCTGCTTTCATGAGCTGGTGTTGTGTTTCTGCAGCTTTTCCAGGCACATGGTGCAAGCTGTCAGTGGATGTACCATTCTGGGATCTGAAATGGTGGCCCTCTTCTCACAGCTCCACTGGGCAGCATCCCAGTGGGGACTCTGTGTGGGGACCCCACATTTCCTTTCCACACTGCCCTAGCAGAGGTTCTCCATGAGAGCCACCCCCTACAGCAAACTTCTGCCTGGACATCCAGGTGTTTCCTAATACATCTTCTGAAATCTAGGCAGAGGTTCCCAAACCTCAATTCTTGACTTCTGTATACTTGCAGGCTTAACACCATGTGGAAGCTGCTAAAGCTTGAGGCTTGCACCCTCTAAAGCCATGGCCCAAGTTCTATGTTGGACCCTTTCAGCCATGGCTGGGATGCAGGGCACCAAGTCTCTAGGCTGTACACTGCACAAAGACCCTGGGCCCAGCCCTTGAAACCACTTTTTTCTCCTAGGCCTCTGGACCTGTGACAGGAGGGGCTGCCTTCAGAGACCTCTGACATGCCCTGGAGACTTTTCCCCATTGTCCTGGGGATTAACATTTGGCTCCTTGTTACTTATGCAAATTTCTATAGCCAGCTCGAATTTCTCCTCAGAAAATGAGTTTTTCTTTTCTATCACATTGTCAGGCTGCAAATTTTCTGAACTTTTATGTTCTGCTTCCCTTATAAAACTAAATGCCTTTAACAGACCCAAGTCACCTCTTGAATGCTTTGCTGCTTAGAAATTTCTTTCTAAATCGTCTCTCTCAAGTTCAAAGTTCCATAAATGTGGGGGACACAAAGCCAAACCATATCCCCACCACCATCACCAGCCCTCATTAAAGGCTTTAAAGAGGCAGCCAAAGCAGTCCCACTCTTGGTCTCCCCTCCCATCAATGTGGACTAAAAGTCAACTGGGAAGGAAGGGTGTGGTGGCCACCAGCACTTTAGGGAAGGCCAGGTGCACAGAGCGGGGCCAGAGGAGGATCTGGTACCTCCTGAGGCTTCAAGGGGGAGAGCTCACAGGTCAGTGAGGAGTAGGAGGTGTGGGACAGTAGCCTGCTGGAAGATGGGACATCCCACCAGAGAAGCACTCGCTGGCAAGTGCTGCTGGTTGGGCCAAAAGAATACTTGATTTTTCCTAGGAAATTTTTAGGAGATTTCTCAGGGACAGGATGGTGGAGTGAACCTGAACACCATGGCAAGAACCACAACCACTCCACGGAGACCATCTTGCCACGGAGGGAGTCCACTACCAACACATAGGCCCACAGAAAGCTGGAGGAGGGCCAGGGACACCTGGCCACCATCTACATGGAGTAGACACACAAGGAGACCCCTGCCTCCAGGAGCTGAGCGGGCAGCATGGGAGAAGCAGACCCACCCCAACCCCTCAAGCTGCGGGTCCAGCCTGTGCTTGCAGGTGGGAGTGGGAGTGGCATGTTTAATTGGATAGGAGATCAAAGTTCTACACTTTTATTTTTCTATCCATGTTTGCCATCTCGATGGGGTTTTCTCCCCACTGCAACCCATCCTGTTGACAAACCAACCAAAGAGAAACTTTTCCCGACATCTCTTCAGGAGAGGTGAGGCAGCTGGCATTTCCCAAAGAAACTTTTCTAAGTCTTCAGGTGAAACAACAAGGAAGTAATGGCAAAAAATAGAAATGGCATAAAGAAAGTGACTTTTCCAAAAGGAAAGTTTCTGTTTCCACGAATCTCAGGGGAGGCAGTGAAGAAAGAGCTCTACTCTTTTCCTCAGTCCGCCAGCCCTGGGGTTTCTGCACCTGCCAATACCCCTGGACTCTGCTGCCCCTCTTTCCCCGCAGCTTCTTGGCTGTCCCCATACATTTTCAGGTGTTCTCTGTTTGGTTCTTAGGACCCTGTGTCCCCGTCTCTTGATAAAGGCAGACCCTTCACAGCATCCTGTCCCCTCTCAGACCGCATGGACCCTCGAAAGGAAAGCCCTTGAGCTCCCGTTTCACTGGAGATGGAGGTGGAGGGTTCTCCACAGAGTCCCCAGGCAGTGGAGGTTGACACTACCATGAGCGAATGAGTGCTCCAGCCCTGAAGCAGCTCTCAAGGCTCCAGGGCCAGGGCAACTGAGCATCACTTTTTGGACAGAGGATTGGATCCCAAAGAAGGCTTCTGTGAAGCAGAGTGAAGAGACAAAATGGTGCTCAAATGGGTGGCTCTTCTGCTCCATGTGTCATCAGATGGGATCATTTACTTACTTGCATTTAGCTGGTAGCTGAAAGGTCCAAGAAGGTGTCACATGTCTGGCACTGTGGCTAGCTTGGATTTCCTCATGGCATGGTGGTCTCAGGCCATTTAGACTGTTTATGTGACAGCTGGCTCCCAAGAGGGAGCATTCCAAGTGTAAGAAAGCAGAAGCTGCATCTCTCTTGAGGCTAAGCTTTGGGAGTTAGGCGATGCCACTTAAGCCATAATCTCCCGACCAGAACAAGTCATAGGCCAATCCAGATTTGAGGGAGCAGAGATAGCCTTTGTCTCTTAACAGGAAGAACAGTGAAGAAAAAAAAATTATATATATATATATACACACACACATATATATATACACACACACATATATATATATATACATATATATATATATAAATTTTTTTTTTTTGAGACTGAGTCTCGTTCTGTTGCCCAGGCTGGAATGCAGTGGTGTGTCTTAGCTCACTGCAACCTCCGCCTCCTAGGTTCAAGTGATTCTCCTGCCTGGCTCAGCATCCAGAGTAGCTGGGAATACAGGCGTGTGCCACCACGCCTGGGTAATTTTTGTATTTTCGATAGAAACGGACTTTCACCATGTTGGCCAGACTGGTCTCAAATTCCTGACCTCAGGTGATCCACCTGCCTCAGCCTCCCAAAGTACTGGGATTACAGGTGTGAGCCACTGCACCTGTCCTGAACCAGATCTACTCCACCACAATAGTGTTACCCTGGTTTTTAAAAAAGGTTTTATACCTTGAAATCCAGAAGATAGAGTAACCCATGACACTAGAAACTTTACCAAATCTCAGAAGGGAAAGGAGAGTTAAATAATCCAATAGAAATCCATATAGATTCTGCAGAGCTTTCTTCAGCCTCATCTCTAAACCCAGAGCAAACGGAAGGTGGGCATGGAGCTGCCCAGGCACGAATAAGATACAAAGAAATAGCATGGAAAGTATGCAAAAATACTACAGAGGAAAGAAAGAAGGAAGGAAGGGAAAGAAGGGAAGGAAGGAAGGGAAAGAAGGGAAAGAAGGGAAGGAAGGAAGGAATAGAGGGAGTGAGAGAGGAAGAGAAAAAGCAAAGTAAAAGCAAAGAAGGAATCACAGCATGCAAAAAACAAAGAACCCATTCTGGAAGAAGACATAATCCAAGGAAAAGACAGAAATTCTTCACAAGTGTTTTACAATAGAAAATAAATCTTTAAAGGAACATGAATTTGATTAAAACAAAAACTCAAAGACAAGATGATAAAACAATAGAATAAGAACAAAAGAGAGAAAGACAGAGACAGAGAGGCAGAGAGAGAACCATAGAGGGGCAGGGGGGGAGAGAGGAGGAGAGGAAAATTATAGTGCTAAGGAAAGAAATAAGGAGGCAAAGCAATAAATAAATAAGAAGCAGAACAGATACATTTCATGTGAATGTATTTGCCAGTAGAAAGGCTTTAGCTAGTGCCAGTGGATGCAGAAGACAAAGACAAGAACTAAAAACAATTAGAGAAAAAAACAATAAATCTAAAGGATGGTGAGAGACCACACAACATAAGGTATTTCATGTCCCTGAGGTAAAGAAGCCAAGAAATGGACTAGAAACATTAAAAGTATATAATACAAGAATTTTTCCGGAAATACAGAAAGAATCAAATCTACATATACTGGTTTCATGAAAAACTAACATGGAAGCTTCAACACCAAGATATATCTAGTTAATGTACTGAACTTCAAGAATTCCTCAGGCATCTTGAAGATGATATAAAATGTTAAATTAATTACTATAACTCAAGTATTAAAAAAAAAAAAGAACAGTGCCTGGCACTTAGTAAGGCCTTCCTAAAAAACAAACAAAAGAACAAAAGCTATGCACAAAAGCAATTAATGTACAAGGAGCAAAACCAAGCTGACCTCAGACTTCCAAAAGCAATATTTAATGTCAGAAAACAATGTAGTGATATTTACAAAGTTTCGAGGAAAAGAGAATGGCACCCAAAATTATAACCATCAAGAAGGCATTTAACACAAAGGCAAAAAGAAGAAATAATTTCTAAGTTCTTTCTCTAAAAAGATAGCACCCAGCAATCATACTTGCAGGAAAAATACCTACTTGATTATAAGATTTCATATATTAAACTATAAATCCAAATAAAAATTCAAGAAAGGAGAAACAGTCAAAAAAGTACTGGTGGTAAGAACTGAAACTATTAGATGCTGAAGGAAGACTAAACAATTGTGGAAATTATGATTACAGAACAAATTTCAACAACATAAACTTTGACAATTTTCTGGTAACTTTTGACAGTGTAAAATTAACAATATAATTAACAAAATTAGGGAGTTGTGAGGAGAGAGGACATGTGAGAAATGCTTATTATCTTATTTTTCATAGCACTTACCCAATTTAAACTGTCTAAATAAGTTTCCAAAAATATATAGCCAATTATTCTAATCTCTTAATGGTTCTCACAATATTTTCATATCTGTTTTCTTAAATGTAGAAGGATTTTATTAAAACAATACCTCTTGTGCAAAGGACACATTTAATAGAAAAGACAAATTTAATTAAATTTCACCAGTTCCTTCAGTTTGATTTCCATTTCTTTTTCTTGTTAAATCCAAGTAACATTTAATTAAACATTTGTTTTAAAAAATAGCACAAATAGTATGATCCCATTTTTATAAAAGTATGTCTGTTAACATTTTTACCTAATATTCTATCCATAAACATATATATATATGAAATAATGTTCATTCAAGGGTGGATATTTATGGGTGGTGCTATGGTTTGAATGTGTTCCCCAGAAAGCATAGGTTGGAAACTTAATCCCCAGTGCAACAGTACTAGGAGGGCTCCATTCTCATAAATGGGTTAATGCCAATTACAAAAAAGCTTGAGGTGTGAGTTCAATCTCTCCCTCCCTCCATCCTTCCTGCCTTCCCTTCCTTTCTTCTTCCTCCCTTCCTCCTCTATCTCTCTCTTTCCCTCTCTTTTTCTCTCTCCCTCCCCTGCCCCCATGCTCTCTTGCCCTCTTGCCTTTCTGCCTTCTACCATGGAATAACACAGCAAAAAAACCCGCACCAGATGCAGGCTCCTCAACCTTGGACTTACCAAACTCCAGAATTATAAGAAATAAATACCTGTTTTTTATAAATTAACCAGTCTCGGGTATTCTGTTATAGGAGCACAAAACAGACTAACAAAGGCACTGAGTGGTTTTGTTGTTGTTGTTGTTGTTGTTGTTGTTGTTTGAGATGGAGTCTCCCTCTGTCGTTCAGGCTGGAGTGCAGTGGTGCGATCTCGGCTCACTGCAACCTCCACCTCCCAGGTTCAAGGGATTCCCCTGCTTCGGTCTCCTGGGTAGCTGGGACTACAGGCGTGTGCCACCACGCCTGGCTAATTTTTTGTATTTTTAGTGGAGAAGGGGTTTCACCGTATTAGCCAGAATGGACTACATCTCCTGACCTCGTGATCCACCCACCTCGGCTTCTCAAAGTGCTGGGATTACAGGCGTGAGCCACCGCGCCCGGCCAAGTGAGTTTTTTTTTTTTACTTTGTTCTTTTTACTCTTTTTTCTTAAAGTATTAGGAGTATTATTTTCACAAAAAATATTATTTAATAAAGATCAGAAGAAAATAAACTAAGCTGTTATCAAATAATCATTAATGTTCAGAAAGATTATGGATTTTTTTACCCCTCTACTTTTCTATATTTTCCAGAGTTGTTCATCTTTCAGATGTCAGCTTAGATGTCATCATTTCTTCCTGATTCTTCACCGATTCCCCTGTCTGGATAGGACCCATTGCCACACCTTCTTATGGGGCTGAATTCTACCCCTATTATAACATTAATCACACTTTAATGTTACTTATAGAATTGTCTTTCTTCCTTTCTACACATCAATCACTTTGAGAGCGGAGGCCACATCTTTTTCTTTTCATTGCTAAAATATCACAAGGCAACTCTACCCAATACATATATACTAAATGAATATATATGCTGAAGTTGTATCACAGAGCAGAGACTACAGCAGCACACAGCAACTGCTTTCTTTTTTGAGGGGGATGGGGTCAGAGTTTCTCTTTGTCATCCGGGCTGGAGTGCAGTGGTGCGATCTTGGCTCACTGCAACCTTCACCTCCTGGATTTAAGCAATTCTCATGCCTCGGCCTCTCGAGTAATTGGAACTACAGGCGTAAGCCACCACACCCAGCTAATTGTTGTATTTTTAGTAGAGATGGGGTTTCACCATGTTGGCCAGGCTGGTCTCAAACTCCTGGCCTCAAGTGATCCACCTTCCTTGGCCTCCCAAAGTGCTGGGATTATAGGTGTGAGCCACTGTGCCCAGCCTAAATATATATTAAGTGAATATATATATTGAAATTGTATCACAGAACAAAGACAACAAACAGCAGCACACAGCAACTGCTTTTTATTTTCTAAGTCGAATCCTCTGGTTTTGCCAAACCTGTCAGGCTATAAGGTACATGGGCCAGGCATGGTGGCTCATGCCTGTAATCCCAGCACTTTGGGAGGTCAAGGCAGGTGGATCACTTGAGCCCAGGAATTCTAGACCAACCTGGCCAACATGGCAAAACCCCGTCTCTACTAAAAATACAAAAATTTGCTGGGTGTGGTGGTGCACACCTGTGGTCCCAGCTGCTCGGGAGGCTGAGGTAGGAGGACAATCTGAGCCTGGGGAGGGAGATGGAAGCTGTAGTGAGCCATGATAGCACCATCCTGAGCAACAGTAAAAACTTGTCTCAAAAAAAAAAAAAAGTTACATGGACATTTTAAGGAGGAAATCATTTTTAAACTCAAAATGTAGTTCCTAGTTTTCCATTTCCCTGATTGAAAAGACAGTCATGAATTATCCTATAAACACTCCCGAAACTGACCCAAATAATTTTGGAAAAATGGAAGTAAATAAATGAAGCAATACTTCTCCAAAAAATTTCTTTTGGTGGTCTGATGATTACAGCATTTTTCTTTTGAGTTTTTTAACTAATTATCTTGGAACATCACTCTATGTCCCTTCCTATTATTGTCTATTCCAGACTTCAAAAGCATGTCTGTACTCTGTATTTTAATTTTCTCATTCCTCATTCTGTCCTTAACCTACACAATCTGGCCTCCAATCCTACTCCATTGAAACAGCTCTTTGCAAAATCATAAATAAAAAATTATTTGGTCCTTTAGCTATGTCTCCTGTCTGCAGCATTTGACATGGTTGCTTATGTCCTCTTTCTGGAAATGTTGCTTCCTCTGGCTTCCCTAACACCCTACCCTCTTGTTTTCCTTTCCCCATTCCTTATAATTAAGGACACATTCTGAGCTCTAAAGAGAGCTTAAGACTTCTTAGCTCCACCTCCAGGGAATGGAGGCGATGTGAGTCAATAGAAAAATGGGCCTCTTCCTTTTAGAGGTATACACTGGGGTCCTGATACCCTCAGCTGGAGCTTTTCAGTAGGGGGAATAAATGAACTTTACATAGAAGCGGCAGCAGGTAAATCTCACCATGCCCTCTTCTCAGCCACTAAGATCTCTTTTATTCCTTCCCTATCTCCTTAGAAGTCTAGCCCACTGTGATGGGGCTGGAGGGAGGGTAGAGGGAGAAGAGGCTACATTAGCTCTGCTCAAGCCTTTAGGAAAGAAGCCTTCAATCTTTCATTTATTTAAATATATGTATTCATCTCCTCCTTTGGCAATTGGAAAGGTTAAACCCCAAGGGTGAGGAGTAGAATAGAAGCTTGGAGGAAAGAGGTTGAGAAGCTGCCTTCTGTCTGTCTTTGGTCAGCATTTCAAATTAGTTGTGAGGCCCTTAGCATTCACACGCTACCCAGCAGAGCTCACCAGGCTAGAAGTTCTGCTCATGACAAAGGCAGCATGCTCACCTGTGACATCTACTGTACATCTTCTCGCCTTCAGGAATCCACGGCAACCAACGTTAATCCAGGAATCAGGCACTCAGGTTTCTCAGCCGAAACTCTCTGAGCAACAATTCTTGGTCTCCTTTGCAGGTTCCTCTTCCTCCATCCTATTCTTAAGTGTTGCTATTTCTCATCCTGGGTCCTCCTTTGTTAGTCCATGTGCTCTCCCTGGATTATCCCTTTTTAAGATCTCTTTAACTATCACCTCTATGCAAACAACTCATTCTCCCATTTCTCTACTACCAGGCCTGATCTCTACCCCAGAGCCACACATCTCTTAATGAACCCCAAGTCCAACCAAGCTGAACCCTTCATCCCTTCTTCCAGTCCTTCTCCTTTCTAGTATTTTGTAGCCTCCTGGAGGCACTCAACTCTGAGACCTGGGCTCATGCTTCACTCCTCCCTCTCTGCTCCTCCAACCCCATGTGCAATCGATCATTTATTCCCATGACTTCTTCTTTCTGAAGATCTCGGATAACCCTTTTATTCCAGCCTCAAATAACCCTGCTTTAGTTCAACCTGTTACCATCTTTCATCTAAAATATTTCAGAAATTTTCTAACTGGTCTCCCTGCATATAGTCATGTTTCCCTTTGAATTCATTCACCGCACGGCTACCACAGTGATCATCTGAAACACAGGTCTAATCACAGTAATTCCCTGCTCAAAATTTCCAGGGTGTCCTTATAGGCTCAAGGTTACAATCTAAATCCCTTCACATGTCACATAAGTCCATGTGTAATTCAACTCTGTTCACCTTTCCCCCAATTTCCCAATACTCCATGCCTCCTTTTTTTTTTTTTTTTTTTTTTTTTTTTTGAGACGGAGTCTCGCTCTGTCGCCCAGGCTGGGGTCCAGTGGTGCGATCTCGGCTCAATGCAAGCTCCACCTCCCAGGTTCACGCCATTCTCCTGCCTCAGCCTCCCAAGTAGCTGGGACTACAGGCATGTGCCACCACGCCCGGCTAATTTTTGTATTTTTAGTAGAGACAGGGTTTCACCATGTTGGCCAGGCTGGTCTCAAACTTCTGACCTCAGGTGATCCACCTGCCTCAGCCTCCCAAAGTGCTGGGATTACAGACATGAGCCACTGTGCCCAGCCTCCATGCCTCCTTTTACACTGTGTTTATATTGAAATTGTTACAGATGTCCCAAGATGTCATATTCTTTCATGACTCTGTGCCTTTTCACATACGATCTCCCCTTTTAAAATACTCTCCCTTCTATCATACCTTGCTTGTTTGGGCAACTCTTAGTCCTTCAAAACTCAGCTCAGCTGTTGTCCCTCTGTGAAGCCCAACTTCACTTCCCCTGGCCATTTTAGTGGCTCTTCCTGCTGGGCTCCCAGAGCCCTTCAAACACCCGCTCCTTCACGGCACAGATCTCACTTAGAGTAATTATCTCTTTAGCAGGTGTTTTTCCCCATTATACTGTAAGCTCCCTGAAGGCAAGGACGGTGTCCTTTTTTCACCCATGTATCCCTGAATCTAGCACAGCATCTTGCCTATATACTAGGCACCAAGTGTAGACTCATTGAAAAATTGGATAAATCTTCTGTTCACCTTACCTTGAAAGACCTTTATGGTGAGATGGGGGAACGGACATATGAATATGCACTTTTTAGGGATGGTTGGGTTCTTTGAGGAAATAGAAGGAAAGGGAGGAAGTGTTGGGTACCTATGAGGGGCCAGATATGTTGCATATGAGGTAGATGTTATATCCCCATTTTATAGACATGTTAACTAAGCTCAGAGACATCACCTAGCTTCTCCAAGATGACAGCCAGTAAGAGGATTGGAATCTTCAAATCCATGACACATGAATTTGGAGCTCCCACATCAGGTGACACATCAGAAGAACCCTGTTACACCCCCGATGTCACCTTCAGGATCCCCCAGCCACAATGCACAGGAAACTGGAGACCTGGGCACAATGCATTGGCTGTGAGACCTTGGGTCTGTCAGTCACCCTTTTTAGGTGTCCATGACCTCACCTAGAAAATGAAGGCAATAAGACTAGGCTTACTTCCCTCAGAGAGTTGTGATGAGGTTCAATCCAGATCAGGTGACTTTGCTTAGAAAGACACCAAGGGAGGGTGGAAGGTGCCCGGATGATTCTCATAAAGCTATGGCAAATAAGTGAAGGAATTCCTCAAAAATATGAAAATACACTCAGAGGAAAAGAGTATGTCATTCTCAATGCCTCTGTACAGGGAGCATTGGGTGATGAGTTGGATGGAGCTCTTGGATTTGGGTGAAGCTGGTGGGGGAAGGCTTCCTTAATGGGGTGAGTTGGCTCAGTTCCTTCAACTTGGAAGGAAGGGAGTCCCATGTTTTGAGGGAGAGAATAAAAAAGACGGAAGAGACCATGGCACCATTAAGGCAAACCTCAGCACTGGTGGAGAACATGGCAATGTGAAAGGAAGTCAAATAAGACAGATTTATCAGCCAGGCATGGTGGCTCACGCCTGTAATCCCAGCACTTTGGGAGGCTGAGGCAGGTGGATCACGAGGTCAGGAGATCAAGACCATCCTGACCAACATGGCCAGGATACAATTTTGTATTTTTGTAGTATCCCGTCTGTACTACAAAAATACAAAAATTAGCTGGGCATGGTGGCGCACGCCTGTAGTCCCAGCTACTCGGGAGGCTGAGGCAGGAGAATTGTTTGAACCCGGGAGGCAGAGGCTGCAGTGAGCTGAGATCGTGCCACTGCACTCCAGCCTGGTGACAGAGCGAGACTCCATCTCAAAAAAAAAAAAGAAAGAAAGAAAGAAAGAAAGAACAGATCTATCTTTCTGGAGTCGGGAATCTGAAATGTGAACTAGCTGAAGATGAAGAATAACCTGCCTTGAACTGCACGGCCCTGTATGGTTTAGAGAGCAGTGCCAACCCTGTGCACATTTGTCCTTCCGACCAGGAAAGAGGCTAGGTGGGAGCCAGGACCTTAGGTGGGGGACTTAGGGACACCGAGTGAGCTTCCCCTGCCACATCACAACACTGGCCAAGTGGTGTGGCTGAGGACTAACCCAGGGTTTGTTTTTGGTTTTTGTCTTAATTGCAAGGTCAGTGTTCTTTCCAGCATATCAAATTAAGGGAAGAATTTATTCCTTCATTTGGTGAAAACTTATGGAGCACCTAAAATGTGCCAGGCATCTGGAATCACTCTGAAATAGCAGTAATTCTGATGGCCACCTGTGAGGAATCCTGCTGGGCGGTGAGAGGCTTGTTGGAATGACCTGAAGTTGTGATAGGAGGTTGGGGTTTGGAAAAGGGACAATAACAACTGCAACAGCAACAGCAACAAAACAACAATAAACATTTACCACTTACCCAGCAGGTTTCCGTGAGCACTTCATGTGACATGAAGCATTGTAAGTGTCATATTATTGAATCCTGTCAACAATATAATGAGGCAGGTACTATTATTCCGTTTGCCACAGATCAGGAAACTGAGGCTCAGAGAAGCAAGGTGAGTTGACAAAGATGGTACGCCTCATACAGGGCATAGTTTGGCTTCTGAGCCAGACTGTCTAACCCAGGCCCTGCATTCAACCACAGGGCTATTCACCATCTGCACTACTAAAGACAAATAAATGATTCTTGCCAGGGAAAGGGCTGCTGAGGGTCAGAGACCTGCTAGAGGTGTGAGGAGGCTGAGGTCTAGCCTCTCCCATAGACACCCTGCTCCTCCTGACCACGCGGCAGGAGCATCCTGTCTGTCCCCCACCCCCACATCTCAGCAACCCTGACCTCCAGCAGGCTGAGGGGATGCTGCCTCCGGAAGCCCCCACATCCTGCATTCTGCTGAACCCACAATGTGTCAGGCCACCCGTCCCAGCTGCAGCACACAGACGGCCGGAGCTGACAGGCTGGGGCTGAAAGACCGGCCCCTCGGCTAGAAATAGCCCTCCGAGAAGTGTGTGGTGGCTACGTGTCCACAGGGAAGGGAGGAGGCAGGGCAGGGGAGCCAAGGAGTCCCAGGATCCCGAGATAACACCAGTCCGGATGTGCAGAGTCCCAAACGTGGTGGGCTGGCCTGGGTCACCGGCTCCAACGAGGTGAGTGGGAACCAGGATGTCTGCTCCTTGACGTGGGCTGCGTGACAAGCCCCAGGCATCCTGAGAGGGTGGGCTGGGTCCCCTAGGGCAGCCTTTGAGCACCAATCAGATTGGACAGCCTGTGTGGACACACACAGACACACACACACACACACACACACACACACACACACATGCGGCTCCTCTGCAGTCCCAAGTTTCCATTGTTCCTTCCTTGGGCAGAATCCCAGCCTTGGAAGCATGGCTGCCTTCCCTCTGGTTTGGGATCAAGGAATTGAGGGGGCTCACAGGAGTAGACAGCAGCCTGGCTGAGCCCTGCAGGCAGAAGAACCAAAGGCTCTAACCATTGCTCCTTCGTCCCCCACCCAGAAAAGAAGTATCAAATCTCGCCCTGAATAGAACTTGTTCCCCATGTACCAAGTTCCCCTCCCTCCCCCAGTCCCTGCCCTTGGCCCGCCACGTGCCCATCCTGGTGGCTTCAGTCCTGAAGATACGTTCTTGGAAACAGGGACATTTGTAGAAGAAGGCTGTGGGGTCACTGACGAAGATCTGAATTCAGAGTAAGAAAATCTGGATTTGACTCTCGGTTCTGCCACATGCTAGGTGTGTGCTCTTTGGCAAGTCACAGATTGTTCCTCAGTTTCTTCAAATGAAAGATGAGGATTCTTCATATCTCATGGGGTTTGGGGAAGATAGAATAAAAGAACGCCTGTGAGAATGCTCTGTGAAAAGTGCACGGTTAGGAAAGTTATTTGCAAATGTAAGGGATGTCATTACACGCGACTTACGGCGCAGGATCTAGTCCCGGCTTCAATGACAGGTCACCTTGGGCATGTGACTTAAACATGTCATGTTATGATACTGCCCCAGCCTGCATCATGGGGTTATACGTAGCCCAGAGTGGGTCTGCAAAAGCACTTTGTCACTGTGGTTGTTATTATACCTGTAGCTAGTGTGTGGACCTTGGTTCAACAGCTTTTCAATCTTTTCACACCATGGCCCACATAGAAAATGAGAATGTTTTGGCCGGGCACAGTGGCTCACGCCTGTAATCCCAGCACTTTGGGAAGCCGAGGCGGGTGGATCACGAGGTCAGGAGATCAAGACCATCCTGGCTAACACGGTGAAACCCTGTCCGTACTAAAACTACAAAAAATTACCTGGGTGTGGTGGCGGGTGCCTGTAGTCCCAGCTACTTGGGAGGCTGAGGCAGGAGAATGGCGTGAACATGGGAGGCGGAGCTTGTAGTGAGCCGAGATTGCGCCACGGCACTCCAGCCTGGGCGACAGAGCAAGACTCCGTCTCAAAAAAAAAAGAGAGTATTTTTAGGGCACAGAGGCCACTCCTGACTCCAGAGGCGATCCATCAGCCCAGATTCCAGCAACTGCAGACTCAGAGAGTCACTGCCTGTATGCATCTCTTACCCCCGTGGTGGCTTCCAGAACATACAGTTCAGGAAGCTCTACCTTAGAATTAAAAATAATAGTAATTCCCTCCTACCCCCAGAAAAAGTGAGATTAGTTTGAGGATAGTGGAGGTGTCTAGAAACTGTTGGAATGCCTCAACCAAGACACAAATTCTTAGACATCTGTAAAGAAAGCCATATATATATTTTTTAACTCTAGAAGCTCGATTTCTGGGTCTAGAGATGATAATGCTGAGGCAATGGTTAGTGCAGCCATGATGGGAGGCTGAGGCACACAGGTTTCAGAGCTGGATCTGCCTGAAGGAACACCTCTGCTAGTTGAATCCCTGTATTCAACAAAGGCCAGAAACGAGACCTGCAGAGGGGAGGGTGAAGGCAGCTTCCAAGACTCGTGGCTCAGCTCCTGCCACTCCATGATGTGTGTTAGTATGGGAAAGACCAGGGCTGGAAACAAAACAATTGTGCAAGAAATGATTCCAAAACCTTCCTTGTAGGCACTAAAAGGAGTTCATACCCCAAGATGAGGGCCATGAAGTTATGGGAAGTCAAGCTTCACTGCTCCCTGGGCAGTGCTAGGACTAAGGAGGGCAGGAGGGGTCTGTGTGCAAAGGGCTCCTCCAATGCCCAAGTGCGGCTTCCATGATCTTCACAGCACGCATATTCCAGGTGGCACAGATGAGGGGTGAGATGCCTGTATGGGGCAGATGAAAAGTCACCTGCTAGTCCTGAGGCAGGCTCAGAGCCCAGGTGGCTGATTCCCTTCCAGTGAGTGTGTTCAAATGAATTACTGCAGTGAGGGGTGCTGGAAGAGCATCTGTGCTCAGGGTCAGAAACCTGATTCTAATTCTAAGCTCTGCCCTCAACTTGTCCGTGTAATCTTGGGCAAATCACTCTGGAGACCTCAGTTTTCTTCTTGTATTAGATCACTACAAAAGTTGCAGTTTTTGCCATTACTTTTTTTTTTTTTTTTGAGACAGAGTGTTGCTCTGTTGCCCAGGCTGGAGTGCAGTGGCCTGATGTCAGCTCACTGCAACCTCCTCCTCCCAGGTTCAAGCAATTCTCATGCCTCAGCCTTCTGAGTCACTGGGGCTACAGGTACCCGCCACCACGCCTGGCTAATTTTTGTATTTTGGGTAGAGACAGGGTTTCGCCATGTTGGCCAGGCTGGTCTCAAACATCTGATCTCAAGTGATCTACCCGCCTCGGCCTCCCAAAGTGCTGGGATTACAGGTGTGAGGCACCGCACCCTTTTAATTAATTAATTTTATTTAATTAAAAGTAATGGGAAAATTTAAAATAATTAATTAAAAGTAATGGCAAAAACCGCAATTACTTTTGCACCGACCTCATAAAAACAGGCAAGGATGATGATCGCCAGGGTTCCCAATGTCCAACTCTCAGATTCTGTTTTCATGGCTCATACAAAGAGGAGGGTGGGGAGAAGAGACTCCAGGGTCACTCCGGTTTGGGTGCATTGGTAGGAAAGGAAGGAGAAGAAACAGAGGGAGGGGATACAAGTCTCCCAAGTTCAGAAAACTGGTGGGGTTCTGATTTGAAAAGGCCCAAAGAGGAGACATGTGGGGGGGCCCTGGGTGGGGACAGCGAGGCTGGGGCTCTTGGTTCCTCCAGTAAGCACCATAAATGCCCTAGTCTGGCCAGCCAAAAGGAGCTGTGGCTTCACAATGACTTGTAGGAAGAACAGCTTGGGGGAAGTGCCTGTCCAAGTGGACTATTTCTATGAGACAACCATTATAAAAATATTTTGAAAAGCTAAAAAGCACCATTCTAATATAAAGTGAAAATACATTTTTCTTGGAGGGTAAAGAGTGATGGAGACAAAGAAAGGAGAGTTAAGGAGACTCCTGGAAGTAAGAATATTTGTAGGGTTTCAGGAGGGAGGAAACAAATGAACAAATCTTCCACTGAGAAACCTTCCTTCAAAGCTGTCCCCCTCTTCCCTGGCTTAGCTCTAAGTAGAACAGTCATAACCCTGTTCTTATCACCCAAAGTGAACCTTTTGTAAAATCACTCACACAGGCTTGGCCTCCCCCACCCGTGGGACACATGTCTTATCTCCCACAAGCTGTAGCGGTGGAGGCCAGGAGAGGGTTTCCAGGAAAAAGAGTGTGTTGGCGGAAAAGAGGAGGGGGTGAGGGGGTGAGGGGTTGAGAGGGAAGGAAAAGGGAGTTGAGGCTGCAGCTATTGATCAATGGCCTGGACTTCAACAGCCTTTGCTCTCAAGTTCTGCTATAACCTTCAGTTTTCTAGGATTCCCCAGCTGAGGGCACCTGAGGTGCTTTAACCTCTTTTTGTCCTGGCAAAATGAGCTTCTGGTTATGGGCACCAAAGTTGAGAGAGGAAGACCATGGATTTCATAATATTACAGAAGCCATGTGTATTTCCTATTGGGAAGTAGGGTGAAGGTTCTACTTATATATTTAGATTTGCTATTGAGGAAATCTGTTACGCTATTATAGGTACCTGTAATGTTACATTATAAAAACATATAATCTAATAATATATATTAGATTAAAGGAATATGCCTTCCTTAAGTTTATCCCTACTCCAGTGTGGACATTTTAAGCAAAGCAGAGAGAGAGAAACAAATCTCCCAGCAGGGAATGTAAACACTTCCAGTCGTCATGGACAAGGTGGGTAACTCCTGTGTAGATGATCAAGTGTAGCAGGTGATAAAGCAAACAGTTTGGGGAAGCTGGATGATGAGACAGCATCCTACCTCCAGACTGCAGCAGCTGAGAGGAGCTTTACAGATGATTTCATCCACATGTCCCACTTCCCCAATTCAAAGCTGGGAGAGCAAGTGCAAGAGGGAGTCACTTGCCTAAGGCTGCATATACAGATCTAAAAAAAAAAAACTTTTTGCCATTACCTTTAATGACTTATTTTTAATTTTTCCATTAGTTTTAATTATATAAAATCAATTAATTAAAAGGGTGCAGTGGCACACACCTGTAATCCCAGCACTCTGGGAGGCCGAGGCGGGTAGATCATGTGGAGGAGCTAACCCACGTGACACGGATGGGTGAGAAATGTTCTTTTGTCTTGTTTTAAAGGACTGAAAGGTAACTGGCTGTGCACAGTGAAATATATGCTGTTTCAGCACATCTCACGGATCTGATCCTGGAATGAATAATTCCAGGCAGCGATGAAATGTTGAACACCTATTGATCAAACACCATTTTGCTCATTTTGCTCACCATTTTGCTGAATTTTGCTCTCTTTTTTTGATAGACTTTATTTTTCAGAGCAGTTACTGGTTTACAGAAAAGGTAAGCATTGGGAGATATACCTAATGCTAGATGACGAGTTAGTGGGTGCAGCACACCAGCATGGCACATGTATACATATGTAACTAACCTGCACAATGTGCACATGTACCCTAAAACTTAAAGTATAATAATAAAAAATAAAAATAAATTTAAAAAAAGATAAATAAAATACAAAAAAAAAAAAAAGTTAAGCAGAAAGTGTGAGGTCCCATATATTCCTTCTCCCTACTCTGCACACAATTTCCCCTATTAACATCTTGCATCAGTGTGGTGCATTTGTTATCACTGATGAAACACTATTGAAGCATTATTATTAACTAACGTCCACTGTTTGCATTAGGGTCTACTCTTTGTGTCGTACAGTTCTACGGGTTTTGACAAATGCATAGTGCCATGTACCCACAGCATCGTACAGAAGCGTGCCACTGCTCCAAACATCCCTGTGCCCCAGTCCTTGACTTTGTGTGCCCTCCCTGTGCTCAGTTCTCCTGTTGTGCAGCTGTCTCAGGCAGTGGATGAAGTGACAACTAACTACCCATGAATGACAGCCTATAGTGTATCAGCTGTATTCAGCTACAGCCCCTAACATCTTACAGGGCCAGACTCACTGTGCACAGCACTTGCCAGTGATGCTCTTGCCTGTAATTATGTCATTGGCTAACGCAATTAGCTCCTGGCTGGCTTCTCTCATCTGCACCTGCTGTTGATTAGCCCTTTGGTTTTTCTGTTTCTGCTGGTTTCCAGGCATTCCCCTCAACTTTTTTTTCAACTTTTATTTTAGAATCGGGGGTTCATGTGCAAGTTTGTTACAAGGTCATATTATGTGATGCTGAGGTCTGGGGAATGATTAAACCCATCACCCATGTAGTGAGCATAGTACTCAATAGGTAGTTTTTCAGGCCTTTCCTCCCTCCTACCCTCCCCTACTAGTAGTCCCCAGTGCCTATTGTTCCCATCTCTTATGTCCACGCATACCCAATGTCTAGCTCCCACTTATAAGTGAGAACATGTGGTCTTTGGTTTTCTGTTTCTGCATTAGTTTGCTTAGGATAATGGCCTCCAGCTGCATCCATGATGCTGCAACGGACATGAATTCATTCTTTTTTATGCAGCCATTCTTTTTGCATGGTTTTTGCGTCAGTTTCTTTTCAGTTACCCTCTCTCTTCTAATGTTCTTCAGAATTCTGATACTCAGCATAGCTGTTTTACACTTTTGAACGACTTTAAACTTCTAAATAAATAAACACTCAGATATGCATATTTAAATACCCTCAAACATTTCCTATTCTTATAAAAACTTTATGCTCTGTATTAAGTTCAAAATAGGTTGCAAATTTTATATTACACATTTGAAAATCGAAGCTTATTTTCCAAAGGCTTCAGTAAATAGCACTTCTATGCCCATCCTTGTCACCTTGTCATCAGCAGTCATTACCAGCTATCAGTGGCCATATTTATAAATTAACAAGTGTGGTCTTTATGAGATCACTGCAAGTGTGGAGATTTATTGGCCATAGTGGCAGAAGTGAAAACTATCACAGCTGAACCGTGGAGAAGCACCGCTACATCTTCTGTGGATTCAAACCCCTTTCCAAGCCTTGATGTCCCCCCGCTGCTGGAATTCCAGGCTTCCTTGCCCATTGGAGAAGCCTGCCCTGAAGACAAGCCCTCCCGTGGGCCTTTATTTTGGAAAGGCTGCCATGACAAAAATAAGCTGGAAATTTTGTCTTGGGGAGGAGAAATTGAACATGTCATTTGGAGGGAAAGAAGGGAACTGGAGACTGATTCTATGGGAGGTATTGGTTCTAGACTAAAAGGGGGTAAGTTCTTGATGTGGCAGAGAACTGCGGTAACCCCAGCCACCAGTGCCATCCCATGCAGGGCCATTATTATATGTATATGTGTGTATGTATCTGTATATATGTATGTATGCACATGTATATAATGGGTGTGTACGTGTATATACACATACATGTAAATATAAAGTCCTGTGGCCTTGGGAACCACCACAAAAGCCTCTGGGGCAGAGCTTGGAAGGAAATGAAGCTTTCAGAAGAGCTGACCACTCTCAAATACAATGGAATGGAATAATTTAAAAGAATGAGGTAAAGATATGCATACTGACCTGGAAAGGTGGTCAAAATAGACTTCAGCGGGCAAAGTGGGTATATATTATATACGGTATGCCCTCAATTTTGTCTTTTAAAAGTGCGTATTTTTCTGGCTGATAGATGCAACATTTTTTTTAAATTTTAAAATAAAAGTGCATATTTAAATATATATACTTAAATATATATAATATACACTTTAGTATTAATATATGTTAAATATATACATATTTAGAAATACATAAATATAAATATATACATATTTTATTAAATATTTATTAATACGCTATATATTTTATTAACATGTATTATTGGCAATATATTAATGTATTTTATTATATTAAATGTAATATATATTTTATATATATGCCCTAAAGCTATAATTTGTCTTTGATAACATTTTACCTCTAGAGGGTACAAACTATATTGGATATTCACTTTCTACTTCATACATTTCTGCATTGATCTACTTTTTAATAAAAACAGATTTTTAAAAATAATGTTTCTTTTCTCTCTTTAAATTCCTACGATAACAGAATGTGTGTATCAGGAGCCAGGATGCTCTTGGGAAAGTCGTCCCCGACACCCCCCAGACCTGCCCATAGGACTGTTTTGAGCCTCAGAAGAGACAATAGATATGAGTGTACTTTATGGGCTGTGAAGTGCTAGACAAATACAAAGAATATTCTGCCTAGTAGATTGCAAATTCCCTGAAGATCAGGACTGTACCTTTTCATTCTCAGACTTCTCTAAAGATTTTCTACAAGGTAGTAGCCATATAACAGGCTTTCCATAAAAAGTTATGTGTTGATTGCTTGGATGCATTAAAGCAAGAGAGAATCAGATTGGCTATAGGGAAGCACATTTTTGCTGTCAAGATGACACTGGGATGACATTTTCAGATGAGATACAGGAATGGCACCTCTCCAGAGAACTTCAAGAAGCCAAAAAAAAAAAATTTTTGTTCTAGATGGCTTAGATATCCATCTCCCTGAACGCTGGAGGTCTGGACGACGTGTAATGCTCTGAGAAAGCAAGAGGGCAGGGACACCATTACTGAAATGGTGGAGACAGACTCAGGAGGAGTGAAGGGACAGGGAGCAGAGGCCTGCCAGGTCCTTCCAGGATCTCAAAAAGAAAAGAAGGCTGCAAGCCACCATGAGACCACCTTCTCTCCTATCTCCCAGCTTTTTTTTTTTTACCTTGATTCCTCTGACATTTTTTCATCATAGCTAAGGACAATGAAGTTGATGTTATTGTTTGAAAATTATTGCCCAGTCTTTACTTTGAGTGAACATGATCTGGGTGAGAATCTTCTTCAGTACCTTCTCAGAGCAGATGCTGATAAAAAGAAGTCAGGAGATGAAGGAAAGTAATGAACTTGCAGGAATACTTTTTTTTTTTTTTTTGACAGGGTCTTATTCTGTCACCCAGGATGGAGTGCAGTGGTGCAATCTCAGCTCACTGCAACCTCTGCCTCCCAGGTTCGAGCAATTCTCCTGCCTCAGCCTCTCGAGCAGCACGCTCGAGAGGCACGCACTCATGCTCAGCTAATTTTTGTATTTTTGTAGAGACAGGGTTTCACCATGTTGCCCAGGCTGATCTCAAATTCCTGACCTCAGGTGATCTGCCCGCCTCAGCCTCCCAAAGTGCTGGGATTACAGGCATGAGCCACTGCGCCCAGCCGGAATACAGATTCTTATAGGCCCTTATCTATACTAAGAGCCTTGATTCTATGAGCGTAAATGCAGGGACTAGACTTGATGCTTCCACACAGCTCCCGGGGCAAATTCTCTTAATGCCAGAGAAATGGGTTCCAAACCAGGCTGGAGACAACAGGTTTCCCTGCCTGCCATGGGACCAGCCTATCTGCTGCATTCAGGTAGCTACCTGGGAACCAAGGACAGTGACGTCCAAACAGCACAAACCCAGGGCCTCCTCCCTGGGCTTCCTGTTCACAGCTGGTATCTATCTGTGTTTCTCTTTGGGCTCCTAAGGTCACACTGGTTCCCAGACCCTTGGACCTGAACTGTGACGGAGGAGTGCCCTCTAGGTGCAAAGGACAGGAACCGACATGTCCTGGCCTCTCCCTTCTCTTACCCACTGAAGCTTCAGAGGAGACCATGCACTGGACTCAAGGACAGGGTACTTGTCAGCACGAGGTACTGATTTAGCATTCAGTACTAAATTCCCTAGAAAGGCCCATTTACATCTTGACCTGCAGTTAGGATGGACAGCCTAGAAGGGAATGGAAAGTTGAGCCTGCCACTGAAGAGGGCCTTAGTCTCTGTGTACTATTTCCAGTGCTTGATGTGTGGTTGGCGCTCAAAGCCTGTTTATTGATAAAGTACTTTAGTATCAGCCACGTCTGGTGTGGAGAATTAGAATCTCCCAGGTGGCTTTGAATAAAGTACAAATAACTGACTTTTGCCCCTGCAGATTCAGTAGGTCTAAGATTAGTCCTGGGGCAATTATGGCTTTAAAACTCCACAGGTAATTCCAGTGAGCAGCCAGATTTGGAAGCCACTGGTAGGGAGTTCAGCCTGGAGCTGGACATTCTGCTGTCTCCGTGTTCCAATGGGCAAATCTTCATCTCCGCTCTCAGTGTTTCCCTATCTCAAATGGGGAGAATTAATCTGAGATTCTTGCGCCTTCCTTTACTCTCTCTAAGTGGGAAATGCTGCTTCTCCTCCCATCCTCCTTAAAAATAAGTCTACTCCTCTGGGCTGGACTCTGCCATTAGAGCCAGATGCTAAGCACACAGGGCTTCTTCTTGGAGGGGAGCCTTTGGACCTGGGTAAGCTGGCACAGGGCTCTCTTTCCTAATAAGACAAGCTGAGGTGGCCACGGAGGAGCCCCTTCCCCAGTCGCTCCAGGAGCTAAGGGAATGACTGAATGGCTGTGGACTTATCCCAAGACACCTGTGCTCCCTCTCCATCATGCTTAGCAGGTGCTGGGGAAAACCCTTCTCTGTGTATCCTACAAAGCTCCCTCAGTTCTCTCCTTCCCTCAAAGCCCTCCTTGACCACAGCATCTACCCACCATGACCTTTTTTTTTTTTTTGGTGACAGATCCTCGCCCTGTCATCCAGGCTGGAGTGCAGTGGTGCAATCTCAACTCACTGCAATCTCCACCTCCCAGTTCAAGTGATTCTCCTGCCTCAGCCTCCCAGGTAGCTGAGATTACACAATACGCCCAGCTAATTTTTTGTATTTTTAATAGAGACAGGGTTTCTACTAAACGGGGTTTAGACAGGGTTTCACCGTGTTGGCCAGGCTGGTCTCGAACTCCTGACCTCAAGTGATCTGCCCACCTCGGCCCCCCAAAGTGCTGGGATTACAGGCATGAACCACCATGCCTGGCCAACATTTCTTTTTTGTGAAGGAGCTTGGTAAAAAAGTGCAGGCAGCAAAGCACTCCTCTATTATTCTCTCGGAAACCCAGGTCTTTACCCGGGGTGAATCTCTAGGGTACATAGTGCTTGTCTCCCCAGGGTTGTTTAGAAGATGTATGACATTAGATGTTTATGTATAAAGCAGGCTTCTTTAGTAATGGCCACAGAATGGTTTATAAATATAGTACCACATCTTCACTGATTTGCTCCTAGTAATGAAGCTCCTCCCACACGGTGCCTTGGATTGAACGAAGATGTTCCCTGCTCAGTTACACTGCAAGCCCCTAGAGGAGTTAGTCCTGCTTTGTAGTCCTACACGCTCCCTTTCATCTCTTACACGGAGAAGGTTCTCAATGGCTGCTGATTGCCTTAAAATTACTTCCCATCTCTTTACCTTTCACAACCAGAATAAGAAATGCAGGGCAAATGTTCCTAAGTGATTTGCATCTCAATTCTGAAAGCTAGCTATTTCTTCAATTAGCTAAGACGTGGCATTATATTTATAATCCACTCTGTGGCTATTAGTAAAGAAGACTGTTTTACATATAAACATTTCATGTCATACTTCTTCCACTCAAACCCGGGGAGACAAGCACCGTGTGTCCTAGAGATTCATCCTGGGTAAAAGCCTGGGTTTTTAGAGAATAACAGAGGACTGCTTTGCCACCTGCACTTTTTTACCAAGCTCCTGGCTCTCATGGCTTTAGCTCTAACATGTTGTATGGGTTTGGACACCTTGAAAAGTGCTTAGGAGGTCTTGGGGCCAGACCTGGATTCAAATCCAACCTCTTCCACATGTTACCTTTCTATCTCTAGGCAAGTTACTTAAACTGTGTGCATAGATCAGTTTCCTGATCTATATAAAGAAAATAACAGCATCTCCTCAAAGAGTTATTCTGAAGATGAAATGGGTTACTACAAGTAAAGCACTTAGAGCAGTAAGTGGAACAATAAGCTCTCCATGAGCGTTAGTTGTTGCTGTGATTCTTTGGAGAAGCAGCCTAGGGAAGGAGAAGACCTTGTCCTGGCTCTACCATTTATTTGCTTTGTACCTTTGGACATGGAAACACTAAGATTTCCATTTCTTCATGTAAAGTATTAAAATCTTGATAATGCATGGAGTGCCTATCTCACAGAGTGGCAGTGAGGTTCAAATAAGCTAATAGATGTGAAAATGCTTTGTAAACTATAAAAAAAACTGTACAAATGTAGGGTAACAAATGCCATCTCTTTCTGTCTATACCTGTATGCTTGCACTCATTTTGTATTATAGTTACTTATTTTTATCTGCCTCCTGCATTAGAGTTGAGCTCCTCAAGATAGGAATCACAACTTGCTGTCTCCTATATCAACCTGTACATGAGTCTAGTTTGATGCCTGTACATGGCATATACTCAGTACAGGGAAACTGGAAGAATACCAGTCTCCTTGTGTGTTTTTTTGGGTGTGTGTTCCAGTAGCTTGCTCCCCTTTAGACTGTATGTGCCAGGACTATTCCGCCCGACATCAGGTGTAGCTTCCCAGAGGGCTCACTGTGAACAGCATCTGCAGGCAGGCATCCAACACCAAGCTGAGCACTCATGTACAGACACTAAATGTGGGGACACCCTGTCCTGAGGCTCGGATCCCCAGTGCTCAGCCAGCAGCTGTTCCAATCCCCATGAGGTCTCTGAATGAGTCTCCTTACTACTGGAGAGACTACTAGTTTAGTTGCCCTCGATAGTCCAAACTAGGGAAATTGAGAAATTGAACCTTGGCATATTCAGTGAAGTCCAGACTAAGGAAGCTGAGAAACTGAACCTTGGCATGTTCACTGACCTCAAGGCCTTACTTCTTTTTCTTCCATTTCAAAATCTTCCCAAAATGGCAACTTTGGCTTTTGTGCCCCTGCTCCCAGCTCCCATCTTTCATGAAGTGGGGGTTCTCAGAGGATGCCATCTGCCTGATGGTGTCATGTATCTCTATATCCTGCAAGCTACCCACCAAATCCTGCTCACAGATTAAGCACTGGATACATACTTGCTGATTGGAATTTAAAGAAAACCAAAATAAGTAAACTCGACGGGAGATTAATTGCCTAGGAGTCGGTTGACTGCTTGACTGAAGCTGGATTTTTTTTTGGGAACCGCTGGCTGCCTTCACATTTCCTGATGGAAGTGGGACAGGTCAACAGACAGCCCAGAGTGGCAGATAACTTTTGCCCACACGTCATTCATTTTTTGGAGCGTTGGCTTGAAATTGAGGGGTGTGTGTGTCTGGAACCGACGTGCCTTCCGTGCGCCTCCGGGGTCTTTGCACTTTCTTTCAATGGGCTGATTACAACACAGAGGATGTGGACAGTGGAGTTTTTCCTGTTTGATGTCACACTGCTACCCTTTAAAAGTCTGACGGCAAAAAGGAGGGAATCCAGTCTAGGATCCTCACACCAGCTACTTGCAAGGGAGAAGGAAAAGGCCAGTAAGGCCTGGGCCAGGAGAGTCCCGACAGGAGTGTCAGGTTTCAATCTCAGCACCAGCCACTCAGAGCAGGGCACGATGTTGGGGGCCCGCCTCAGGCTCTGGGTCTGTGCCTTGTGCAGTGTCTGCAGCGTGAGCGTCCTCAGAGCCTACCCCAATGCCTCCCCACTGCTCGGCTCCAGCTGGGGTGGCCTGATCCACCTGTACACAGCCACAGCCAGGAACAGCTACCACCTGCAGATCCACAAGAATGGCCATGTGGATGGCGCACCCCATCAGACCATCTACAGTGAGTAGGGCTTCAGGCTGGGAAGAAGGGGAGCACCCCTGTTGTCCATCTACAGGAGGCTTGGGGAGGCTGGGGACTAGACTGGAGGGCTAATCCAACCCTCCTAGCTTTCTGCCCAGGAACCACTTATTGTCTTGTGTGTGTGTGTGTGTGTTTGTGTGTGTGTGCGTGTGTATTTAAAACTTAGGGGAAGATTCTGTCACTCTCCTAATTAGCATTTGCTGGTTTTTCTCAATATGAATAATTTTTATTTCAACTAAAACCCTTCCCACAGTAGAAGCCATGTTCCCTTTGCCCCATCAAAAGATTGAAAAAATGTACAGAAAGAAAGGCAAGGAGTCTAAGAGAAAAAGAAGCCAGGCAGATCAACAGACACTAAGTTTCAGCTCATGGACTTTGGACTGGGTTAACTAGGGAGGTTGTAAAGATTCCTGGGTCATACCCAGATTGTTATAGATAAATCTGGGGGCTCTTTCCAACTCTGGCCTTATAAAAATTCTTGGAAAAATGTATTAAAGACAGACTGTCCATGTATGTTTTCTTGGTGAGAATGGCCAAGTATACAACCCATCCACCCATTCATTTGTCCATGCATCCATCCATCCATCCAACAGGTTTAATGGGTGTTTCAGATACCCAGGTACCCAGGTACCCAGTATGAGTTGGTGATTCTTCTCTGTGGAACTGAAAGGTGTCCAGTCAGTAGCAAATCAAGCTAGTTAGAAACTTATTGGCAACATGAGACAACTGGAATGTTTTTAAAGATCAGGTTTGTGGAGAATTGGATCACAATCCACAATAATCAATCCATTAGCAATGATTTAAATGAGGGTCCCTTTGTGTGCACCTATATAAGGGGTAATGTGGTGAAAGCAGGGATAGATATTGAAAAAGACTGGATCTTCTATTTTAAGAAAACATGAGAAAACACCTCAAAGCATACAGAAAAATGCAAACTGATCCAATATAGCTCAAATTAAAGGAAAGAAAAATTAGTTAGACAATCTCTAACTAAAGAAAACATAGGAATTATGATTTGCCCTTTATTGTTGTAATAAATTAATTAATTATTTTTGCTGTGACCTTGCTGTGTGTGAGGCATTTATTCTTCTAGGCTCCAAAGGTCCTTAAACCTGGTTGCAAGATATACAACATGCAAAATTAAGTTGCAAGATATATAACACGCGAAATTGACAGTTTAACCTCTTCAAGTGCTAAATGCATATTGACAGGAGATAAAAGGAGAGAGGAAAGTTCTCTCCAAATACCAAACAGGTTCCAGAACTCCAGAGAATATAGTAAGACTCAGGAGTCAACATCTTGGAAACCAAGTTTGAGTCTCATGGCAAAAATTTCAATTAAATCTGGATACACTTGATGCACCCGAAGTGTTGTTCATTTTATTCATTGGATATTTAATAGGATCTACCATGTGCCTGGCATTCTACCAAGCGCTGTGACTGAAAACTAAGACACAACCCTTCAAGGACCTCGTGGTCTGTCGTCCTACCTTGTCAGCCAGCTCACTACCAGACTTTCAGGAAATGCAATTTTGCATGTCTCATGGAGGGGCCACCCTTACTCTAATTCAAGACTATATGTGGGCCGGGTATGGTGGCTCATGCCTGTAATCCCAGCACTTTGGGAGGCCGAGGCAGGCAGATCACGAGGTCAGGAGATTGAGACCATCCTGGCTAAAACAGTGAAACCCCGTCTCTACTAAAAATACAAAAAATTAGCTGGGCGTGGTGGCGGGCGCCTGTAGTCCCAGCTACTTGGGAGGCTGAGGCAGGAGAATGGCGTGAACCCGGGAGGCAGAGCTTGCAGTGAGCCGAGATTGCGCCACTGCACTCCAGCCTGGGTGACAGAGCGAGACTCCATCTCAGAAAAGAAAAAAAAAAAAAAAGACTATATGTGATTTAAAATGCAGAATAGTAGATTATGGTAAATTATTTTGATTCTCTTAGATGGAAAGGGCTGCATCCAACTAGAGAATGTTTATACAACTTGTCTCGAATCCTGGAATCCCGTTGCTGAAAGGAACTCCTTAAAGACGTTTCTTCCTGAACAAGAATTAGGGTAGAACAGAACAGGCTGGCTACGGTGGGGAGTGAGTGTGAAGAGTCAACCTCCTGGGCTGGCAGTCTGAACTTAGACCTTTTCCTTGAAAGCCCACCTCGTATCAGGCCCCAAGGGATCACTGAGTGCTAGTTAGAGTGAATTAAAATGACAGAGAAGCAGCAAAATAAATTGAACTGACTTCAGATTTTTAAAAATAGAAATGTGATTTTGTTTCCTTAGACATAGACACTAGCTAAACATTGCATCTTTAAAGAGTTAAACATGAATGCGGGGAGGGGAACTTCGGGTCAGGGCAGTGGGAGGGAGATCTACTTTTCTTAGTCTATGTAGATAACTTTTTGTACTGTTCAATGAGTTGTCATGTGTATTATGGGGGAAAAAAAGTGCAGGAAAAAAATTACACACTACAATTAAAAGTTACCCAAAAGAGGCCAGGTGCGGTGGCTCACGCGTATTATCTCAGCACTTTGGGAGGCCGAGGCAGGAGGATCACTTAAAGTCAGGGGTTCGAGACCAGTCTGGCCAACATGGGGAAACCCTGTCTCTACTAAAAATACAAAAATTAGCGGGCTGTGGTGCATGCCTGTAGTCCCAGCTACTTGGGAGGCTGAGGCAGAAGAATCGCTTGTACCCCAGAGGTGGAGCTTGCAGTGAGCCGAGATCGCACCACTGTGCTCCAGCCTGGGCGACAGAGTGAGACTCCGTCTCAAAAAAAAAACGTTACCCAAAAGAAAGAGGAAAGATTAATGCATGTAGATAAGAAGCACAACTAATTAAATGTCTGGTGAAGGATTTGTAATGACCTCATCAGTGACTGTTAAGCAATGTTTTTACACTGATGGAAACCTAAAATGTGAGGGGTATTTTTTCCCCTCCTAATTATCCATTTCTATTGAATTCTGGTTTATCTTATTACTTTGCTGTAAGAAATTCTTAAGAGTTGAGTGCACAACCCATCTTTGGGTCACTGGACTTGACAAAATGAAGTTATCTCCTGCCTACCAGATTCTTCAAGCTCCCTTGGGACTCACAAGCGCTGCTGCCAGGTACCCCTCTGATGTCCTTATCACCCGTTCCATGAACAAGGCCATCCTCTGACTCCCCTTTATCCTTATTATACGGAAACAGCAAGAGAGAGATGCTTATTGTCCCTGGTAATATCATTTCCTAGATCCTGCTATTTTCACTTCCTCCATCTTCCCCACAAGAACTATCTTTATTGAAGCTGAGTTACCGTTGGGCTCCTTCAGCCTTCTTCATACATTTTTCTTTTAAGGTGCTCAAAGCACTTCACTGCTATCATCTTATTTATCACTTACTGGCCACAAGAGTAGAATGGAGTAGATAATTTTCTACTTCTATAAGCAGAGGTTGAAGCAAAATGGTAATGGTAAAAATTACTAGCACTTAGGAAGTGCTTTCTAAAGGATAAAAACATTATCTCATTATGTCTTCAAGATGACCAAATGAGGTAAATGTTTCTGCTGTCCTCATTTTATATGTGAAAAAACAAGAGTTAAAGAACTTAAATTACTGGCTGAAGGTCAGACAGGTAGTAAAAGACCTAGAGGACACCTTGACCCCAAATCCCAAGCTGTTCCAAGGTCACACGCACGGAGACACCTCCGTCATTGAAGGCAAAGTCCATTAAGCCTGCTCAGCTCCAGCAGGCAGGGCTGGTTGCTCCGGCAGTCCATGGTTTGTTCCTTCCTTCTGCAAAATTCTCCCTTGAATCTGTGCAGACTGCGAAAAGATGCCTTTTGAAAGCACAAAGGAAAGAAACTCTGACTCTCTCACATTTTCTAAACTTTCACATTGGCCCACACTGTTTGATGGAAGAGTCTGTGTGCCCTCCGTAGCAGCTGCTCACAGTTCCTCAACCACTGCCGGATGTTTTCTAGGGGGACTGGCTCTGGAAACCAGGAGCGTGTGTGCCATACACACTGCCCACACTGACCCCAAGCATCAAGCCAGCACACCTGTCAAGGCATGGGCCCGGCATAAACAGCAGGTCAGAACACGCCACGTGATGTCCTCTGTTTGCTCGACACTTTCGAGTCACTTTTACCACCATTATCCCCTTCGATCATCACCCTATGAAGTAGGCAGGACAGCCATTGTTCTATTTTACAGCTGAGGAAACTGAGGCTAGTGCAAGGTCAGCAAGTGGCACAATTGGGACCAAAATCCAAGTCCCCTGGTTCTTGGCGCCTGGCTCAGTGCCCCTTCCCCGAGCCCTTAGTGCTGCTGACTCCTTGTCCTCACTGCCTGCAGCATGTATTTTAGCATTTGATATTGTCTTCTCAGACTCTTAGTGATTTCTGCTGGAGGCTTGTTACCGGGTGGTGGGAAGATGTCTCTGACCTGAGTTTCAATCCTGTCTTAGTTTCCTTATCACTTAAATTAGGATATTGCTGCTACTACTACTACTACTAATAATAATAATCAGTACTAACAATATAAAATTTGTTTTGAGAATTTAAAATATGTAAAGTGCTTAGAGTGCAACCGCTCAAAGACCATTACTAAATGTAATTTTTTCCCAATTAGACTGAAAAGTCACCAGAACAGAAACCATTTCTTTTTTTTTTTTTTTTTTTGAGACAGAGTCTCGCTCTGACACCCAGGCTGGAGTGCATTGGTGCAATCTCGGCTTACTGCAAGCTCCGCCTCCCAGGTTCATGCCATTCTCCTGCCTCAGCCTCCTGAGTAGCTGGGACTACAGGTGCCCACCAACACACCTGGCTAATTTTTTTTGTATTTTAGTAGAGAAGAGGTTTCACCGTGTTAGCCAGGATGGTTTTGATCTCCTGACCTCATGATCCACCCGCCTCGGCCTCCCAAAGTGCTGGGATTACAGGCATGAGCCACCGCACCCAGTCGAAACCATTTCTTACACGTTCCTTATATTTCTCCAAAGGTTTACCGCAAAACTAGCCATACATTTGAGACACATAGGCAGACACCACTGTGGAGGAATTTAAGCATCCTTTGCGCCTGTCATACCCCAGTCCACTTTCCGGGAAGCTTCCCTCAAGGTTCCCCTCAGCCAAACTTTGAAACAAATTAACTTCTCTCTTTGGCCCTCTTCCTTTCTCACCTTTCTGGGGCTTGTCTCCACCCTCATTCCCTCTGTTCCGCGTCAGTCCAATTTCAGTCCCTATCATGATTTCTACTCAGCTAGTACCTAATTATTGCTGCTTATTTTCCTCAAAGGTCCTTGTACTGAGCCCGCATGGGGTGGGAGAAGAGCTTTGGCCTTTAAATCACCCCCACGAGGCTCCATCACTTGCTAGGCACAAACATTGGGCATTTACAACCTCTCCAAGCTACAGTTGCAGAAGAGGAATTAGAATCCCTGCGTGGGATTCTAGCTGCCTCCCTGGAGGCTATGAGGTCAGATGAGATGCACCTAGAAATTCTGTGATAGGCAACTGGAAGTGGCCCCAAAGACCTAAAGTAATGATTTTTAACAGAAAATGTCAGGTAATTAAATAACATGTGGGGAAGAAGTCTCGCTGAATTATCAGGCATGTTACACTAGTATATGATCTAATTGTGCCTTTGCCACAAAACAGTAATTTAAAGCCATTATCAATTACTTAAGAGGTAGGTCATGTGAATGGGTTTCAGGCCCTTGTCGGAGACTAGTTTTTGAGAGGGGACACTGAAAGTCCATGAGGGGCTGCACCTGGAGAGGTCACCACCAAGTGAGAAAATGACAAAGAACCAACCCAAGAAGAGCCAAGAAGAAAATTCCATCCGTCACTTATACTGATTCAACATAAACAGTTATACCCTCTGCTCCTAAGCAGCTCACTCTAAGGAAAGCACTGGATAGGCAAACTCAGCTAAAGCAAGTTAAATGGAATACATGCTGTAATAGAGGTGAATGCATTGTCCTGAGGAGCTGAGAAGGAAGAACAACTGATTTTGAATGGAAAGATGAGGAAAGTCTTCATAGAGATGGTGACGCCTGAACCTGGTCTTGAAGAGTGAGTGACTTCAATAAGTAGAGAAGGAAGAGGGAGATCAACTCTACTACCATTCTGTACACATACTGGGTGTTGACTGATGTATTAGACAATTACACAGACATCCAGTAGGAGAATCAGACTCTATGGCAAGCTGGATCCTTGAAAGACATCTCAGCATAGATTTAAAAATCACAAAGTAGAAGGCATGGAAGAATGTGACTATCACCACAAACATTCAAAGGTATTAGTAAGGCAAAAGGGAAAATAAAGACGGTCCAGGTAGAGAGAGAGAAACATGTGTTCAGCACAGGTAGAATAATTCCAGGAGCTCAGAGTGCCCCATACAGGCAACAAGATGAAGCAGGAGGTGAATGACTGTATGTGTGTTGGGGGCAAGAGAGGATGTCAGAAGAAACGCTGAATATGCAGAAATGAGGCTGAATTAAAGAGTGTTGAAGTTATCACCACCCTTAAAATCAATCCAGGGAGGTTTCATGAAGGTAGGTTTTCAGGAGGTGCTTGAAGGTGGGAATTGGATGCGCAATGAGTCTTTGCCCTGCCTGTTTTTCTCCATAGGTGCCCTGATGATCAGATCAGAGGATGCTGGCTTTGTGGTGATTACAGGTGTGATGAGCAGAAGATACCTCTGCATGGATTTCAGAGGCAACATTTTTGGATCAGTGAGTTTCTTTTTTGTGTTGGTCACCATTTGCAAACAATTAACCTAATTTCTTTGACACGACATAGACTTTTCTAGCTTAACAATTCCATTTGCAGTGTACCCTGGTGACCTGTTTCCACTGATACTTCATGCGGTCTAAGTATGAATTAAACGTGAATGCTCACGTTTAATAGCTGGGGTTTGAGCTCAGGCAGTCTGGCTCCAGATCCCAGGCTCTCAGCCCCTAGTCTGCACTGCCCATTGGAACCCACTTTTTTTTTTTATTATTATACTTTAAGTTTTAGGGTACATGTGCACATTGTGCAGGTTAGTTACATACGTATACATGTGCCATGCTGGTGTGCTGCACCCACTAACTCATCATCTAGCATTAGGTATATCTCCCGATGCTATCCCTCCCCCCTCCCCCCACCCCACAACAGTCCCCAGAGTGTGATGTTCCCCTTCCTGTGTCCATGTGATCTCATTGTTCAATTCCCACCTACGAGTGAGAATACGTGGTGTTTGGTTTTTTGTTCTTGCGATAGTTTACTGAGAATGATGGTTTCCAATTTCATCCATGTCCCTACAAAGGACATGAACTCATCATTTTTTATGGCTGCATAGTATTCCATGGTGTATATGTGCCACATTTTCTTAATCCAGTCTATCATTGTTGGACATTTGGGTTGTGGAACCCACTTTTGAATCTAGCACAGGCCCTGGTATGTAGTCGTAGGTCCTCAAGTCATGTCAATTCGCGTTGTAAAGTACATTAGAAAGGGTGAAAAGCCATTAGTGTCTTCTTGAGTCTGGGACTAGCTGTGACTTTGGGTAAATCTCCTCACTTCTCCAAACTTCAGCATTTTCACTTGGAGAAAGTAAAGTGGAATAGACCACGTGACCCGTGGAGCTCCCTCCAGTTAAAGATTTTTAATTAATAACCCCTGCCCCAATTGTGATAGCTATTCATTTGGATTGGTAAGCAAATGATATCCCAAACTAAAGGCTGCTGGCCTCTTTTGGAGGATTTTGAGATAGTAAAATAGTAGGACTGCTTATCTCAGGAGTCTCTGACCACCACACATGCCCACTAGAAACTCCACAAGAACAGAGACTTTCTGTTTTGCTTTCTGCTGCATCCCAGCCCCTACAATAGTGTCTGGCTAGAGTAGGTAAACAAACAAACAAAAAATCTGTTGAACCACTATTGAAATATAGATAACTAACTAAACATCTGTTAACCCCTCTAGGCCTGTAGATAGTCCTGATCTGTAAACTGCTTACTTTGTGGAGCTTGAGGATTAAAAGAAATAACAGGCAAAGGCCTTCGTGGGGCACTCAGTAAAACCCAGTACTAGTGGTAGAGGATTCAAACCCAGCTCATCTGTCAGCAAAGTTCATGTCTCCAATCCCGTCAGTGCTCTCATTCATGTTTGACCCTACACACTCCATCCCCTCTCCTTTCTCCAGTAAAGAGACAAACCCAAGCCAATTTTCAGCCAGCAGAGGCTTGGAAAAGATAGAGGGCAGGAAGGACGAGGTGGTGCCTACTCCAGGAAAATCACAGGCCAGGCCAGCCCGGGCCTCCAGGCAGTAAGCGGAGGCCCCAGTAGTCGTAGTAGTCTCTGAAAGGGCGAACTATATAGTCAGGGCTTGAGCATTAATCAAAACCACTCTACCCCAGCAGGGAACAAAGGGGTGAAGGCTCAACGCCCTAGGAACTGCAGAGCTTCAGGCCGGCTGGCACAAGCACGTGGCCCCAGGAGGAGCTGGGGAGTGGGTGGGGCCCCCACTGCCAGCCTTCACGTGGTTCGCTCTTGTCCTTCCAGCACTATTTCAACCCGGAGAACTGCAGGTTCCAACACCAGACGCTGGAAAACGGGTACGACGTCTACTACTCTCCTCAGTATCACTTCCTGGTCAGTCTGGGCCGGGCGAAGAGAGCCTTCCTGCCAAGCATGAACCCACCCCCGTACTCCCAGTTCCTGTCCCGGAGGAACGAGATCCCCCTAATTCACTTCAACACCCCCATACCACGGCGGCACACCCGGAGCGCCGAGGACGACTCGGAGCGGGACCCCCTGAACGTGCTGAAGCCCCGGGCCCGGATGACCCCGGCCCCGGCCTCCTGTTCACAGGAGCTCCCGAGCGCCGAGGACAACAGCCCGATGGCCAGTGACCCATTAGGGGTGGTCAGGGGCGGTCGAGTGAACACGCACGCTGGGGGAACGGGCCCGGAAGGCTGCCGCCCCTTCCCCAAGTTCATCTAGGGTCGCTGGAAGGGCACCCTCTTTAACCCATCCCTCAGCAAACGCAGCTCTTCCCAAGGACCAGGTCCCTTGACGTTCCGAGGATGGGAAAGGTGACAGGGGCATGTATGGAATTTGCTGCTTCTCTGGGGTCCCTTCCACAGGAGGTCCTGTGAGAATCAACCTTTGAGGCCCAAGTCATGGGGTTTCACCGCCTTCCTCACTCCATATAGAACACCTTTCCGAATAGGAAACCCCAACAGGTAAACTAGAAATTTCCCCTTCATGAAGGTAGAGAGAAGGGGTCTATCCCAACATATTTCTCTTCCTTGTGCCTCTCCTCTTTATCACTTTTAAGCATAAAAAAAAAAAAAAAAAAAAAAAAAAAAAAAAGCAGTGGGTTCCTGAGCTCAAGACTTTGAAGGTGTAGGGAAGAGGAGATCGGAGATCCCAGAAGCTTCTCCACTGCCCTATGCATTTATGTTAGATGCCCCGATCCCACTGGCATTTGAGTGTGCAAACCTTGACATTAACAGCTGAATGGGGCAAGTTGATGAAAACACTACTTTCAAGCCTTCGTTCTTCCTTGAGCATCTCTGGGGAAGAGCTGTCAAAAGACTGGTGGTAGGCTGGTGAAAACTTGACAGCTAGACTTGATGCTTGCTGAAATGAGGCAGGAATCATAATAGAAAACTCAGCCTCCCTACAGGGTGAGCACCCTCTGTCTCGCTGTCTCCCTCTATGCAGCCACAGCCAGAGGACCCAGAATGGCCCCACTCTGTTCCCAAGTAGCTCATGACACAGCCTCACCTTTTGGCCCCATCTCTGGTTTTTGAAAATTTGGTCTAAGGAATAGCTTTTACACTGGCTCACGAAAATCTGCCCTGCTAGAATTTGCTTTTCAAAATGGAAATAAATTCCAACTCTCCTAAGAGGCATTTAATTAAGGCTCTACTTCCAGGTTGAGTAGGAATCCATTCTGAACAAACTACAAAAATGTGACTGGGAAGGGGGCTTTGAGAGACTGGGACTGCTCTGGGTTAGGTTTTCTGTGGACTGAAAAATCGTGTCCTTTTCTCTAAATGAAGTGGCATCAAGGACTCGGGGGGAAAGAAATCCAATAATCAGGGGACATGTTATAGAAGTTATGAAAAGACAACCACATGGTCAGGCTCTTGACTGTGGTCTCTAGGGCTCTGCAGCAGCAGTGGCTCTTCGATTAGTTAAAACTCTCCTAGGCTGACACATCTGGGTCTCAATCCCCTTGGAAATTCTTGGTGCATTAAATGAAGTCAGCTTTCAGTCCCAGGAGCCCCAGTGCTATCTGGAGGAAACAAAGCTTCACAGAGCAAGCGGTAGAGGAGCAGAGGAGCACCAGGCAGGTGGGCCTGACGGTCAGCTCTCATCCCAGCCTTACCCCATTACTGTGGTTCTTCCTGTAAGGGGACTCCATTTTCCTACCTCTCTTTAAATGACCACCTAAAGGACAGTATATTAACAAGCAAAGTCGATTCAACAACAGCTTCTTCCCAGTCACTTTTTTTTCTCACTGCCATCACATACTAACCTTATACTTTGATCTATTCTTTTTAGTTATGACAGAAACATTGGGCAACTGTTTTTACCTGATGGTTTTAAGCTGAACTTGAAGGACTGGTTCCTATTCTGAAACAGTAAAACTATGTATAATAGTATATAGCCATGCATGGCAAATATTTTAATATTTCTGTTTTCATTTCCTGTTGGAAATATTATCCTGCATAATAGCTATTGGAGGCTCCTCAGTGAAAGATCCCAAAAGGATTTTGGTGGAAAACTAGTTGTAATCTCACAAACTCAACACTACCATCAGGGGTTTTCTTTATGGCAAAGCCAAAATAGCTCCTACAATTTCTTATATCCCTCGTCATGTGGCAGTATTTATTTATTTATTTGGAAGTTTGCCTATCCTTCTATATTTATAGATATTTATAAAAATGTAACCCCTTTTTCCTTTCTTCTGTTTAAAATAAAAATAAAATTTATCTCAGCTTCTGTTAGCTTATCCTCTTTGTAGTACTACTTAAAAGCATGTCGGAATATAAGAATAAAAAGGATTATGAGAGGGGAACATTAGGGAAATCCAGAGAAGGCAAAATTGAAAAAAAGATTTTAGAATTTTAAAATTTTCAAAGATTTCTTCCATTCATAAGGAGACTCAATGATTTTAATTGATCTAGACAGAATTATTTAAGTTTTATCAATATTGGATTTCTGGTCATTCTAACCCTAAAGTGTTTTGTTTCTTTCTTTCTTTTTTTTTTTTTTAAGATGGAGTCTTGCTCTGTCACCCAGGCTGGAGTGCAGTGGCACGATCTCGGCTCACTGCAACCTCTGCCTCCCAGGTTCAAGCGATTCTCCTGCCTCAGCCTTCCAAGTAGCTGGGATTACAGGCACCTGCCACTGCACCTGGCTAATTTTTGTAATTTTAGTAGAGACAGGGTTTCACCATCTTGGCCAGGCTGGTCTCGAACTCCTGACCTCGTGATCCACCCACCTCGGACTCCCAAAGTGCTGGGATTACAGGCATGAGCCACCGCACCCAGCCGTGTTTTCTTTAAAGAGGGAATTTTTATTTGGGAAATACACACCATCACAACCACGTCAGTATCTCAGTAAACCAAATGCTATGCACTTAACACATACACAGTGTTACTGTCCCGTGAGATTTGATAGCAGGACACCAAGATAATGAATCTACATTCTGAGGTTGGTGTTCCCAGAGTTCCTTCTTTCAGAAGGAACTATGAAAAGGAGAGACTTTACATATGGGCATGAGCATTCACTACAGGTCCTTCGCCAAAGACTGGGTAGCTCATGCACGAGGTAAGATACAGTGAGTCCTACAAAGGTCACCTGCTACAGCAGTAGGAGATAGATAGTGAGTGATACCAGATGCTATGCAATGTTGAAACACGTTAGAAATTCAACCACACCTGGGTAAAGAGACCTTACTGAGTGCCTCAGAACTCAAAAGGCTGTTCTTAAAAGACTAAGCCCCAGAGGCAGGGGGTATATCCTAAAACTAAATTCAAAACTGAAACAGACTTGCTCTAAGTGAGAATTATACCAATCCTGGCAAACTACAAGGATCTACCAATAATGTAACTGACCGCCAGAAGAGAACTTAACACCTTTTAAAGGAAGAGGACATGATTCAGACTTAATACATGGTATCCTACACAATCAGTAATAGTAAAATAACTGGACATGAGAAGAAATAGGAAAAAAACATGTGCACAATCAAGAGAAAATGCAGTCACTAGAAACTAGTAAGGTGATCTAAAGATAAAGCTAATATAAATTATCTTATCTGAGTAACAGAGAAGAAATAAGTTTTTTGAAAATGAGTAGAACCTCAATGATCTGTGAGACCTTATTAAGCTGTCCAACATATGAGTAAGTTGAGTCCCAGAAGGAAAGGAGCACAAAGAACTGGGGAGTAAAAAATATTTGAAGATATAGTGGCTGAAAATTTCCCAATTATTGGTTAAAAATAAGTGTACTAATACAAGAAGCTCAGAAAACTCCAAGCAAGACAAATGCAAAGATCACAGTTACGTATATTGCAGTCAAACTGTTAAAAATCAAAAATCAACAGAAAATCTGAAAGCTACTGCAGACAAATGACACTTTATATATAGAGGAACAGCTATAATAGTAATGGATTTCTTGTCATAACAATGGAAACTAGAAGACAATGGAATGGTGTATTGAAAAGGTTGAAAGAAAATAAAAAGCTACCTACCCAGAATTACACATACAGCAAAAATGTCCTTCAAAATTAAGATGGAATAAAAATGGAGAGAAATTATTGCCATGCTGAAAAGGAGTAACACCAGATGGACATTTAGAATTACAGAAAGAAAACCATCATTAAATGTGTGAATACATTTAAACTATATATATTGTATACCTTCTTCCCCGATTTCACTAACAGGCTGCTTAAGGCAAAAATTATAACACTGTATGCAGGTTTTGTAAAATATATAGATGTAATATATAAGGCAAAACTCCCACATAGGATGGGAGGGATAAATGAAACAATATGGTTACAAGATGACAACACTGTATGTAAAAATCTTACAATATTAACTCTAGACTGTGATAAATTAAGGATGCATATTGTAATCCCCAAAGTGACCACTAAAATACTCACAATAAGAAGTCAGGAGTGGTGATATCCACCTGTAGTCATAGCTACTCAGGAGGCTGAGGCTGGAGAATCACTTGAGCCTGGGAAGCGGAGGTTGCAGTGAGCTATGATCGTGCCACTGCACTTCAACTTGGTGACAGAGTCAGACCCTGTCTCTAAAAAAAAAACATTTAAAAATAATAATAATTCAAAGAGGTGTAGGTAAAAAGCCAATAGAGATATTAAAATAGGATACTAAAAAAATTCAGTTATTCCAAAGAAGGGAAGAAAGGAGGAGCAGGAGAATAAAAAATCAAATGGGACAAAGAGAAAAATGATAGACTAAACCAAATTATATTAATAATTACATTAAATATAAATGGGCCAAACACTATAACTAAAGACAGGAGTGGTCAAATTGGATTTAAAAAACACCCAACTATTTGTTTTGTACAAAACACATACTTAAAGAAAAGAATGGAAAGATACACAGTGAAGACATTCAATATAAAAAAATGAACTTACTATATTAATATCATAGAGAATAGGCTTCAAGTGAAGGAATACTGCATAAATAGAGGAACAATTCATAATAATAAAAGGGCTAATTCATCAGGAAGACGTAAAAATCCTAATGGCTCATGTCCCTAAAAACAAAGCAATAAAATACATGAAGAAAACTGACAAAACTGAAAAAATAGACAAGTTCAAATCTTAGTTAGAAATGTGAACACCCCTCTCTCAGTAACTGATTAAACAAATACACAAAAAATTAATAAGGATACAGATATCTGGACATCATTAACTAACTTCATTTAGTTGACATGTGTAGACCACTAAATCCAGCAACTACAGAATACATTCTCTTTCTGAGTACAAATTAAACATCCATCAAAACAGATCATATGCTTGGCTGAGAAGTCTCAATTAACTAAAAATTTCAAAATCTTACAGAATAGTCTCTCCTACCATTTAATTGGAAATCACCAAGCTATTTGAAAAAAATCCTCAAATATTTTGAATCAAATAGCACATTTATAAATAATACATGAATCAAAGAGCAAATCAAAAATAAAATTAGAAAGTACATCTAACTAAATGACAATAAAAATACAACATACCAAAATTTATGATACACAGCTAATGCAGCGCTTAGAAAAGCTCTATATTTTAAAAGCTTATATATAAAAAGAGAGAAGGTTAAAATCAACCTAAGATTATTCATTAAGACTCTAGGAGGACATAAAAAACAAATTAGGTCCAAAATAAGTAGACAGAGGATATAAGAACAGAAATCAATGAATTAGAAAAGAGACAAAAAACAGAAAGGTTGGTTTCAAGAAAAAATTAATAGAACTGAAAAGTTATTTGCCAAGAATATTAAGGAAAAGAGAAAATACAAAATACCAATATGAAAAATGGCAGAGGGGGGAAGGTGTGGTGGCTCACGCCTGCATAACCCAGCACTTTGGGAGGCTGAGGCGGGTGAATCACTTGAGACCAAGAATTCGAGACCAGGCTGGTCAACATGGTGAAACCCTGTCTCAACTAAAATTACAAAAATTAGCTGGGCATGGTGGTGGGCGCCTGTAGTCCCAGCTACTTGGGAGGCTGAGACAGGAGAATCACCTGAACTTGGGAGGCAGAGGTACAGTGAGGTGAGATCATGCCCCACTGCACTCCAGGCTGGGCAACAGAGTGAGGCTACATCTCAAAAATAAATGAATAAATAAATATTTTTTAAAATTTAAAAAAGAAAAATAGCAGAGGCGATATCATGAAATTAAAAAGACAATAAGTGAACATTAAAAATAACTGTGACAATAAATTTGACAATTTCAATGAAAGATAAAGTACTTGAAAAATCTAAATTTATAAAAACTGACACAAGATGACACAGAAAATCTGAATACCTATTACAAAAGTTAAATTATCAAAAAATTCCCACAAACAAAATTCCAGATTCAGATAGTTTCAGTAGCAAATTCTACTAAACATTTCAGCCAATCCTACCCAAACTTTTCCAGAGCAGCATCACCTCTTAACCTGTTATATAATGACAAAACAACTTTGACTTCAAAACGTGGCAAAGAAATGACAAAAAAAAAAAAAACCCAACCAACTACAGATTAAAAACCTTTGCGAACACTGATACAAAAATATTTAACTAAATATAGCAAACCAAATTCAACAATATATAAAAATTTTAATAATACAAGGTGAGTTTATTCCAGGTAGTAAGAAAGATTGATTTAACATTTTAAAATGTAATTCAAGATATTAACAAAATAAAGAAGAAAGATAATATCAGTTCAATAAACACAGGAAAAAATTAGACAAAGTTTAGTATCTATTTATGATAAAAACTCTCAGCAAACTAGGAATGTAAGAGAACTTCCTCCACCTGATAAAATGCATCTATGAAAAACCTACAGCTAACATCATATCTTAAGACAGCTCACAACCTGATCTGAAATTAGGAATAAGCAAAAATGTTTTCTTTCATTATGGATTGAGTTTCCCTTTTCTGAAATGCTTGGGACCAAAAGCATTTTGAATTTTTTATTTTTTCAGATTTTATAAATACATAGAGATGTTCTTAGTGATGCGATCCAAGTCTAAACATGAAATTCATTTACGTTTCATATATTCCTTATACACTTACCGTGAAGGTAATTTTGCACAATATTTTGAATAATTTTGTTCATGAAACAAAGTCTGTATGCATTAAACCATCAGAAAGCAAAGGTATCACCGTCTCATGTCAGTGTTCAAAAAGTTTTGAATTTTGGAGCATTTAGGATTTCAAACTTTTGAATTAGGGATGCTCAACCTGTACTTTTATTTAATTCTGCTGGAGGTCTTAGGCAGTGCAATAAGGCAAGAAACAAATGGCATACAAATATAAAAACGTGTCTACTCTGAGAGGACATGATTGTCTATGTAGAAAGCCCTAGGCTATCCACAAAGCAATGACCAGAACTCAACTAAAACTAAAAATAATATGCAAATTTAGCTACACACACACACACAAATTATATACCAGCAGCAAACACTGGAAAGTAAAATTTTAAATTAAAATGTAAAAATTCAATTTATAACAGGGTCATAAGCATAAAATAGGAACAAACGAAACCATAAAATAATTAGGGACAAATTTAATGTCAAACATAAATATTACACAACACTGATGAGAAAAATTCATTGTATCGATACTGATTTGGAGGACTCAGTATGGTTAAAATGTCAATTATTCCACAAGTACGGTCTCAGCAGCCTTTTTAAAACAGAAATGAACAAGCTGACTTAAAAATGTATATGGAACAAAGTAATCTAACTATATTACATGTGTATAAAACAACCTCACTGGGGTGGTGGGGAAAGGTGCTGACTAACCTAAGTAATTTTGGAAATGAGTGAAGTCTGCAAGACTAAAGGCAAAAGGAACTGCACATAAGCGTTACATTGATGAATACAGATGGTCACATATAGAAATACTTATAGCTATGTATACATATGTGGATTAGTATACACACATATATTTCCTTGTTCTGTCAGCTGAGAGGGCCTAAAGAAAAAATACCTTAATAGTAACCAGCACACCTAGCTCTCATCTTGGTTTTTAACATCATTCTCTAATAAAAAGGAACCACGGTGCCTTGAAGAAATGGCTGGTTCTAGGAATGGGACATGAAATATGCAAGAGGAGCCTAGAGTGTCTAGTACTGACAGAAAGTACATCTGTGTTAAACCAACAGCAACAACAATAAAAACAAGCCAAGTTGATGGGGGTATTTCAAAGGAACACAAGAGCCAACTGAAAGAGCTCCCAATGGCTGAAGCTGGAGCAATTTGAGAAACAACAATAAAAAGTAGCATGGGATTATAACCCAAAGTATAAAATAACTATTCACAAGAACAAAATGATATAAATAAATGATTGAATAAATACATACATAAATAAGGTAATAAGAAAAAAAATCATCCATGAAGAATTCCAAATAACTTGTAGATACTCCCTCCTCAAAAAGAAGGATCATAAATCCCGACTCCTTGTGTGCACAGTGACTTCCTGACTTGTTTCCACAAGTACTGTATGGAAAGACAGAAAAAAAGAATAGCTTTACAACGGAGAAACCTGAAAAACACTACTTTAGCCAGGTGATCAAGGTCAACATCAACAATCAAATGAAACAAGTCGTATTTATATCATCTACCCTTGATATGATGTAATGAAAATGGAACTTTACAGGCCGGGCGTGGTGGCTCACGCCTGTAATCTCAGCACTTTGGGAAGCTGAGGCAGGTGGATCACATGAGGTCGGGAGTTCAAGACTAGCCTGACCAACACAGAGAAACCCCATCTCTACTAAAAATACAAAATTAGCCGGGTGGTGGCTCATGCCTGTAATCCCAGCAACTCAGGAGGCTGAAGCAGGAGAATCGCTTGAACCCAAGAGGCAGAAGGGTTGCGGTGAGCCGAGATCGTGCCACTGCACTCCAGCCTGGGCAACAAGAGCAAAACTCTGTCTCAAAAAAAAAAAAAAAGAAAGAAAGAAAGAAAAGAAATAAAATGGAACTTTACTTTTCAATAACCCCAGTCTAATCATGAGAAAAATATCAGACAAATTCCAACAGACAGTCATCCTACAAAACGCCCAACTAGCAACTCTCAAACTCCCAGGGTCATTGAAAAAAAAACAAAGAAAGTCTGAGAAACTGTTACAGGCAAGAGGAGTCTAAGCACAGAAAGGCAAACACTGCATGATCTCGCTCATATGTGGGAGCTAACAAAGTTGATCCAATAGAAGGAGAGAACAGTGGTTACCAGGAGCTGGAAAGGGGAGGAGAACACGGACAGGGAGAGGCTGATTCATGGGCCCCAAATTATAGTGAGATAGAAGGAATAAGTTCTAGTGTTCTCTTGCACTGTATGGTGACTATGGTTAGCAATACTTCATTGTACATTTTCAAATAGCTAGAAAAGAGGATTTTGAATGTTCCCAACACAAAGAAATGAGCAACGTTTGAGGTGAGGGATATGCCAATTACCCTAATTTGATCATTACATGTTGTATACATTTATCAAAACATCACTCTATACCCCATAAATATGTACAATTATGTGTCAATTTTTTTAAAAAGCAAGGGTAGTTGCACAACAATGTGAATGTACTTAATGCCACGGAACTGTCTACTTAAAAATAGTTGATTTGGTAAATTCTGCTATGTATACTTTCCACATTAAAAAAGCAAGGGTAATGAAATGTATACACACACACACACACACACACACATACACACACACACACACACACGAGGAACCTAAGAAGACATGACAACTAAGCATAATGTGGTATCCTGGATGGGATTCTGGAATAGAAACATGCCATTAGGTGAAAACTAAGGAAATCTGAATAAACTATGGGCTTTGGTTAATAATGTGTCAATATCAATTCATTAACGTAAGATGTTAATAACAGAGGACACTGGATGCAGGTGTATGGGAATTCTACATATTGTCTCAATTTTTCTATAAATCTAAAAACTGCTCTAAAAAGTCTATTTTTAAAAAATTTATGTGGAAATACAAAGGACCTGCAATGAGCCAAAACAACAACAACAACCCTGAAAAAGAACAAGTACATAGGTGACTTATACACTGATTTCAAGACTTGCTATGAATGTAGAATAATCAGGACAGTGTGATATTTGCATACGGATAGACAAAAAGATAAATGGAATTAAATAAGGAGCCCAGCAATACACCAACACTTACACAATAAGTTGAATTATGACAAAAGAACCAAATAAATTCAAGGAAAAAGAAAAGTCTTTTCAACAAATGCTGCTAGAACAATTTGATATCCAGGTAAATAACCATAAGCCTGAACCTGCTACCTCATACCACACACAAAAATTCCAGATGGATCAAGACCTAAATATAAAACTTATAAATCACAAATCTTCTAGAAGAAAACAGAGTCTCCATGACCAGGGGATAGACAAAAATTTCTTAGACAAAAAAAGCAATAATCATAAAACAAACACAATGGTAAATCAGTCTTATGAAAATCAACAACTTAAAAAAATTGATAAATGGTAGAATATTTTATAATAAATATACAGACTGGAATAAAATTATATATAATATATGCAGATACATGTGTATATATACACACATATACACACACACACACACATACATACACACACACACATCTGACAAAGAACTTGTACACCCAAAACACATAAAGAACTCCTACAACTCAAAAATAAAAAGATGACACAATTTTTTAATGGATAAGATTTTAATACACATTTCACAAAGAAAGCTGTATGAATGATCAATAAGAATTGTACATTAAAAAGCATTCCATATCATCAGTTAAAATTGCAGTGATATACTACCATACAACAATCAGAATGGCTAAAATTTTAAAAACTGATAATAACAAATGTTGGCAAGTATGTGAAGCACCTAGAACTCATTGTTGATAAGCATGAAATGGTACAACCACCATGGAAAAAGATCTGGCAAGTTTCTTATAAAACTAAACATACACCAACATATAACCTATAACTCAGCAATTCCACTCCCAGATTATTTACCCAAGAGAAATGAAAACATACGTCCACAAAAAGACTTGTAAAAATATTTATAGCAGCTTTATTCATAATAGCTCCAAACTAGAAATGGTCCTTGTGTTCTATCAATAGAAGAATAAACAAACTGTTGTATATTTATGCATTGGAATTCAACGCAGTAATTTTTTTAAAGGCACAATTAGCAATGAGCACCCCAGCACCCAGATCTTGGTTTCTAAATACCATGCATACCAGGCATCTTTCATTTCATTTCCAAAGAACCAGGGCTCTTTAGAGAAAAAGCTGATTCTGGGGCTGGGGTTCGGGAAGAATGAGTCTGGAGCATATTGTTAATACCAGAAAGAAAGTACTTAAAGAAGGATGAGATTATGTCACCAGAACATAAGAGCCAGCCTGAAAGGGTTCCCACAGGACAAAGTTGGGACTGTGTAACCATAAAATAATAAGAGTACTGTATTATAAGCCCCTGAATAAGAACTTCTGAGCTCATACTGACATAAATAAGTAGGCAAGAAGGGAAAGCTGTCTTAGTACAGAATGCCAACTAATAAATATAGAAGCAAAAGTAGAGTCATGGTGTGAATTGGCTAAAGAAAAAAAAAACAGAGTCAGAAAATAAACAATAAAGGCTAAAAGAGTAGTTGCAAATTTAATGAGGAACCAGACATATTGATACATCCTGTCCCTCCTGACATGACCAAGGACACATCCTTTCTGGGCTGCTTCTGACAAAAGTATACAATCCAAATCTAATAATGAGGATATGTCAGGAAAAAAACCCACAAGAACTCACCTATTTTTTAAAAAGTAACAAGATCAAGAAAGACAAAGTTCATCTGGTTAGATAGATGGTGGGGGAAAAAAGAAGGGCAAAGGAAGGCAAAGGAGTAGACGGAAGGACATGAAGAAACATGACAACTAAATGCAACACAACACACAGTCCTGGATGGATAGGATTCTTGATTCAGAAAAAAAAAAAGCCACAGGTACATCAACAAAATAATTGACAGAATTTAAATATGGTCTAAGGATTAGCTAATAGGCAATATCAATGTCAAATTTCCTGACTCTGATATTTATTCTGGGTTATATATAAGACCATTCTTGATCTCAGGAAACACACATTGAAATTTTGTAGGGGAAGAGTATGGGGACTCAAAGTTACTCTCCAATGTTTCAGGGGAAAACAGAGGGAGAGAGAAAAAATGGCAAAGCAAGTGGGACAACAGGTAAGCAAGTGGTGAATAAGTGTGAAGAGTATACAGCCGTTCCTTCTACTGTTCTTGCAACTTTTCTGTAGGTTTGATAAATCCAAAACAAAAGATTACCAAAACACATGCACATACACGTTACTGTAATTATTCTCTATGAGGATACAGTAGCTCAGCGATATTTCTTTTTTTTTCTTTTTTTTGGAGACGCCCAGCTAATTTTTGTTATTTTTAGTAAAGACAGGGTTTCACCATGTTGGCCAGGCTGGTCTTGAACTCCTGACCTCAGGTAATCCACCCACCTTGGCCTCCCAAAGTGCTGGGATTACAGGCCTGAGCCACCATGCCCAGCCCATTATTTATCAAATGATTTTCTTTCTTTTTTTTTTTTTTTTGAGACCGAGTCTTGCTCTGTCGCCCAGGCTGCAGTGCAGTGGCACGATCTTGGCTCACTGCAAGCTCCACCTCCCGGGTTCATGCCATTCTCCTGCCTCAGCCTCCCAAGTAGCTGGGACTACAAGTGCCCGCCACCACGCCTGGCTAATTTTTCCTATTTTTCAGTAGAGACGAGGTTTCACTGTGTTAGCCAGGATGGTCTCTATCTCCTGACCTCGTGATCTGCCCGCCTTGGCCTCCCAAAGTGCTGGGATTACAGGTGTAAGCCACCGCACCCAGCCACCTCAGCGATTGCTTAGTCACAAAATTACTAAGAACCAGGCCTTGAACCTGAATCCAGGCCTTCTGACAATAGATCTTTCCAGTGTCCCTGCCCTGTCACTTATCAATGAAGAAATCACCCCCTTAGGCCATATTGCTGAACAATGAACCAAGTGATTGAGAACTGTGGGGGGAAATCCTAAAGTTTTTAAAGCACTGGTAGTTACCTGTCATGACGACCTACTTAGCCATCTTGTTTGGACACAAAGGAACTGACACATACTTCAATCTGAAAGCTGTACTTCCAAATTGATGGAGCCCAAAGAAAGAGGGGTAAAAAGCAACATTTACATGAAACAAGGATGTTTTCTAGGAGCCCCATTCAATTTCCAAACTGGTAAGTGCTGCGTCTGATAGCAGGTACTCAGCCCAGCACCACCGCTCTACTGAATACTTCTTTCCTTTGCATCTCCTGTGTCTGTGCTTAACAGGGCTGATAATTATGCCAGGTGGATTCACCTAGGATGATCTATTTCAATTAAATTGTGACTGACCTTAATATAGTGAAGACATATAATAGAACCATTTAACTTACACGAATTCAACTACTTGTAAATGTAATATGCATGCAAGTATACATAATATAAGCATATGTACTTAAGTGATATGGCCAAATATTGTACTTCCTGCATAAGCCTAAGCCATGGAATGGGTGTGAGATGCACTGTTCTCTCAGGGATATCTTACTTTATGTGCTTCCCCTAATATGAGCATGTCCTTGCTGAGTATGACATAGCATTTAAAGAAATTAGAATAAAGATGCTAACTAAAACAGGTTTTTAGTTAAAAAGCAATAAAGGAGAATCCTCATCCAAAAATGGAGATGAATAGTAGGTGAGTGAGGAGTGGGAAGGACAGGAAAATAAGAGACAGGTGAATGGGAGCCATGGTTTCGACTCCAGGTGCAAGGGAGCCTAAGCGACAGGCTCTGCTTGAAGCTGTGAGCCTGGGGTGAAGCCTGGAACTGGAAACTTCTGCCCATTCCCTCTGCTAGGCCTCGGACTAAACCTAACAGAAACAGGCAAGACAAGGTGGGAAAGATGAGTGCGGGGAACACACAGGACTTTTAGGGCAGTGAAAATACTCTGCATGATACTATAATGGTGGAATACACGTCTTCATACATTTGTCCAAACCCACAGATCACGCAACACCAAGAATGAACCCTAATGTAAACTATGGGTTTCAGGTGATGTGGATATGTCAGTGTAATGTGGGCTCACTGATGGTAACAGATGCACTGGTCTGGTGGGGGATGTCGATAGTGGGAGAAGCAATGCGTGTGTAGGGGCAGGGGATAGATGGGAAATCTCTCTACCTTCCTCTCACTTTTGCTGGGAAATTAAAGTTTCTCTTAAAAAATTAAGTCTCTTAAAAAATTCATTTGTTAAAAACAATCAAAAACCAGGGAAAATATTACAAATAAAATATCACTGGATAAAAGACAAAGGCAAAATGAGAGATCTATGACATTCACAGATGGGAGGATGAGAAATCCTAAGCTAACCTAGAAATTCAATGTCCAGGCTCCTTAGTCAGCCATTGGAGGCACTCTGGCCTGGTCCCTGCCAACATCCCTGGCCTTGCTTCTTCAAATGGCCCAACAGCCAGTGCAGCCATCTTCCCTGCCTCCAACCTTGTGCTCCTATAGCACCCCCTACAGCCTGCTCTCCACATTGCAAGCAGGATGGTCCTACTGAAACAAGTCTGATCACATCACTGCCCAAATTGGCCAATGGCATCTCATCTCACTTGAGTAAAAGCCCAAGGCCTCAGCACAGGCCACCAGGCCATGTGACCTGTCCTCTTCTCCCGTCACTCTCCCATCCCCCTTGCTCAAAGGAGTCAAGCCTGATCCTTCCTCATGGCCTCTGCACTCTACTCCCTCCATGCTGCTCCTTTCCCCAGAGCAGCAGATCTTACATCCTTCAGTGCTGACACCATCGAGTCCTCCCTGCCCATCCTGGATAAAGCAGCATTCCTCCCACCAGTCTCCATCCCCCTTACTCTGACCTATTTTGCTCAACAGCACTGACCACAATGTGAGCCAACACAGTCTTCTCTGACAAAACAAAAGTTCCACAAGGACAGAGACTTTGTGTTTTGGTTCATTGCTACATATTCACAGCTTTATCATAGTTGTAATAGTTCTTAAAATAGCCTGGCATGTGTGTGCCATGCTCAAAAAATATGTATTGAATAACTACATAAATGAAGAGATGCATGCGACTCCAATAAAATTTGTAACCGAATTTTTCTGGAAATTGACCAATTGATTCCAAAATTTATATGGAAGAATAAAAGTGCACAAATCATTAAGACAACTTTAAAAATGAACAAGAGGAGGTATCCACCCTTTAAGACAGTCAGCTGCAAAGCCACAGTAACTAAGTATGACACTGATAAGGAAATACATAGATAACTAAAAGAGTCCACAGACTCTAGCAAATGAGGGTGTGTGAGGCCTGAGAGCACACACCACAAACCAATTGGGAAAGAACAGCCTTTATAATGGTGTTGGGATAACTGTTTCAACCACATGAAAAAAAAATTAAATTCTTACCTTATACTATAAAAAGCAAATTTCAATTTCAAGATTTGACATTCAGAAGTTCTCAAAAACTGTAAGAAGACATTACTGTATGACCTCACGGTAGAGAAGTCTTCTTAAAGATACACACCAAAAAAAACCCACAAAGGATAAGGTATATTGGTTTGTCTTAAAAATTAAGAACACATTTAAAAAAAATGCATCATAGGCCAGGCACGGTGGCTTATGCCTGCAATCCCAGCACTTTGGAAGGCCAAGGCAGGTGGATCACCTGAGGTCAGAAGTTCAAGACCAGCCTGGCCAACATGGCGAAACCCCGTCTCTAGTAAAAATACAAAAAAAAAAAAAAAAAGGCCAGGCATGGTGGCGCATGCCTGTAGTCCCAGCTACTCAGGAGGCTGAGGCACAAGAATTGCTTGAACCCGAGAGGTGGAGGTTGCAGTGAGCCAAGGTCACGCCATTGCACCCCAGCCTGGGCAACAGAGAGAGACTGTCTCCAAAAAAAAAAAAAAAGAAAAAGAAAAAAAGCTAAGAAAAAAAAACTGAATATACCTAAATATGCCCACTAATAGAATAAACAAAAATGTGCTATGTTTAATAGAATAGAGTGGTTATAATTAACTAGATCTATATATATCAACATAGGGATGCCTCCAAGACATAAGTAAAAATAAAGAACACAGATGGCTTGATATTTATTTTTAAAGCACCAAAACAGTACCATCTCCTTCCAGACACTAGGTGAAAATATAAGGAACAGATGAACATTGCAAGCAGATGAACAGATGAACATATACACAGACTCACTGCAGTGGCTGCCTCTGGAGGGAACAGGACTGTGAGAGCTGGTTAAAGAGAACTCTACTTTTATCTTTATGTTTTGTTTCTTTTAAAAAAAAAGTGGAAAGATGACTTCAGTATAGTGGGAATGGAGATAATTATTGTCTGTCCTTTTTGCTTATTTTTCAAATTTTTATTTACAGTATACTTCCTCTGATGCTCAAACACGTGCCCTGTTTCAATACTGGTAGAAAACTGGTAGTGCTAGACACACTAAGAACAATATAATACTGAATTTTATATATGATTTAAAATGATGTCAAAGTAAATTTTGACTATATGTGACTATAGCCTTAACTGACAACTTTAGTATTAATCCTCTTTAAAGTTGAGACTCACAGCATTTAGCAACATGGTGACTTAAAAGCGAACTACATGTAAAACAGTTTCTTCATTTAGATAAAGATTTCTGAAAGACCAATCTTGTGTATAAAATTAAGTTAATCAAAATCCCTTTTCTCCAGTGCCATCTGGTGGAAAGAAGAGGCAACCTCACCTGTACCTTCCACAAAATAACCACAGCTGTGGTTATCAGAGCAACATTCTCCCCACCCCAACCACCCCCACTTCCCTGCCCCCAGAGCACCCTCTGTCATCCCCTCTGTCACCTAGGCTGGAGTGAAGTGGTGCGAACTCGGCTCACTGCAACCTCCACCTCCTGGGTTCAAGCGATTCTCCTGCCTCAACCTCCCAAGTAGCTGGGATTACAGGCGCCCGCCACCACGCCTGGCTTTTTTGTATTTGTAGTAGAGACAGGGTTTCACCAATGTTGGCCAGGCTGGTCTTGAATTCCTGACCTTGTGATCCGCCCGCCTCAGCCTCCCGAAGTGCTGGGATTACAGGTGTGAGCCACTGGGCCCGGCCCAGAGCACCATTCTTTACAAAGAAGGTCCCTCTTTTATTCTGAGATTACTGTGTGGTGTTCTGTTAACTGTTTACTTTCTTTAGAGCCTTCCTCAAACTGGAAATTCTTCAGCCTACAGGTTAGATAAGAAGCAAGTGGATATTCTTCATTTTTTTGGCTTTCCTGGTTTCCATTGACTTGACTTTGGCAAGGCATTATTTAGAAAAGGCTGTTCTTTTATCTTCTGCTCCAAGATTCTTTCTTTACTGTATTTAAATCAAATGTTTTAACTTCTTCCCCCAAACCATTCTGTAATCATAATCTGTATTCATCCACATTTCAAGCCCTCTAGAATACAAAATTCCAATAGCTGATTTATATGTAAAACATGTTAGTGTTATTTTGCTTTACATAAATTTATAAGGATTTTTTATTTAAAGGATTTAAAAAATGTAACACATAGTCAATATAAACATGTACTGGGAATTACAAACCATTCTTTCTTCTAAGCACTGGATGAGATACTAAAAACATACAGTATCTTACCAATAGCCATTAAAATAGATTAAAATGAGAAAGAAACTGTTGTAACAAGGTTACTAATCCTCCAACTTTGAATGCTGAGTTCCTTCATCATCCACGTGCAATCCAGAGATGACACGTAGCAGGGTGGTAAAATTATTCTGGAAAATGCCAACTGTACTTAGACAAAATAAGTTAATTCTATATGGTTGTCCATTAAAGTTTTATGTGGCTATGATTCCACTTGAGCTAAAAATTGGCTTTTAACTGTTTCCAAATCAGAACTAGCAGAGGAGAGAAGTAAATAAAGCCAATGGCACTCCCTTCAGAGGCTCAAAATGGTTAGATTTTGATGCAGATTTAACCTTAGCGAGTTTCAGTCAGTCCATTTAGATGATCCTGTAGGTTCATACAAATACACTGAACCATTGGTTTAACTTCTCTTCCTTCCTCAAAGTTTATGATAAAGAGACTTATCCCTGTATTGGGAGTGACTGACATAAGTTCAGATCTGCTCAGAGCGGCTGGTAAGGAACACTTAAGGTCAGTCAGAAAATAATCAAACAGACTTCTCATGTAAGCACCGTGACTCACAACTAAGACACTGGCTGCTAATCCTGGAATACCGCTGTCTGAATTAACTTTAGAGCTGTGATTTTTTCCTAAAGGAAATATCTCTGCCAAAGAAGTTTCCAGACAGTTGCTTGGAGATCCTTGGGAAAACTGTTCTTTTTGATCCGCTTCTTTCAGGATTAGTTGACAAAGAAATTCAAAAAAGTCTATTCCACGCATTTTCACCTACAAGAAAAGAAATAAAAGTCAAAATAAAGTGACATTAATGACTTCCTTAAAACGTTAACATAGAACATAACTGACTGGATTTTTTTCTAATATTGAATGCCAAGTACTACACAAGCAAAAGAATCTCAATCTACATTTCTATTCGTTCAATCAGTAGTTTCACGGACATATATAAGTATCCACCACATTTCTGGAATTATGAAAGCACCATGGAGACCAAGATGAAGAAGATCCAATTCCCAATTCCTGAGTTCAAAGCACTTACCGTCTAGTTAGGGAAATCTACAAGCCAACAGAAACTCATAAAACAGTGCTAACCAGGAAGCTGTCTCTGGCACTTCAGTGCCACTGGAACAACAGCAGCAACAAATCCTTCCCTTACTAAAGTAATGTAAAGTATTTTCAAGAAAATAAAGATTAAGGAGGTGGTGGTGGGTTAGGGGGAATCACCAATATGCAATTCGAAGCAGAACACTCCGAAGAAATGCGAGCACAGGGATGCCACCATGAACAGAGCTGAGGAGGCAGCAAGAGGCTTGAAGACTTCATGTTTTGAGTTATTTCACCTCGAGTGACTTGCCGATCACCCTCTTTGAACTCCACTCCCACCACTAAGCCACTGCTTCATATTCAAAGGTCTTTTTTAGAAGTACCATCTAATAACACCTTTCCTTAAGTCCATTATCAATAATGACAAAGGCAACTGAACAGTAAATAAGATTTTAAATAGAAAAGAATAATTTGCTAAGTAAATAGATAATTTAAAATGGAAAAGAGAATGAACCAAGCAACTTTCAAACTGCTTAGCTAAAATTCCAAAACATCTAATTTTGAGTCTTAATTCAACCATTCTGACATCAGCAGTGCCACATACCTGGTCCAGCGTCTCTCCTCCAGGCGGTGTAAATACAGGGCACTCTTCCCTGGCTGCTTTGGCCATGGCCCTCAGCTCACTTAGTGCTTTGCCTTCTACAACCCCGTATTTCTGAAACAGTCCAATAGATAACAGTTTCTCAAATGAAATTGCAATATAACAATTAAGTTTATGTTTATGGCAAATTTAGAACATTCATCCCAGGAATAAGCTAACTCTCCTCCACTTAATTGATTCTATCTCCTCTGAACTGATAATGAGAATGTGCTCAGTAGAGGGCCATGAACCTTAGAAAATATAATTGAAATCTTAAGTTGTACACTATGTCCAAATGGGTTATTTTAGAAGAACTTGCTATTTCAAGCAGATGGTGGGCATTTATTGAACAAATACAGAGATTTGCACAGATTATAGGACTAGAGATTAACATGCACAAGGTACCAATTCAGCCATCTCCCATCCACACATACTATCCCATTTGATCCCAATGACAGCACCATGAAATAGCTAAATAAATATATCACCATAGTTATAAGGAAGTTGAGTTTCAGAGACGCTAACATGAGAGATCTATTTCTTTTTTTTTTCTTTTTTTTTTTTTGAGACGGAATCTCGCTCTGTCACCCAGGCTGGGGTGCCGTGGCACGATCTCAGCTCACTGCAACCTCCGCCTCCTGGGTTCAAACGATTCTCTTGCCTCAGCCTCCTGAGTAGCTGGGACTACAGGCGCATGCCACCACACCTGGCTAATTTTTTGTATTTTTAGTAGAGATGGTGTTTTACCATGTTAGCCAGGATGGTCTCAATCTCCTGAACTCAAGTGATCTGCCCACCTTGGCCTCCCAAAGTGCTGGGATTACAAGCGTAAGCCACCACGCCAGCCACATGGCAACATTGTTAAGCTATTAAATTGGAAAATCACAGAGTCTAATAATACCAATTGTTGGTGTAAAAAAACAAAACTTTCTCCTAGGTCATTCATGGGACTATAAATTGGCACAGGTTTTCTGGAAGGCAACTTGGCAATATGTATATAAATGCCTTAAAAAAAGTACACACTCGCCGATGTCCATTTCTAGAAATATATAGGTCTACAATGAATTAACTACAAAGATGTTTATTTTAACATTATTTACATCAGTGGTAGTCTAGTGAAAATCTAGCTTTCCATCAGCGTAGCTAGGTTACATAAATTATGCAATATCCATATTTTTCACCTTTACTTTAAACTCTTCTATACTGTGTTAAGTTCTTATGAGCGTACCTTCTTTTATACCTTAAGATGCTTGTCTCGTTTGATTTTAATAATAAGATCCTATATACGAGGGTATGTAACAGTGACTGTCATATGGTAGATTCTTAAATATTTTCACTGATTCGAAATCCCTAGCAGAAATGCATTTAACTTTTAGCCAAGTGACAAACTGAGGTGGCTTACTGATAATTTATGGGGAAGAACAATATGTAAATAAGTTACTCACCCTTTCCCGAAGTCTTGAGTCATACTTTACCGTCATATCTTTGCAAAATTTGCTTCTCTCCAAAATTCCATGCATGGTCTGAAAATCAAGACAATTGTTTCTTTCTTTATAAAAATAATCACCATTCTGGTGGAAGCACTGAAAGAATCTATGTCATCTTAGTGAATAAAAAAGAACTAGAACCAGGCACGGTGGCTCACACCTGTAATCCCAGCACTTTGGGAGGCTGAGGCGGGTGGATCATGAGGTCAGGAGATCGAGACCATCCTGGCCAACATGGTGAAACCCTATCTCTACTAAAAATACAAAAAATTAGCCGGATGTGGTGGCACGCACCTGTAGTTCCAGCTACTCGGGAGGCTGAGGCAGAAGAATCGCTTGAACCTGGGAGGCGGAGGTTGCCGTGAGCTGAGATTGCACCACTGCACTCCAGCCTGGGTGACAGAATGAGACTCCATCTCAAAAAAAAAAAAAAAACTAGAAATGATTTTCCTTTGCAAAAGTTGCCTCTCTGTGTACATCTGTGTACACATCTGTGTCTCTTCATTCCTGATTTTGATATTCTCTTCTAACCTATCTTTTAGTTCAGAAGTCAGCACAATCCAGACCATCATCTGCTTTTGCAAATAAAGTATTTTACTGGGACACAGCCACAGCATTCATTTATGCACAGTTGATGGCTGCTTTCTTGCTATTACCACAGACTTGAACAGGTGTTAACAGAGACTGTATAGACTATAAACCCTAAAAAAAATTACTATCTGGCTCTTTACAGAAAATGTTTACTAATCCCCATTCTAATTCCTTAATTCGCCATTCAAATGTGTCTAAATTGTTGTTAAACCCATCCATTGAGCCTTAATTCCAATTGTATTTTTAGTTCTAGAATTTGCATTTGGCTCTTTTTTACAGTTTATTACAGTTCTGTACTGAAATTCTACATCTTTCACCTATACAAAAATATAGTTATTTTAAAGCTCATGTCTGATAACTCCATCGGGTAAGTCATGTGGCTGTTTCTGTTGTCTTTAGCTCATTTTTATTCACATTTCCTTCTCTCATTGTAAGTCTAGCAATTTTTGATTGACAAGCGACCCTGTCACGTAGAAATAATTTAGGTCCATGATCTGCCTTTTTTAAAAACACATTTCCCAACAAATTAGACATCATCATCATACTGTTTTATATGTACTGTCAATATTTCCTTGTATTTTCCTAAACCTTTACCAACTTCTTTGCTCACTATTCTTTTCTGAGACTCAGATCTCCCTTCTGCAATTATTTTCCTTCTTTTTCATTTTTCCTTTCAAAGTTACTTCAGAATCTCTTTGTCTGAAATGTCATTTCACCTACACAGCAGAAAAAAATCTTGCTGGGTATAAAACTCTAGGTTAATCCTTGTTATTTCTCAGCACAATAAAGAAATCATCAATATGAACAAATTTGCTGACAGCCTAACTAATGGTCTTTAATAAAGGATGGTTTTTTCCTCATTCTTTGGAGTCTTGCAATTTTGCTATAATGAATGTAGATATGGGTTTCTTTATTTATCCTGGTTGGGATTTGGTACACTTCTTGGATCTTTCAACAATTCTGTAAATTCTGTAAAATTGTCAATATTCTGTAACCTCTGAATATCACCTCTTCCTCCCATTCTCTCTGCTATCTCTTTCTGAAAGACATTAGAACTTCTCATCATGCTCTTCATGTCTTCTAAACTCTCCTATTTTATTTATTTTTTAAAGGGATTTTTTTTTTTGAGACAGGGTCTCGCTCTGTCACCCAGGCTGGAGTGAAGTGACACAATCACGATTCACTGCAGCCTCAACTACCTGAGCTCAAGTGATCCTCCCACCCCAGCCTCCCAAGTAGCTGGGACTACAGGCAAGTGCCACCACACTCAGCTAACTTTTTTATTTTCTGTAGAGACAAGGTCTCCCTATGTTGCCCAGGCTGGTCTCAAACTCCTGAGCTCAAGTGATCTTCCTGCTTCGGCCTCCCAAAGTGCTGCAATTTCAGGCATCAGCCACTGTGCCCAGCGAAACTCTCATATTTTAAATCTATCATGCCGTGCTACATTTAGGTTATTATCATATATTTATCTATAAATTAATGATCACTTCAGCCGTGTGTGATCTATACTTCAGTACTTCCACTGAGGTTTTCATTTTTTGGCTTTTTTCTGTTTGTATTTTAATTTTTAATTTTTGTGGGTATACAGTAAATGTATATATTTATGGGGCACATGAGACACTTTGATACAGCCATGCAATGCATGACAATCACATCCTGGTAAGCAGGGTATCCATCCCCATAAGCATTTATCCTTTTTGTTACGAATGATCCAATTATATCCTTTTAGTTATTTTCAAATGTACAATTACATTATTATTGACTATAGCCACCCTGTTGCGCTATCAAATACTAGGTCTTATTCATTCTTTCTTTTTGTACCCATTAACCATCCCCACTTCCCCAACACCTCCCCCTACTACCTTTCCCAGACTCTGGTAACCATCCTTCTACTCTCTATCTCCATGAGTTCAATTGTTTTAATTTTTTGCTCCAACAAATAAGTGAGAACATGACAAGTTTGTCTTTCTGTGCCTGGCTTACTTCACTTAACATAATGACCTCCAGTTCCATCCATGTTGTTGCAAATGACAGGATCTCATTCTTCTCTGTGGTTGAAAAGTACTTAATTGTTTGTGTGTGTACATTTCCTTTATCCATTCATCTGCTGATGGACATTTGGATTATTTCCAAATCTCGGCTACCGTAAAAAGTGCTGTAATATGGGAGTGCAGATATCTCTTCAATATCCTGATTTCCTTTCTTTGGGTACATACCTAGCAGTGGAACTTCTGGATCACATGGTAGCTCTATTTTTAGTTTTTTGAGGAAGCTCCCTCCAAACAATTCTTCACAGTGGTTGTACTAATTCACATTCCCACCAACAGCATACAAGGGTTTCCTTTCCTCCATGGCCTTGTCTGCATGTGTTATTGCCTGTCTTTTGGATAAAACCCATTTTAACTGGGGTAAAATACTCATTGTAGTTTGGATATGCATTTCTCTGATTACCAATGATGTTGAGCACTTTTTCATATGTCTCTTTGTCATTTGTTTTTTTTTTAATATATATTTTTTATTATACTTTAAGTTCTAGGGTACATGTGCATGACGTGCAGGTTTGTTACATATGTATACATGTGCCATGTTGGTGTGCTGCATCCATTAACTCGCCATTTACATTAGGTATATCTACTAATGCTATCCCTCCCCCGTCCCCTCATCCCACAACAGGCCCTGGTGTGTGATGTTCCCCTTCCTGTGTCCAAGTGTTCTCATTGTTCAATTCCCACCTACGAGTGAGAAAATGCGGTGTTTGGTTTTTTGTCCTTGCGATGGTTTGCTGAGAATGATGGTTTCCAGCTTCATCTATGTCCCTACAGAGGACATGAACTCATCCTTTTTTATGGCTGCATAGTATTCCATGGTGTATATGTGCCACATTTTCTTAATCCAGTCTATCATTATTGGACATTTGGGTTGGTTCCAAGTCTTTGCTACTGTAAATAATGCTGCAATAAACATACATGTGTATGTGTCTTTATAGCACATGATTTATAATCCTTTGGGTATATACCCAGTAATGGGATGGCTGGGTCAAATGGTATTTCTAGTTCTAGATCCCTGAGGAATTGCCACACTGTCTTCCACAATGGTTGAACTTGTTTACAGTCCCACCAACAGTGTAAAAGTGTTCCTATTTCTCCACATCCTCTCCAGCACCTGTTGTTTCCTGACTTTTTAATGATTGCCATTCTAACTGGTGTGAGACGGTATTTCATTGTGGTTTTGATTTGCATTTCTCTGATGGCCAGTGATGATGAGCATTTTTTCATCTGTCTGTTGGCTACATAAACGTCTTCTTTTGAGAAGTGTCTGTTCATATCCTTTGCCCACTTGTTGATGGGGTTGTTTTTTTCTTGCAAAATTGTTTGAGTTCTTTGCAGATTCTGGATATAAGCCCTTTGTCAGATGAGTAGATTGGAAAAATTTTCTCCCATTCTGTAGGTTGCCTGTTGACTCTGATGGTAGTTTCTTTTGCTGTGCAGAAGCTCTTTAGTTAAATTAGATCACATTCGTCAACTTTGGCTTTTGTTGCCATTGCTTTTGGTGTTTTAGTCATGAAGTCCTTGCCCATGCCTATGTCCTGAATGGTGTTGCCTAGGTTTTCTTCTAGGGTTTTTATGGTTTTAGGTCTAACATGTAAGTCTTTAATCCATCTTGAATTAATTTTTGTATAAGGTGTAAGGAAGGGATCCAGTTTCAGCTTTCTACATATGGCTAGCCAGTTTTCCCAGCACCATTTGTTGAATAGGGAATCCTTTCCCCATTTCTTGTTTTTGTCAGGTTTGTCAAAGATCAGATAGTTGTAGATGTGTGGTATTATTTCTGAGGGCTCTGTTCTGTTCCATTGGTCTGTATCTCTGTTTTGGTACCAGTACCATGCTGTTTTGGTTACTGTAGCCTTGTAGCATAGTTTGAAGTCAGGTAGTGTGATGCCTCCAGCTTTGTTCTTTTGGCTTAGGATTGACTTGGCAATGTGGGCTCTTTTTTGGTTCCATATGAACTTTAAAGTAGTTTTTTCCAAGTCTGTGAAGAAAGTCATTGGTAGCTTGAAGGGGATGGCATTGAATCTATAAATTACCTTGGGCAGTATGGCCATTTTCACGATATTGATTCTTCCTATCCATGAGCATGGAATGTTCTTCCATTTGTTTGTGTCCTCTTTTATTTCATTGAGCAGTGGTTTATAGTTCTCCTTGAAGAGGTCCTTCACATCCCTTGTAAGTTGGATTCCTAGGTATTTTATCCTCTTTGAAGCAATTGTGAATGGGAGTTCACTCATGATTTGGCTGTTTGTCTGTTATTGGTGTATAATAAGGCTTGTGATTTTTGCACATTGATTTTGTATCCTGAGACTTTGCTGAAGTTGCTTATCAGCTTAAGGAGATTTTGGGCTGAGACAATGGGGTTTTCTAGATATACAATCATGTCATCTGCAAACAGGGACAATTTGGCTTCCTCTTTTCCTAATTGAATACCCTTTATTTCTTTCTCCTGCCTAATTGCCCTGGCCAGAACTTCCAACACTATGTTGAATAGGAGTGGTGAGAGAGGGCATCCCTGTCTTGTGCCAGTTTTCAAAGGGAATGCTTCCAGTTTTTGCCCATTCAGTATGATATGGGCTGTGGGTTTGTCATAAATAGCTCTTATTATTTTTAGATACGTCCCATCAATATCTAATTTATTGAGAGTTTTTAGCATGAAGGGCTGTTGAATTTTGTCAAAGGCCATTTCTGCATCTATTGAGATAATCATGTGGTTTTTGTCTTTGGTTCTGTTTATATGCTGGATTACGTTTATTGATCTGCATATGTTGAACCAGCCTTGCACCCCAGGGATGAAGCCCACTTGATCATGGTGGATAAGCTTTTTGTTGTGCTGCTGGATTCGGTTTGCCAGTATTTTATTGAGGATTTTTGCATCGATGTTCATCAGGGATATTGGTCTAAAATTCTTTTTTTGTTGTGTCTCTGCCAGGCTTTGGTATCAGGATGATGCTGGCCTCATAAAATGAGTTAGGGAGGATTCCCTCTTTTTCTATTCATTGGGATAGTTTCAGAAGGAATGGTACCAGCTCCTCCTCATACCTCTGGAAGAATTCGGCTGTGAATCCATCTGGTCCTGGACTTTCTTTGGTTGGTAAGCTATTAATTATTGCCTCAATTTCAGAGCCTGTTACTGGTCTAATCAGAGATTCAACTTCTTCCTGTTTTAGTCTTGGGAGGGTGTAGGTGTCGAGGAATTTATCCATTTCTTCTAGACTTTCTAGTTTATTTGTGTAGAGGTGTTTATAGTATTCTCTGATGGTAGTTCGTATTTCTGTGGGATCTGTGGTGATATCCCCTTTATCATTTTTTATTGCTTCCATTTGATTCTTCTCTCTTTTCTTTATTGGTCTTGCTAGCGGTCTATCAATTTTGTTGATCTTTTCAAAAAACCAGCTCCTGGATTCATTGATTTTTGGAAGGGTTTTTTGTTTCTCTGTCTCCTCCAGTTCTGCTCTGATCTTAGTTATTTCTTGCCTTCTGCTAGCTTTTGAATTTGTTTGCTCTTGCTTCTCTAGTTCTTTTAATTGTGATGTTAGGGTGCCAATTTTAGATCTTTCCTGCTTTCTCCTGTGAGCATTTAGTGCTATAAATTTCCCTCTACACACTGCTTTAAATGTGTCCCAGAGATTCTGGTATGTTGTCTCTTTGTTCTCATTGGTTTCAAAGAACATCTTTATTTCTGCCTTCATTTCGTTATGTACCCAGTAGTCATTCAGGAGCAGGTTGTTCAGTTTCCATGTAGTTGAGTGGCTTTGAGTGAGTTTCTTAATTCTGAGTTCTAGTTTGATTGCACTATGGTCTGAGAGACAGTTTGTTATAATTTCTGTTCTTTTGCATTTGCTGAGGAATGCTTTACTTCCAACTATGTGGTCAATTTTGGAATAAGTGCAGTGTGGTGCTGAGAAGAATGTATATTCTGTTGATTTGGGGTGGAGAGTTCTGTAGATGTCTACTAGGTGTGCTTGGTGCAGAGTTGAGTTCAATTCCTGGATATCCTTGTTAACTTTCTGTCTTGTTGATCTGTCTAATGCTGACAGTGGGGTGTTAAATTCTCCCATTATTATTGTGTGGGAGTTGAAGTCTCTTTGTAGGTCACTAAGGACTTGCTTTATGAATCTGGGTGCTCCTATATTGGGTGCATATATATTTAAGATAGTTAGCACTTCTTGTTGAATTGATCCCTTTACCATTATGTAATGGCCTTTGTCTCTTCTGATCTTTGCTGGTTTAAAGTCCATTTTATCAGAGACTAGGACTGCAACCCCTGCCTTTTTTTGTTTTCCATTTGCTTGGTAGATCTTCCTCCATCCCTTTATTTTGAGCCTAGGTGTGTCTCTGCATGTGAGACGGATTTCCTGAATACAGCACACTGATGGGTCTTGACTCTTTATCCAAGTTGCCAGTCTGTGTCTTTTAATTGGAGCATTTAGCCCATTTACATTTAAGGTTAATATTGTTATGTGTGAATTTGATCCTGTCATTATGATGTTAGCTGCTTATTTTGCTCATTAGTTGATGCAGTTTCTTCCTAGCATTGATGGTCTTTACAATCTGACATGTTTTTGCAGTGGCTGGTACTGGTTGTTCCTTTCCATGTTTAGTGCTTCCTTCAGGAGCTCTTGTAGCGCAGGCCTGGTGGTGCCGAAATCTCTCAGCATTTGCTTGTCTGTAAAGGATTTTATTTCTCCTTCACTTATGAAGCTTAGTTTGGCTAGATATGAAATTCTGGGTTGAAAATTCTTTTCTTTGAGAATGTTGAATATTGGCCCCCACTCTCTTCTGGCTTGTAGAGTTTTTACCGAGAGATCTGCTGTTAGTCTGATGGGGTTCCCTTTGTGGGTAACCTGACCTTTCTCTCTGGCTGCCCTTAACATTTTTTCCTTCATTTCAACTTTGGTGAATCTGACAATTATGTGTCTTGGAGTTGCTCTTCTCAAGGAGTATCTTTGTGGCATTCTCTGTATTTCCTGAATTTGAATGTTGGCCTGCCTTGCTAGGTTGGGGAAGTTCTCCTGGATAATATGCTGCAGAGTGTTTTCCAACTTGGTTCCATTCTCCCCATCACTTTCAGGTACACCAATCAGACATAGATTTGGTCTTTTCACATAGTCCCATATTTCTTGGAGGCTTTGTTCGTTTCTTTTTATTCTTTTTTCTCTAAACCTCTCTTCTCACTTCATTTCATTCATTTGATCTTCAATCACTGATACCCTTTCTTTCAGTTGATCAAATTGGCTACTGAAGCTTGTGCATTCATCACGTAGTTCTCATGCCATGGTTTTCAGCTCCATCAGGTCCTTTAAGGACTTCTCTGCATTGGTTATTCTAGTTAGCCATTCGTCTGATCTTTTTTCAAGGTTTTTAACTTCTTTGCAATGGGTTCGAACTTCCTCCTTTAGCTCAGAGAAGTTTGACCATCTGAAGCTTTCTTCTCTCAGCTCGTCAAAGTCATTCTCCGTCCAGCTTTGTTCCGTTGCTGGTGAGGAGCTGCGTTCCTTTGGAGGAGAGGCGCTCTGATTTTTAGAATTTTCAGTTTTTCTGCTCTGTTCTTTCCCCAACTTTGTGGTTTTATCTACCTTTGGTCTTTGATGATGGTGACGTACAGATGGGGTTTTGGTATGGATGTCCTTTCTGTTTGTTAGTTTTCCTTCTAACAGTCAGGATCCTCAGCTGCAGGTCTGTTGGAGTTTGCTGGAGGTCCACTCCAGACCCTGTTTGCCTGGGTATCAGCAGTGGAGGCTGCAGAACAGCAAATATTGCTGAACAGCAAATGTTGCTGCCTGATCGCTCCTCTGGAAGTTTCGTCTCAGAGGGGTACCTGGCCGTGTGAGGTGTCAGTCTGCTCCTACTGGGGGGTGCCTCCCAGTTAAGCTACTCAGGGGTCAGGGACCCATGTGAGGAGGCAGTCTGTCCGTTCTCAGATCTCAAACTCCATGCTGGGAGAACCACTACTGTCTTCAAAGCTCAGTTGGAAATGCAGAAATCACCCGTCTTCTGCGTCGCTCACGCTGGGAGCTGCAGACTGGAGCTGTTCCTAATCGGCCATCTTGGAACCGCCCCCCCCCGCTTTGTCATTTGTATGTCTTCTTTTGAGAAACATCTATTCAGACATTTTGCCCATTTTTAGTTGGATTATTAGATTTTTTCCTATAAAGCTGTTTGAGCTCCTTATATACTCTGGTTATTAATCCCTTGTCAGATGGGTAGTTTACAAATATTTTCTCCCATTCTGTGGGTTGTCTCTTCACTTTGTTGATTGTTTCCTTTGCTGCACCAAAGCTTTTAAACTTGATGTGATCCCATTTGTCCATTTTTGCTTTGGTTGCCTGTGCTTGCAGGTTATTGCTCAAGAAATCTCTGGCCAGAACAATGTTCTGGAGAGTTTCCCCAATGTTTTCTTGTAGTAATTTCATAGTTTGAGGTCTTAGATTTAAGTCTTCAATCCATTTTATTTGATATTTGTATATGCAGAAAGACAGGGGTCTAGTTTCATTCTTCTGTATATGGATATCCAGTTTTCCAAGCACTATTTATTGAAGAGACTCTCCCAATGTATCTTCTTGGCATCTTTGTCAAAAGTGAATTTGCTGCAGATGCATGGATTTGTTTCTGGGTTCTCTATTCTGGTCTATTGGTCTATGTGTCTGTTTTTATGTCAGTACCATGCTATTTTGGTTTCTATAGCTCTTTGTATAATTTGAAGTCAGGTACTGTGATTCTTCCAATTTTGTTTTTGCTAAGGATGGCTTTGGCCATTCTGGGTCTTTTGCAGTTCCACATAAATTTTAGGATGCTTTTTTCTACTTCTGTGAAGAATGTCATTGGTATTTTGATAGAAATTGCATTGAATCTGTAGATTGCTTTGGGTAGTATGAACATTTTAACAATATTGACTCTTCTAATCTATGAATCTAGAATATCTTTCCATTTCTTTGTTGTCCTCTTTAACTTCTTTCATCAGTGTCTTATAGTTTTCCTTGTGGAGCTCTTTCACTTCTTTGGTTAATTCCTGAGTATTTAATTTTATTTGTGGCTACTGTAAATGAGATTACTTCTTCTTTTTCAGATTATTCATTGTTGGCATATTCAAATGCTACTGATTTTTGTATCTTGCTTTGCATCCTGCAACTTTACCGAATGTATCAGTTCTAATTGTTTTTTGGTGGGGTTTTCAGGTTTTTCCAAATATAAGATCCTATCATCTGCAAACAAGGATAATTTGATTTCTTCCTTTCCGATTTAAATGTTCTTTATTTCTTTCTCTTGTCTGATTGCTCCAGCTAAGACTTCCAGTACTACGTTGAATAACAGTGGTGAAAATGGGCATCCTTGTCTTGTTCTAGATCTTAGAGGAAAGGCTTTCAGTTTCTCCTCACTCAGTATGATATAAGCTGTGGGTCTATTGCATATGGCTTTTATTGTGTTGAGGCTTTTACTGTGCTGTTTTATATTGTTCCTTCCATACCTAGGTTGTTTTTGGGTTTTCATCATGAAGGGATGTTAGATTTTATCAAATGCTTTTTCAGCCTCAATTGAAATGATCATATGGTTTCTGTCCTTTATTCTGTTGATATAATGTATCACATTGATTCACTTGTTTATGTTGAAACATCCTTGCATCCCTGGGATTAATCCCCCTCAGTCAGGTAGAATGATCTTTCTAATGGTATTGTTGAATTTGGTTTGCTAGTATTTTGTTAAGGATTTTTGTGTCAATCTTCATCAGGAATACTGGCCTGTAGTTTTCTTCTTTTAATGTGTCTTTGTCTGGTTTTGGTATCAGGATACTACTGGCCTCACAGAATAAGTTTGGAAGTATTCCCTCCTCCTCTATTTTATGGAATAGTTTCAGTAGGATTGGTATTAGTACTTTAGATGTTTGGTAGAATTCAGCAGTGAAGCCATCAGGTCCCAGACTCTTCTTTACTGGGAGACTTTTATAATGGCTTCAATCTTGTTACTTGTTATTATTCTGTTTAGGCTTTGGATTTCTTCCTGGTTCAATCTTGGTAGGTTGCATGTGTCTACGAATTTGTGCATTTCCTCTAGATTTTCCAATTTTTTGGCATATAGTTGCTGATAGTAGCCCTTAATGCTCCTTTGAATTTCTGAGATATTGGTTGTAATATCTCCTTTTTCATCTGATATTACCTATTTGGATCTTTATCTTCTTAGTTAAATCTACCTAAAGGTCTGTCAATTTTATCTTTTCAAAATACCAATTTATCATTTCACTGATCTTTTGGAGTCTTCATTTCAATTTCAATTATTTGTGCTCTGATCATTATTATTTTTCTTCTAATAATTTTGGATTTGGTTTACTCTTGCTTTTCTAGTTCTTTCTTTCTTTCTTTCTTTTTTTTTTTTTGAGACAAAGTTTTGCTTTGTTGCCCAGGCTGGAGTGCAGTGGCACAATCTCAGCTCACTGCAACCTCTGCCTCCCAGGTTCAAGCAATTCTCATGCCTCAGCCTGCTAAGTAGCTGGGATTACAGGTGCCCGCCACCACGCCAGGCTGATTTGTTATTTCAGTGGAGACGGTGTTTCACCGTATTGCCCAGGCTGGTCTTGAACACCTGAGCTCAGGCAATCCTCCCATCTCGGCCTCCCAAAGTGGCTTTTCTAGTTCTTTAAGATGCATTGTTAGATGTTTATTTGGAGTTTTTCTTCTTTTTTGATGTAGGTACTTCCAGCTAAAATTTCCCTAATATTTTTGCTGTATCCCACAGGTTTTGGTATGTTGTGTTTCCATTATCATTTGTTTCAAGAAATGTTTCAATTTAAAGAAATTCTTGTACATATTTCTAGAGTTCTTTGTCTATCCACGTCTTTCTTCCATTACTCTGCCCCACAAATTTAAGTTATGTAAAAATTAACCTCCCCAAATTCCAAGTTTTGTCTCCTTAACTCACGGAGACCTCTAAGCACTACTTGGCTTCCCCTACCAGAGTCTGGAAATTGCTTCAGCCAGAAAACCAGGACACTCCTAGGGCTCACCTTCTTTGTTCTACTTCATTCAGGCATCATAGGCCCACAGTGCCCAAAGTCTAATATCTGAAAACAGTGGTTTCACATATTTTGTCACATTTTCTAATTGTTTATAGGGGAGATGAAATTCCAACAATACCTCACTCACAGTTGGTCACAAAACTCTCCTTCCATGGAGTTTTTAGAAGTAGACTGGGTTCGTTTTTATTTTACTTTTTTTTTATTTTCGAGACAAGAGTCTTGCTCTGTAGCCCAACCATGCAACGGCACGATCTTGGCTCACTGCAACCTCTGCCTCCTGTGTTCAAGCGATTCTCCTGCCTCAGCCTCCCAAGTAGCTGGGATTAAGGTGCACGCCACCACACCCGGCTAATTTTTGTATTTGTAGTGGAGATAGGGTTTCACCATGTTGGCCAGGCTGGTCTTGAACTCCTGACCTCAAGTGATCCACCTGCCTCGGCCTCCCAAAGTGCAGGGATCACAGGCATGAGCTACCATGCCCAACTGGTTTTTCATTTTTATAGTAATCTGTTCCCTGAAGATATTTCTAACAAGTCTTTTATTTCTTTACAGTGACATAGTGGTTTCTTACTCTATCTGGTAATCCTAATACCTGATGTCACGGTGGATTAATTTCTCCTGTCATTTTCCCTGCTCTCTCTCATAATAGCTTATTTATATTCTTGCTGGACTTTTTTTTCTAGGCTACTCTAATTTAAAAATTAATTTTTTAAAAAAGTACAAAATAAAATTAAAATAAATAAGTTCTGTTGAGGAAGGTCATGTCTGTTTGGGATTTAATTCCCTACAGACTCTGGTAGCAGATTTTTCAAGATTATACAATTGTTGAGACTTTTGGCACATCAGCCTAGACCTTGACTCTAAACTCACCTGTTGCTGCGTGTGGTGGCTCACGCCTGTAATCCCAGCACTTTGGGAGGCTGAGGCGGGTGGATCACCTGAGGTTAGGAGTTTGAGACCAGCAACAAACATGGTAAAACCCCATCTCTACTAAAAATACAAAAATTAGCTAGGTGTGGTGGCACACACCTGTAATCCCAGCTATTTGGGAGGCTGAGGCATCAGAATCACTTGAACCCGGGAGATGGAGGTTGCAGTGAACAGAGACTGCACCACTGCACTCCAGCCTGGGCATAGAGTGACGCTCTGTCTCAAAATAAATAAATAAATAAATAAATGTACCTGCTTTGTCCTCATGAGATCACTGGAGAAAGCATGAGTAAACTTCACATTATTCAGAAATATACCAGCAGCTGCTGCTTGTTTAAATCCAGTTTCTGAAAGAGGTTCATCTACTCCTTGTCCTGTGATGTATTAAGAAGAGGAACAATAACATTCAAAACTACATATCAGAGATGTATAAATCACATGTAGAAAATATAAGCTGCATTTATCTAAATTTTAATGAAAGATTTTTTAAGTACTCTTCCACGTAACTTTTCAGGGAGTTATTAGCAAGTAAAAATAAGTTATAAGTCTATAAAGGCTCAGGTATTCAATTATTTTCCAAAAGAATGCTTGCCTAATGGGAATTAGGTGATGATGAGATAGAAATGTCTTAGCTTTTCCCTCTTTTATGTTTGCCCATCTCTTCATTAATTGGCTCTGATCTTACAGGTACTGTGTTGGGGCGGTAGGACCACCATCTAAAAGTTTTTTCCTTCTTTATTCCCATCATCCAAATGCTCAGTATTATAATGGTATTACTTTTCCTCTTTCCTTCCTCCCTTCGTTTCTTTGTCTTTTTCATTTTAAAAATGCTTTGAAACCTCTATTTCCAGGATAACGGTTGGCTGGACACTCTGAAGGGACCTCCTACTAAAGATCTAAATGGTGTATGTGTGTGAGTGTGTGTGTGTGAGTGTGTGTGTCTGTGTGTGTGCTGCATTGCTGGGCCCACAGAACATACAAAAAATCTCCAAGGGACAAAGTAAAGCAACCCCAAAGCCCTGAGCTGAACTGTGAATACCGACATGAAAAAAATGAAGGTGGTGGACTATGAGGACACGCTGGTGGGGCTGGGAGAGGAGGCCTGCTGGAGGGGACGGCAAGCGGGAGGACTAAACACAACATTCTTGGGAGCAAGGGCTCCTGTAAGGAGACTTAATGCAGCCTCAGGCCTGTGGTAAAATAAAATGCAAATCCTTTTCAGAGCAAAGCATTCTCAAAAGAGGCTAACAGGTTTTCCACTAATTTAGAACAAATAATTGTTTAGCCAAAGATTCAACACACAAGAAAATAATCTACCATAAACCAAAGCCACCCATCAAGACTTCAGACATTGAAATCAGCAAATAGGGAATTTACAATAACTATGAATAAAACATAGAGACAGAGTCACAAAATAAGCAAGTAACAGTAAGCATCAAAAATAAGTAGACAATTTTCTAAAATAACCAAATAGATCTTTTAATAATAAAAATCAGGATTGCTGGGGGCTGGAGGGCCCCTCAATGGATAAACAGAGATTCAGATGAAAGGAGGTTTAATGAACTCAAAGACAGGGCAGAAGATATTACCCAGTACACAGCACAGATACAAGGAGATAGAGCATAGCTCAGATATATTAGAGTTCTAAAGGAAAGAATGAGAACTCCTAACGATGCATTGTCTTAGTTGCTGTAACAAAGTACTACAGACTGGGTGGCTTGTTAACAACAGATATTTATTTCTCACAGTTCTGGAGGCTGGAAGTTTGAGGTGAGGGTACCATCATGGTTGGGTTCTGGTGAGGGCCTCTCCACATTACAGGCTGCTGACTTCTCCTTCAGTGCTCCCACGGCACAAAGAGGAAAGAGCTCTCTGGTGTCTCTTGAATAAATTCCATTCATGAGGGCTGCACCCTTGTGACCTAATAACCGCCCAAAGACCCCACCTCCTAATGTCATCATATTGGGAATTATGATTTCAACATGTAACTTTTGGGAAGAAAAACATTCAGTCTATAACATGCATCTAATTGGAACTCTAAAGGAATAGAAAAAAAAAATGGCTGGGCGTGGTGGCTCACGCCTGCAATCCCAGCACTTTGGGAGGCCGAGGGGGGTGGATCACTCGAGGTCAGGAGTTCAAAGTCAGACTGGCCAACATGGCGAAATCCTGTCTCTACTAAAAATACAAAATTAGTTGGGCATGGTGGAGCACGCCTGTAATCCCAGCTACTTGGAAGGCTGAGGCAGGAGAATCGCTTGAGCCCAGGAGGCGGAGGTTGCAGTGAGCCAAGATCACACCACTGCACTCCAGCCTGGGCAACAGGAGTGAAACTCCATCTCAAAAAAATAAAAGAATAGAAAAAATGAAGGAGAGGAATATGAAAAGAAAATAGCTAAGAATTTCACAGAATAAGAAAACATATGTACATCGAGCAGGATACATTAAAAAAAATTCCCCCTAGATATATTATGAGAAACTAAAGAATATCAAAATTGAAGAGTTTAAAGGAAGTTACAGAGAAAGACATATTTCCTACCATGGAACACCAGTTAGCTGATAGAAACTTCTTAGCAGGAAAAATGGAACCAAAACTGCAGAATGCTCTCTTCCAAGTGCTGAGAAAATCATCAGTTACAAGTGTGTACCGACTGAAACCACTATGTTTACCACCAGCTGCTCTACACACACTAGAGGACTTTTCAAAGAACGTACTTCAGGAATGGTCTGAGACGAAAACAAATGAGGAGCAGAGAAACTTGCAAATATATTCATAAATTTAAATGCCATCTAAACAAATGAAGATAATAATGTCTACCTCAAGCAATTAAAAAAAGACAGGACTAAGCGACTAGACAAGTTCTTTGTATTTTTTGGGAGACGGGATATTAATATTATACTTTATTAGGTATTGTCAGAGTAAATGTGTCCCCCCAAAATTCAAATGTTGACATCCTAACCCTCAATGTGATCGTACTAGGAGGCAGGCCTTTGGGAGGTGATTAGATCCTAGGGTGGAGCCCTCATGAACAGGATTAGTGTCCTTGTAAGTGTTCTCGATCTATCTCTCTGCCATGTGAGGATATTAACCAGAAGACAGCAGTCCGCAAACCAGGAATCAGGTCCTCCACAGACACTGGATCTGCTGGCACCCTGATCTTGGAATTCACAGTCTCTAGAACTGTGTATTGTTTAAGCCACTGGGTCCATGATACTCTGTTACAGCAGCCTTGGCTAAGACAGGTATGAGGGTAAGAATTTTAAGATAACCTTGAAAAGAATGGAAATGGTACATCATTTCAAAGGTAGTGGGGAAAGTAAGAAAGTGTGGAACAGGAAAAAAACCAAGAACTTAAGAAGTAAAAGCAGGTAAGATTAAAAAAAGAAAGACTATAAAAAGAAGGGGAAAAAAAATCGAAACACATCAGTGACCAGAATAAAGGCAAACAGTCACTACTGCCAGTTAAAAGACAGATTCTAGGCCAAGCGTGGTGGCTCACGCCTGTAATCCCAACACTTTGGGAGGCCAAGGCAGGTGGGTCACCTGAGGTCAGGAGTTTGAGACCTGCCTGGCCAACATGGTGAAACCCCGTCTCTACTAAAAATACAAAAATTAGGCCAGGCGCGGTGGCTAACGCCTGCAATCCCAGCACTTTGGGAGGCCGAGGTGGGTGGATCACCAGGTCAGTTCGAGACCAGCCTGACCAATGTGGTAAAACCCCGTCTCTACTAAAAATACAAAAATTAGCTGAGCCTGGTAGTGCGCACCTGTAATCCCAGCTACTCAGGAGGCTGACACAGGAGAATCGCTTGAACCCGGGAGGTGGAGGTTGCAGGAGCCGAGATCACACCATTGCACTCCAGCCTGGGCAACAGAGTGAGACTCCGTCTCAAAATAAATAAATAAATAAAAATTTAAAAAATGAGCCAGGTGTGGTGCCGGGAACCTGTAATCCCAGCTACTCGGGAGTCTCGGGCAGGAGAATTGCTTGAACCCGGGAGGCAGAGGTTGCAGTGAGCTGAGATCGCGCCATTGCACTCCACCCTGGGTGACAGAGCAAGACTCTGTCTCAAAAAAAAAAAAAAAAAACAACTTATATATATTTTCAAAAGAGCCAAAATTTAGCTACATACTATTTATGAGATAACACTTAAACATGAGTATACACAAAGAGTGAAAGGAATGAGATGGAAAAATACATACCAGTGAAATTCCATCCCCAAAACAGCTCAAGTAGCTATATTACTGTCAGAAAAATAAGACTTTATGATAAAAGTCTCACTAAGGATTTGGGGACCACTATAAGAAAATCAGTGATCCAATTTACTCAGAAGATGCAATCATTTAAACTTGTATAAGCCTAATAAAATAACCTCAGTCGATACAAAAGCAGAACACAGAAACCAAAAATGGATAGAATTCCAAGTATTAAAGGGCAAACTGGCCACTGCAGCAGGAAATTAAAAATACTGCACTCATAAATTGATATTTAGGACATGCAGGCAAACTAGTGCATTTATAAAGCTAATAAAGTGTGTAAGATTTGAAAAACAAAATCAAGAAGGCTGATTATTTTATATATAATTCCAGTCCCAACAATGACGGATTATACATTTTTCTGAAGCATACAATGGAAGAATTATAAAAACTGACCATAATTAGCACATTTCAAAGAAGTATCATCAAATAAACCATACTGACAGAACACAAAAGCATTTATAATGGAAGTCACTCAATGGGAATTGAAAATACTTGGTGCTGAATGCTTACCACATTACCACGTGTCAAAACTACGGGCATGCAAACAAAAACAGTACTTAGGAATATATAAGCCTTGAGGCCGGGTGCAGCGGCTCAGGCCTGTAATCCCAGCACTTTGGGATGCTAAGGCAGGCATATCACCTGAGGTCAGGAGTTCAAGACCAGCCTGGCCAACATGGCAAAACACCACCTCTACCAAAAATACAAAAATTAGCTGGGCATGGGGGCATGTGCCTGTAATACCAGCTACTCAGGAGGCTGAGACATGAGAAATCGCTTGAACCTGGGAGGCGGAGGTTGCAGTGAGCCGAGATCGCACCACTGCACTCCAGGTTGGGGCGGCACAGTGAGACCCTGACTCAAAAAAAAAAAAAAAAAAATACATGAGCCTTGAATGCTTATACACAAAAGGCTGTAACTTAAAGAACTAAAGCATCCAACTGACAAGGTCAGGAAAAGAACACAAAAACTTTCTTGACGTTCCATTGTCAATGTCTTAGGAAATAAGAGAAATGAGCAATACCAAAGGCCAGGTGGTAAGAGGCTTCAGTCCAGAGGATAACCTGGGTGGGGCATAGTTCGTCTGAAAACAAAGGTTCCTTTGAGAATCAGACCAGTTATTGTCCATAAAAGGGAGTCAGGCACACGGAATATGAAAATCAGTTTTTGTAAACCCCAGAAGTCCCTAACCAAAAAAATAAAACTAAATGCTTTTATAATCACAGCACAGAAATAGCATGTCTAGCCAAAAGTTCAAGATATTCTTAAAAAGCCAGACTAGCTGGATCACAGGGCAAATAAAAGATCTGAGTCCAAATTAACAGAAAAAGGGAGAAAGAATCTCTTCAGAATAAAGTAACGACCACATGTGAAAATAGTTCTTTTTTTAAACCTTTATTACTACTAAAATTAAAATAACCATCTTAGCAGAAAAAAAACACCATTAACACCAGTCAGTAAACTTCATGTTTCCAAATATAAAATAATTTCAAATCCAGACATTTATATTTTAAGACACCCAGACCCAATATAATTAATCAGCTGACAGAGCCACTTTGAAGCCATACATAAAGAATAACTTGGAGACCTGTACTTCACACCCAGTTCACTTGAGAGATTTATTCCTCCTGGTTACTAACAGCCCTGATCATATTTCTGTGGTTATGATGCTTTGATTCTGTAATCCCAATTCACAATGGAGTGCTGCCCCCAGTCTACCCCACCCCACCAAATCTGCTTAACTCACACATCTTATTAACACAAGGGTGAGAGCTAAAATAACAATCGGATTATACCAACCTTGGATTATTTTCTCCTTGTTAAATCTTGTTTCTCCACTAAAATAGAAAGAGAAGGAGAACCTTATTAGCCAAATTATACTGTTTTTGAGAGGAGGAAAAAAATGAGCAATCAAGTGTGGTGATACTCATAAAAATATCATATGAAACTTGTAACACACTTCATAATCCAACCTGTAAAAACAATTTATTCTAAACTAATATTTGCAATTGTCTTCTTTAATGAAGAGCTAAGAATTTCAAACTACTCCAAACTAAAACGTGTAGATCAGGAACCAATCTTAAGTGAATTGCAGGTGGAAAATCCTACTGAAAAATATAATGCAAATAACATTTCAGCCAAATAATTTTGTTAAAAGAAATATATCGATCAAAACTACTCTTACTGGCAGCAGGAACAAAAACGTGAGAGTCAGTCTATTCATTGCTGGACTGAATGAGTAAGTGAAAGAGAATCTGAATGGAATGGGAGAGATGTGCACAAACCTTCAGAACCCCCTGCCTTCTCTTAGTTCCTAGGTCTTCAGCAGTTATTTTTTGTAGTACTGACAGCTATCTCGCAGACCAACTAACTGCATACTGAACTGAGGTTTGAGTACTACACTTTTAAAAACTAAAATACCAAAACAAATCAAAGCAATCTGAACCAACCGGAAGGGTAAAAGAACTGGAAACTTTGTCAGAAAATAAGTGGGGTTACTGAGGCTGGAGGGGGAAAAGGGCGGGAAGTGCATGGGCAAGACTGGACAGACAGCAGGATAGGTTAACAATAATGCAACTTTCAAATACATGAAAAGTAGAATCAAAGAGAATTCAGCTGAAATTTCTTTGAGCACTAATTAAATGTTTGCTGACCCAACCTACCACTAGAATTGCTGGGCCATAAGGTATGCAAATACCAGCTTTATTAGGTAATGCCAGTGTCACAGCAGGTTACACCACCCTGTAGTGTGGTGTACCACCCTCAACAAGATTCAGTGATGGAAGGTTTCTTCAATTTGTACCAATCTGGTACCTGAACAATTCATCTCACTTTAATTTTAACTTGCATTTCCTTGATTTCGATGGAAAATGATCGCTCCATTGTTTTTAAGTGAAGCACTAGTTCATAATAATTAAAATGTCACATAGGACTGATTTACTCAGATCTAGAAAAAAAATCTACCAGACCTGGAAGTCAGAATCACAAACTCAGGCCTCAGCCTGGAATCTTGCCGCTTGTTTACAAAAACAGCTGTATGCCAACCTCTGCCAAGATACAGATTGCTGGATTTGGCCAATATGAATGTTCTTTAAGACCCAACACAAGACTGGTTCTTTTAGGTAGTCTCCCTCCCCAGTACCATTCCCCATCTACCCACTCTATTTAATACCCACACTCTATACTCCCATGGTCCCCTGGCACTACCAACATAAGTTTTCATCTGTGTGCTAATTGACTTTTTAGCTCTGTGTCTATCCTGGCTCCAGTTCCTTAAGGCACAAGCAGGGATTGCATACCCTCAACATGCCCAGGGCCTGGAGAAAATGCTGGGAAATGACAGAACTTCAGTGAATGTACTTTTACCTAGGGAGGGTCATCTGGAAATACCTATCAAAATGACAAATCTGTTTACCCTTTTATCCAATAACCCAATTACTGGGAATAACTGAATTCACTCATATTTAAAAGATTATTTGTGGCCAGACGTGGTGGCTCATGCCCGTAATTCCAGCACATTGGGAGTCCGAGGTGGGTAGATCACGATGTCAGGAGTTCAAGCCCAGCATGGCCGAGATGATGAAACCCCATCTCTACTAAAAATACAAAATTTAGCCAGGCGTGGTGGCGGGCGTCTGTAATCCCAGCTACTCGGGAGACTGAGGCACGAGAATTGTTTAAACCCGGGAGGCAGAGGTTGCAGTGAGCTGCAATCACACCACTGCAATCCAGTATGGGTGAGAGAGCAAGACCCTGTCTCACAAAAAAAAAAAAAAAAAAAAGATCATCAGCTACAGTATTATTTCTAGTAGCAACAGATTATAAACAACCCAAATGTCCATAACTCATTCCTTAACTATGGCCAGAATAACCATTATTTATATTAACAAATAAACAGTGACATATCTACCTAATGGAATCCTATGTAAATGTGTCCTTTAAAGAGAGAGATTATATGTAAAGATATGGAATGCTCACCAAGATATATGATTAAGTAGAAAAAGCAGGGTATAGAATAATATAAAAAGAAAGCTACCCTTTTAGAAAGGAGGGAAATAAACATCTGGATCTGCACAAAGAAACAATGGAAGGATAAATATGAAACTAATAAATGTGGTCACCTATTGGTTGGGGGAAGAATAGGAAGACTACGGAGAATTGTTTTGATTTGTAATATGTAGATGCATTAGCTTAAAAAATAAACGTATGATAAAGAAATAAAATTACACAGAACTGGCCGGGCACGGTGGCTCACGCCTGTAATCCCAGCACTTTGGGAGGCCGAGGTGGGCAGATCACGAGGTCAGGAGTTCGGGACCAGCCTGGCCAACAAGGTGAAACTCCGTCTCTGATAAAAATACAAAAATTAGCCAGGCATGGTGGTGAGTGCCTGTAGTCCCAGCTACTCGGGAGGCTGAGGCAGAAGAATCGCTTGAACCTGGGAGGTGGAGGTTGCAGTGAGCCAAGATCATGCCACTGCACTTCAGCCTGGGCAACAGAGCAAGACTCTGTCTCCAAAAAAAAAAAAAAAAAAAAAATACATGGAACTATTTATACCTTGGTAAAAAACCAACAGCACTGATTTGCCATTATCATTGTTGTTAATATTAATAAAAGATTTCCTAGGCCACGTGCAGTGGCTCATGCCTGTAATCCCAGCACTTTGGGAGGCCAAGGAGGGCAGATCACCTGAGGTCAGGAGTTCAAGACCATCCTGGCCAACATGGTAGAACCCTGTGTCTACTAAAAATACAAAAATTAGCCAGGCGTGGTGGCAGGCACCTGTAATCCCAGCTATTCGGGAGGCTGAGGCAGGAGAATGACTTGAACCCAGGAGGTGGAGGTTGCAGTGAGCCAAGATCATGCCATTGCACTCCAGCCTGGGCGACAAAAGCAAGACCTCGTCTCAAAAAAAAAGATTTCCTACACTCCAAAATTCATTCAGAATCTTATAAAATGGGCATGAAAGAGGATATTAGCCTCTACCATTCAGATGGATAAAGCAGAAGCATTCAGGGCAAACATGGGGAACCTGTCATTTTTAATCTAGAAAATAGTTACCATGTATTGGATTCACTTCCTGTCTCAGCCTCAAAATCTTGCTGAGACCAAGAATAAAATATCTGTTATTTCAATATAAGTAACATCCTCGGCTGGGCGCGGTGGCTCATGCCTGTAATCCCAGCACTTTGGGAGGCCGAAGCAGGCGGATCATGAGGTCAGGAGTTTGAGACCAGCCTGGCCAATATGGTGAAACCCTGTCTCTACCAAAAATACAAAAATTAGCTGGGCGTGGTGGCGTGTGCCTGTAGTCCCAGCGACTCGGGAGGCTGAGGCAGAAGAATCGCTTGAACCCAGGAGGCGGAGGCTGCAGTGAGCCGAGATTGTGCCCTCAAAAACAAAACAAAACAAGTAACATCCTCACTAGACAGTGGCTTATAGCCCTTAAATTAAACCTGGCCTAAAACTGCCTCCATGCCTAGGGAGCTGTCACCTAACTTAATATGCACACAAACTACATCATAATTTGAGAGTATATTCCTGTAATAAAAACCAAGTCTCAGCCAACCATGCATGGCAGCTGAGCTTTCAGCCAATTATGGGCTGCAAACTGCTCAGACATGTCCTAATAAGGCAAAGCGGAGCTGTAACCAATCAGGCTATCTCTAGGTGTCACATCCTTTCTTTCTTTTTTTTTTTTTTTTTTTTCTGAGATGGGGTCTCACTCTGCAGCCCAGGCTGGAGTGCAGTGGTGTGATCTCGGCTCACTGCAATCTCCAACTCCAGGATTCAAGCGATTCTCCTGCTTCAGCCTCTCAAATAGCTGGGATTACAGGCAAGCGCCACCAAGCCCAGCTAATTTTTGTATGTTTAGTAGAGACATGGTTTCACCATGTTGGCCAGGCTGGTCTCTAACTCCTGACCTAAGGTGATCCTCCTGCCTCGGCCTCCCAAAGTGCTGGGATTATAGGTGCGAGCTACCGCGCCTGGCCATGACACTTCCTTTCTCTGTCTATAAATACTGCCTGCCTATGTCACTGGGTGAGCACTCTGAAGCTTTACTGGTTCAGGTGCTGCCTGATTTATGAATCATTTCTTTGCTCAAATAAACTAAGTCTAATTTGTCTAAAGTTTTTCTTTTTATAGGTTGCTAACACAATTTCCAGCCAAAGCCAAAGAAGCACCCTCATTTTGAAATGAGGGGTGAGAAGAAATTTAATAATTTGCCAACCAAGAAATCATGCAAGAGCCACCAAAAAAACTCAGAATTTACAAATCACAGAAATTTGGCAGAGATGATTACTTTTTGTATACTTGCTGAAGAGTAACTCAGCATTTTTATTTAATCAAAGTACATAATGAAAGATTCAAATTAAAATAAAGGTTTACACTGTCAAAATGTCATTTTATAAAAAATGGAATCCCAGAAATTTGATAGTTTCATAAAAGTACTGCCCCACCACCTAACGATTTTCAGTGAAAGCAGCATAACCACTGTGATATAATGAAGGACTCATTTAGCCATATATCAACAGAGGCTGCTGTAGACTCAATAGTATTATTAACAATCACAGCATTCAGTTTAGTTCTATTTGGCATTTTTGCGTTCAAATCACTTTATAAATATTAAAGAGTAGGAATCCAAAAATAGATTTTTTTCCAAAAGCTTTCATAAATATTTAGTTGTACAGCTTTTATCAGCTTTATTAAGAGGTTTATATAAATCCTTGAAGTAACTGTTTAATTAGTACGTTTGGGGAATGGGAAAGGAAAGTTGATGGCTAAAACAGTTTTACTATTAATCTATTTCCCTTAACCAAGTCTGACTTGTGATAGCAGCAGAGAAGGTGAACGGAGCTGAAAGGTCAGAGGGATATATTTTGAAGGAGTCAGGAATAACACCACTCATTTTCAAAATCTGCAGTGTGGTCCATTTCCAAAACAGAAACCTGACTCTGCAGGAATCCAAGTGCTTCTGCCAAGATGTTAAGTCTTAGGATCAGCCATTTATAGGCCCTATAAATATACATCATTCATTTTGTAGGTTATCTCACAGTTCTTAAAAGACATTGTATCTTGTTAGCCTGGATTTATACGCTGCAGCATTTCTTCAAAAATCATACAGAAACCTCAATTTCCCTTAATTCCATTTAAGGAATTCAAATTCAACACACAATACTCAGCGTGCTACAAAGGAGGGACAAATCATGGGAAAGCTGTTCTTTAGTGTAAATGAAAATGTAAACCCTCACCTGATATCACGAATACAGCTTAGTCCTAATTCCTTTACACTAATACATTCATTTGCAAATATAGAAGATTTCAAGAGCTAGTAACACAAGACTTTTGGTGGTCTTTTTTTTTTTTTTTTTTTGAGACGAGTTTTACTCTTGTTGCCCAGGCTGGAGTGCAACGGCACAATCTGGGCTCACTGCAACCTCTACCTCCCGGGTTCAAGAGATTCTCCTGCCTCAGCCTCCCGAGTAGCTGGGATTACAGGCGCATGCCACTACGCCCAGCTAATTTTTTGTATTTTTAGTAGAGACGGGGTTTCACCATGTTGACCAGGCTGGTCTTGAACTCCCGGCCTCAGGTGATCCACCCGCCTTGGCCTCCCAAAGTGCTGGGATTGCAGGACTTTCGGCTGTCTTTGATCTTTATAAAGTATCTGTACAAGGTACCTTTATACTTTTATAAAACATTAAAATTTTATAAAAGTATTAGCTTTATAAAAGTACTAAATTACAGATGACCTAATAGTATTTTGCTTGCTTTATTAATATACAGAACAATTATTAGCATTACACAAAAAGTAACTGCCAATAAAAGTACAGTAAGAAAAACAAATCAGTTTTGCTATCAGTAACTTTACTAATTCGGCCAGGTGGGGTGGCTCACGCCTGTAATCCCAACACTTTGGGAGGCCGAGGCGGGCGGATCACCTGAGGTCGGGAGTTCGAGACCAGCCTGACCAAAATGGAGAAACCCCATCTCTACTAAAAGTACAAAAGTAGCCAGGCGTGGTGGCACATGCCTGTAATCCCAGCTACTCCGGAGGCTGAAGCAGGAGAATCGCTTGAACCCGGGAGGCGGAGGTTGTGGCGAGCGGAGATCATGCCATTGCACTCCAACCTGGGTAACAAGAGTGAAATTCCGTTTCGTCAAAAAAAAAAAAAGCAAAAACAAAAAAACTTTACTAAACTTTACTAATTCATTTTTAAATCATTAAAAGTATATTAAATTTAGTTTTCCAAAAAATTTTAAAGCTTTACGAGCTGCCTAAAAATGGAAGTGAACTTTTCTGAGGATCCGACAAGATGGCCGAGGTACAGCAGAAGAAGCGGACCTTCCGCAAACTCACCTACCGCGGGACAGACTTGCACCAGCCGCTGGACGTGTCCTGCGAGCAGCTGACGCAGCTGTACAGTGCGTGCCAGCGGCGGCAAGCGAACCCGGGCCTGCGGCGGAAACAGCACTCGCTGCTGAAGCGCCTGCGCAAGGCCAAGAAGGAGGCACCGCCCATGGAGAAGCCGGAAGTGGTGAAGGCGCACCTGCGGGACATGATCATCCTGCCCAAGATGGTGGGCAGCATGGTGGGCGTCTACAACGGCAAGACCTTCAACCAGGTGGAGATCAAGCCGGAGATGATCGGTCACTACCTGGGCGAGTTCTCCATCACCTATAAGCTGGTGAAGCACTGCCGGCCCGGCATCGGGGCCACCCACTCCTCCCGCTTCATCCCCCTCAAGTAGTGGCTCAGCTAATAAAGGCACACATATCTCCAAAAAAAAAAAAAAAAAAGGAAGTTAAATGGATGGTTTTGCCGGGGACTCACTGCAAACACCTACAACATTTCAAGGAACCAGACCCTTCAGTAGTGCTGGATAGGTGATGGTAATGCCAACCTACACGTGTTGGAGTTTTCAACAATGCTGTGCCATAAGCTCATGAGAAGTTATAGTCTGACAATGATGATAGACTTGAATTCTGGAATCTTGGGCAGTCTGTTCCAGAAATGATACACACTGGTACTTTCATTTCAAAGTATGAAGAAAGATAAGCCACATACAGGAACAGCACAAGATTCCTAACAGGTTCTGTTGAACTTAAATTGCTTTAAAGATTTTTTTGCATTATCTGAAGAGGTAAGTCCAATAAAATTATCTAACTCTTCAAAAAGTCATTACATTTAACTATGGTGATAATGAGTCAAATTTAAAAATCACTTCTTTTCCTGAAAGAATCACCAGGTTTTGGTTTTGAGAACTCTGAAGGCAAGAAGCAGGAGGATCCAGACCGGAAAGCATTGAACCAGCCCTCTCACTCCATCTGCCTACACATAAAACAGAACAAAATAAACTATTGTCATAACTCCACACAATTATATTAAGAGACTAAAAAGTAGCCTCAAAAATGGCTGGTGATGTTCAAGTAATCTACAAATACCGGGTTTTAACAAATTAAGTAGGAAACAAGACGGTGAGTGGTAAAGTTGCTTTGGTTAAACTCCTACTTCCTCGACTTGCCATGTGACTTTAAGCAAGTTACAAGACGTCTCTGTCTCAGCTGCCTCACGTGAAAAATGAGGATATCAGTCCTTAACTCACTAAACTGTCAGATTTTAATTACAACAGTGCCTGGCAAATAATCATTTATTAAGACTTATTTTTTAAATGATTCCTATGAGGGCCTCCGGAATCAAACCCTTTTTAAGCAGCAGAAAGGGAATAAAATCCACATTTATATGACTATTGTCTATTAGGAATCTAAATAGGAATCATCTTACTTTTTAGGGGTTGCCTTACCCCAAATATTCTACAACTTCTGAGTTTTCTTTTTTTTCTTTTTGAGACAGGGTCCCACTGTGTCGCTTCGGCTGGGGTGCAGTGGCCCAATCACAGCTCACTACAGCCCTCACTTCCCAGGCTCACATGATCCAAGTGATCTTCCTGCCTCAGCCTCCCTATTAGCTAGGTTCACAGGCATGCACCACCACAGCCAGCTTTTTTTTTTTTTTTTTTTTTTTTGTAGAGAGGAGGTTTCACCATGTTGCCCAGGCTGGTCTTAAACTCCTGTGCTCAAGGGATCCACCCACTTCCGCCCCCCAACGTGCTAGGATTACAGGGGTGAACCACCTTGATGGTCTGAGTTTCAATTATAAATATGACACTGGGCTGGCTGGGTCAGGCGTCTAGAAAGTGCACTAACATTGGAAGAAAGGGTGATCAGGCCTCTAGTTCCTGTTCTGCTACCAATTAGCTGTGTGACCTTTAGTAAGTTAAGAATTCTCCCAAGGCATTCTATACAACCGAGAGGGGTGGGAGAAGAGATAGTGAGGAACTAGATTTCTAAGGTAGCCATTAAAATCCTGCTAATCCTAAACAGACAATTTTAGAGGATTCTTAAGATTATCTTTCTTATAAAGGAAGGACAGGCCAGAAAAGATAGCTGTTAAAGTGAATTGACAAAGTTAAATCATATTAATGTCCTTTGTGAGCTCCATGAATGCAGAAATGGTATGTTATTTATCTGTATGATCCAGTCTACTGGCACCCAGTACCTACTCAAAATGCTGGTGTGCTGAACTATACGTTCGTATTTGGGAATCAACTGCACTTTTATTGGAGCTTTCTTTATAGAAGTTATTTCTCAGATATATTTCTTTCCCTGTTGCATCATACACTTTACCTGTCCCCCATTTAATTCTCGCATTAAAGTAGTGAGATACGCACTATCATTTGCATATCAGGAAACTTAAGTCCAGGCTACCTGGCTCTTAGCTGGAGAACAGACTCCAACCGAGGTCTACCTTGCCTGAAAAATCTGTGCTCTTAGCAGGGAGCGGTGGCTCATGCCTGTAATCCCAACACTTTGCGAGGCCGAGGTAGTCGGATCACTTAAGGTCAGGAGTTCCAGACCTGCCTGACCAACATGGCGAAACCCTGTCTCTACTAAAAATACAAAAATTAGCCGGGCGTGGTGGCGCATGCCTGTAATCCCAGCTACTCGGGAGGCTGAAGCAGGAGAATCGCTTGAACCCCGGAGGCGGGAGGTTGCAGTGAGCAGAGATAGCACCACTGCACTCCAGCCTGGGTGACAGAGCGAGGCTCCATCTCACACACACACAAAAAGAAAAATCTGTGCTCTTAACTACCCTGATTTTCACCTCCCGTTAACACTTGGCAAATACATGTTGGTAAGAAAAGATAAGAGACATAAAGACCTATCGGCATTCAGCTCCGTGTAATGTTATGATAATAAAAACATTTATTTGGGAAGATACGGTCTGCTGAGATCAGAGCTGTGATCCTCTTTTCTCTCCCAGAACTGTAACCTTTGGGGAAAAGAAAGAAGTCTCATAGATGTGCCTGGGGGGCTGACTGCCTGGGGAAACGAGGGGGAACCTCAGAAACAGAGAGGATAGCGGAAGGCAGCCGGCATCAAAAACATCAGCCATGGACGAGCAATTCTGCAAACTCTTTGCAATCTGCTGGGGAGCAAAATCGGTACCCAGACAAGTCTGTGGACATGTCTCGCACCGTTTTTGGTGCAGCCACCAAGTGCCTACGAACCCCGATCCCTTGCTCCTCCGGGCCTCACTTTATCTGAAACACGGGACGAAGCTATCTAAGACCTGCCGTCGTCCCTCGGGGCTGCTGGGGTGAGAGGAGGGGCGACATGGGACGGCCCCAGGGCAAGCGCCCCGGAAAAAGCGCTTCCAAGCCAGCCCTCCCGGGCTGCAGCGAGCAGGGAGGGGAGAGGGTGGTAGACCCGTTTTCCCTTCACCCGCTCCAACACACTCAAGGAAGAGAGAGAGAAAGGCATCCTGCCACAGCCATACTCACTGCCGGACAACAGTCAGAGCGAAGCGAGCCATGTTCCCGGAGCCGCGTCCCGTCAGTGGCCCCGCGCCGCGCTGCCCCTGCACTGCGGGCTACCTCCCCCACACCACTTCCGCCAAGCAGCCGGCCGGCTCCGCCGCCATAGGCCGAGGCGGCCTCGCACGTCATCCCCGAAGGCCACTCAGGGCCGGGCGAGGCCGACGGGGCGGGGGAGATGAGGGAGCCACGGAGGCCCCGCCCAGGGCTGCGGCGCTTGCGCCCCCGCGCGCCGGCCTGTGATTGGCGCGCGGCAGGTGCGGGAGGCCCCGCCCGCGGAGTCCGCGGTAGGATTCCTTCCCTCGATAGCCGGCAGCCTGCGTTCGGGGCAGATAAGGAAGCCGGCGCACTGATTTGTGGTTGTTGCGATTGAGGCTGGAATGCAACCGTTCGTCTTATAGCTGGCCACTGTGATGAATCCCTCACGGGTGTACAGCGACCAACAGACTGTGTTCTATGAGGTCTGTTAGTCCCTAACCTTAGGGACGTAGCGTCGGCCAGGTCTGTAGACTTAGACCCACCCACCCCAACTCCGCCGGGACAGACGCCCTCCTTGACCAAACTTTAGTCGGGCTCCTTTGAGGCCTTTTCTATACTAGACGGCATCCTCGGCCTGCTGAGCCCGGTTTTACCAAAGAATCCTGCTAAGCCTGTTTATCAAGAGAGACCTCACTCTTGATGCTCTCTTCTAAGGCCCTTGATATCTAGTAAAGTTCCTCCTCCCCCTCCCCCAGATAGCTTACCACGTTCTGGTAATTTCCCATCTTCTCTTTCATCCCTTCCATCCCGCCCCCTGGCTATAAATCTCCACTGGTCCCGGTTGTATTCTAGAGTCGAATTCAGTCTCTCACCTATTGCAGTAGTCTTGAGTAAAGTCTTGCCGTTTTTAACAAGCCTCAGATGAATAATTTCTCTTTAATAGCCTTCAGAACGTTGAGGGAGTTACTTAATGTTAGATATGAGTTCTAAATTTCTTTTCAAAGAATCAATATGTCAGTATGTTCAATTCTTTGCTTTTTACTTTTAAACTTAACTTCCTCCTAAAGCAACCTTCTCTTTTTTATTTATTTATTTATTTATTTTTTGAGATGGAGTCTGGCTCTGTCACCCAGGCTGGAGTGCAGTGGCGCGATCTCGGCTCACTGCAAGCTCCGCCTCCCGGGTTCACGCCATTCTCCTGCCTCAGCCTCCCGAGTAGCTGGGACTACAGGCGCCAGCCACCACGCCCGGCTAATTTTTTGTATTTTTAGTAGAGACAGGGTTTCACCGTGTTAGCCAGGATGGTCTCGATCTCCTGACCTCGTGATCCGCCCGCCTCGACCTCCCAAAGTGGTGGGATTACAGGCGTGAGCCACCGCGCCCGGCCACAACCTTTTTCGATTACCTGCTGCACTCTGACTCCTTCCCATTACCTACTCCACCCTGACTCCTTCCCATTACCTACGCCACCCTGACTCCTTCCCATTACCTACGCCACCCTGACTCCTTCCCATTACCTACGCCACCCTGACTCAGATTACCTGCTCTGTCATAACTGTTTTTCCCGCCAAACCACTCACCCCCATCACTCTCTTTAAATTAGCCAATCGGAATTAGTTTAGCCTGTGCGGTCGGGCACTACACAGCAGCAGGGGCCACCTGCGTCAGGGATAAGAACCCCTTCCCTTCCCTTGTCCAAGTGTGCGCTCACCATTGCTCCATCTGTAAGGACGCACCCTTCTATAGAAGTACCTTGCCTTGCTGAGAATGAAAAAGAAAATTTTATATTCGAGTGCTGTTTCTTTTGCGGCACTGAAAGTTTATTTATAACATTAACTTCTCTAACCCTCGGTTTTGTGACAGGTAAACTGGGATAGCAGTACCTAGCAATGTGACACAAGTAACAATAATGTTAGCTAGGTGACATTGTCTTCCATGCACTGTTACCTAAATTCTTGTATTTCATAATGCATTTGTTTCCTTGAACCCCCACTTATATATGAAAAGATGTGTTTAGAGAAGAGATGAATGAGATACTTAGATTCATAGGCACACATTTCAAAACAGTCTTACATGTAATATCACATTTGGCCTTCTGAACAATTCTAAGGTAGACAGGAGATGAGAATAGTTGAGGGTCTTGAACCAGTCCTTAGATGCTTCCTTCATTCATTGTCCAGAGCCACTCACGTGGCCCTACCAAATTGCAGAGGTGATGGGAAACGTGAGGTACACATGAATTGTTGGGGGGTAGACAATCCCATAAACCCTGTGCATGTTGGAGTATTGAGGATTCTGCCCTTGGCTCTCTTCGTAATGATCTAATCCAGTGTATAGATCTTAGTTATATCCCCAGCCTGGCCTTTCCCTTGAGCTCCTCATTCATTTATCTGTTATAGTTGCCTACTCAACATCTACGCTTGGGTCTATAGTTGACATCTCAAGCTAACTTTATCCACACAGAACCTTCCATTTTTACCCCTAAAAACAGCTGGTCTTCAAGTCTTTCTCATCTCAGTAAATGGTAACACCCTCCACTTGACTGCTCATGAAACCCTTGATTCTTTACCTATCCTAATATTCCCTGTCAAATTCATCATAGATTTCTGTAGGCTCAATAATGCAGTGAGTGCTGGATTTTACTCGTTTTCTTGCTTTTTTTTTTTTTTTTTTTTTTTTTTAAGACAGAGTCTTGCTCCGTCACCCAGGCTAGAGTGCAGTGGCGTGATCTCAGCTCACTGCAAACTCCACCTCCCAGGTTCAAGCGATTCTTCTGCCCCAGCCTCCTGAGTAGCTGGGATTACAGGTGCACACCACCACGCCCAGCTAGTTTTTCTATATTTTTAGTAGAAATGGGGTTTCACCATGTTGGCCAAGCTGGTCTCAAACGCCTGACCTCAGGTGATCTGCCTGCCTCTGCCTCCCAAATCTTGTTTTCAAATAAAGATTAATTACTGTCTTCACTGAAGATGAGCCAAGTGTAAAATGCCTGATCTATTTGGAATGTAGGGTAGGGGAGGAGATTGTGGGTTGGAGCCAGTTCCCCAGGCATTTAAATATTTTCAGCAATGCATTAAGAATGAAATTAATTACATTGTGACCAAAAGCTGGTTAGCTGGAGTCTGTGAAATTTATATTCTTCTTGTTTATCTTTTTTTTATTGAAAGGTTTTTTTTTTTTTCCTTAGGGGCTATTCTTGGTAGTAAGACTAAGATAGTTGCAGACTTAAATCTCCAGGACTTCAAAGATTTTCAAGGGTATACATTTTTGAAATTTACGGAGACTTGCTTTGTGGACTAGTCCACAGGCATTTCACAGAAATGTTTCGTGTGTCCTTGTGAAGAATGTGGATTCGCTCATTATTGGATACAGAGTTCTATATATACGTCTGAAGCTAGCTTATTTATTGTGTCGTACATATCTTCAATAATAAATAAATGATAAAAGCTATCTATCCAAAACCTTTAAAAAAAGTTTATGGGGTCTATCACCAAATTATGTCCTGAATCCACCACTTCTAGAGTCTCACTGTGTCCCAGGCTGAGCCTTCATCACCTCTTGTCTGGATTACTGTGATAGCCTGTTGGCATAGCTCTGCTGCCTCTACTCTGGTACTCAGCCATTGAAGAGATGTCCCTATTGTGTCACTCCCTTGCTGGAAAATTCTCTATTGAATTCTCATTGCAGTTAGAATGAAGTCCCAACTCCTGCAAGGCGTATGTGGCATGGCCCCTCTTGGCCCTCCAGTTACAATTCTCTCTTCACTGTCCCTCCTCATCCAGCTCCAGCCGTCAGGGCTTCTCTCTGTTCGTAGACCACGTCATGCTCATTCCTACCTCCGGATCTTTGCATTCTCTGTTCCTTCTGCTCACAGAGCTCTTTCCCAAGATATTTGCATGGCTGCCTCCTTCTCAGCCTTCAGGTATCAACTCAGAAGTCCCACTCTCAAGAGGTCTTCCCTCAAGCAAAGTAGGCTGCCCAGTCACTATCCATCATCTGATTTTATTCTGAAATTATATCATTTATGAACATTTTTGTAGGTTCATTGCTTGTCTTTCTTCAGCAGGATATGTATTCCTTGACCGTGGGGACTGGCTTGTTCCCTTCTGTGTCTTCAGCGCCTCAAGTAGTACTAGATATATTGTAGGAGCCCAAACAATTCATTAGAATCTATGGGTTTTTTTTGTTTTTGTTTTTTTTTTTTTGAGACGGAGTCTTGCTCTGTCACCCAGGCTGGGGTGCAGTGGCGCCATCTCAGCTTACTGCAACCTCCGCCTCCAGGGTTCAAGCAATTCTCCTGCCTCAGCTCCCACATAGCTGGGATTACAGGCATGTGCCACCACACCCAGCTGATTTTTGTATTTTTAGTAGAGATCGGGTTTCACCATGTTGCCCAGGCTGGTCTCAAACTCCTGACCTAAGGTGATCCTCCTGCCTGGGCCTCCCAAAATGCTGGGATTACAGATGTGAGCCACCGTGTCCAGCCCTAGAAATCATGTTCTTACAGAATATTTAATGGTATGATAACATTCCCCTGATAGGAGATTAAATGAAAAAAGAGCAGAAACCCATTCATTTATGAGCCTGATTTTTAAGAAAAAATACATACATATTTTTAAAAGACAAGAAAAAACGTGTAATTTATGTCAAGAGTTTCTCTAGTTGGTAGTTATCATGTTAAAAATGCTTGTTCTGCTCTATTACTAAAGAATTTATTTCCTGAGACACACGCATACAAATAAGCAAGGTGTCTTTCACAAAGAAAATTATCCAGAGGGTGGGTGACGGAGAACATATAAACTGTTCTATGTGGCTACTCATACATACTAAAGCAAGGCAACTTACTATTTTTACTATGTAATAGAATACAGCTGAGAATTTTTTTTTTTTAAACCTTAGTTGAGGGGTAGTATGTTCCTGGTATTTGTTCTGTTTATTTTTAATTAGGTCACTTTATGATTCTAAGATAAAGCTCTCTAAGACTTACCAGAATAGAGGCAGGGCGCAGTGGCTCACGCCTGTAATCCCAGCACACTTTGGGAGGCCAAGGCGGGCAGATCACTTGAGGTCAGGAGTTTAAGACCAACCTGGCCAACATGGCGAACCCCTGTCTCTACTAAAAATACAAAATTAGCTGTGCATGATAGTCCCAGCTACTTCGGAGGCCGAGGCAGGAGAATTGTTTGAACCTGGAAGGTGGAGGTTACAGTGAGCCAAGATCGTGCCACTGCACTCCAGACTGGGTGACAGAGCAAGACTCTGTCTAAAAATATATGTATATTATTAAGACTTACTAGAATAGAGACAAGAGGATTTTAAGTTTCAGAATAAAAATGGACAGACAAAACTGACATCAGATAGTACAGACTGAGAGTGTTTGGGACCAACTGAGAACTGTGGTTTTTGTGATTACCCAAGTTATCTATAACACCACTACTTTGCTTTTTTCTTCTATTGCTTTGAAGTTGGAAATTGTAGTGGTTTATGCAGACTTAATAAAAGAGAAAGTCCTGGGCTTTTACTGGCAGGGATTTTCTTGCACCACCCACTGTCATAATTGATTACATGCTGTACCCTGATGGAAGAACAGAATTTCTAGGCCAACAGAAAATCACAAATACATGGTAAACCATCTGCTTTGTCCAGCGACTGAGAAATAATAATGTGACCAATGACCCAAGTGCGAAGGGACTCCCAGTCCCCATCAGCTTGATGTCTGAAGGTGGAGGGAGACTTGTGTTGGCAGCTGCTCTGCCAACATCTGACATCTGTCACCAATAGCTCCCCATTATTGCTGGTTCCAAAAAAATTATATCTGCCAGTCAAACAGCTTTCCTACTGATGGACAGTCGAAAGATGCCTTCTCAGCCTGCCGTGCTTCTGGGGAACTCCCCTTTATTTGAATACATGCATCCTCTAATCCCTTTTCATGCCTTGCCTGTTAGCCTGTTGCTTAGTGGGGAAGAGAACGCTCCCCAAGCCCAAGTTCACTGCTGTTTGGAAGAAGGGCGGCAGCACCAAGGGGATATTATGAGAGTTGTAAATGCCTTTGTTTCACTGCTGTGCTCTTGATAGTAGTCTCATCAGGATCCACAGAAAACCCATATCCACCTCCACCCCTGACTTTTTGGGAAAATAACATTGCATCTACAATGCCTTCAAAAGCAATGAACACAGTCCTTGGTGTGTTTGCATATGTTCAGACTAGCTGATTCTTGTTAAAGCTTTCTATGTATTAGGCACTTTACATAGACTACCTCATTTAATCCTTCTAATAATCCAGAGAGATTTTATAAAAGAATAGCAGAGACTCAGAGCTTGTACAGCTAAGTGGCAGCCCTGGGATTCAAAGTCAGATCATCTTATTACCTAAGCCTTTTTCCACCACAGCATCCTGACTCTGTCACAATGATTGTATGTAATACAGAAATGTATGATACAGTCCGTAATATTCCAGGCAAGTAGCAAGCACTGGGGGGGACATCGGCTAGAAAGGCCAATCCTCTTGTTCTTGCCAGAGCCCTGACAGAATGCTAAGGAAAAGAGAAGACCGCTAGGCCCTAAAATCCTAGGTGTCCTGGCCCTAATACCTAGGCAGTGCCATATGGAAGCAAATCTTCCATAGTCCCTTCATGATGAGTTTACAGTGACATATGAAAAACATAAGTGAGTGACTGCTTTTAAAACCTGTGGTGCTTCAAGATTTTCCGAGAGTATTCACCAAGATGTCCAGAGGCTCACAGAGCTGAGCAATGAATGGAAGCCTGCAGAGGCCAGCAGTTGTCCTTCATTGTTCATCTGTACATTGCTGGGTGACCCTCAGTGTGGCATTCACCCTTGCAGGGCCTCAGGCCATTGCATCCACGGTAAAATAATATTTTTGGAAATATTAATCAGCATTTTTTCCTACGGTATTTTTCCTCTACGTTTTTGGGCCCTTCCTCCAGTGTCCCTTTTTTCGGGGCAAGGAAGGTGGCCACGAAAAACCAAGAAAAAGAATATCTCTTCCTATAGGATAACAAAAGGAATCTTTAAATAGCAAAGGCTTGGGAGGCTGATGATACAAGCAAGGCTTCCCTGCCTCTGGACTGAGATTCTCTGGGCTTGGTGGGGGAAGGAGGGAGCGTTGGGGGAGAAATAATAATAACACAGATATTCGTGGGTCCCTGAAGAATAGGGACAAACTAGATATGTGATTTCGTTTGTTTGTTTGTTTTTGTTTTTGTTTTTTAGATGGAATCTTGCTGTGTCACCCGGGCTGGAGGGCAGTGGCGCAATCTCGGCTCAATGCAACCTCCGCCTCCTGGGTTCGGGTGATTCTCCTGCTTCAGCCTCCCGAGTAGCTGAGACTACAGGCACATGCCACCACGCCCAGCTAATTTTTTGTATTTTTAGTAGACATGGGGTTTCACCATGTTAGCCAGGATGGTCTTGATCTCCTGACCTCATGATCCGCCCACCTCGGCCTCCCAGAGTGCTGGGATTACAGGTATGAGCCACTGCGCCTGGCCGTGATTCTTTTTTTAATTGACATAGGTTTGGGGATTTGGGAGGAAAGCAGAACCCATGGCTCCTTCCCAGGAGTTTATGAGCAACGCATTTATAACCTGAATGGAATGAGCATGAAGAACAGCCAAGGGGCAAGGCAAAGACGCTGGAAAGAAAAGGCTACTTCCTTGGTATACATTCACTGACAAACTCCTCCTTAGATTACAAGGCCCTTTACTTTCTTCATTGACTTTGTCTTCATTAAAAAACTATCCCCTGATGATTTCACTAAGTGATGTCGTCATCCAACCCCCCCTCCCCTGCAACCTTCCAACCCACACTGGGCTAAAAGTCTCACTCTTTCAGCTCAATGCTCAGTAAGCAAAATATGGATCAATAAAGTAGCCCAATGTAGCAGAAGATGCATGATATTTGAATTCAGACACATCTGGGATCCAGTCCTAGCCTAACTCTTTGTGATAAGCCAAGTGAGCCATGTGACCCTCCATTCACTTAGCTACAAAACAAGGTACCAAATTCACCAGAGAGTTATAAAAGGATTATAGGAGAGGCTTGTGGAAAGCTCTTTCAAAACTACAAAACCCCATTTCACAGATGAAAAAACTAAGTCACTGAGTTTACTGTGAGTTACTGGGTGGCTAAGTAATGAGCCCAAGTTTACAAAGCGAGTGGGTGGCCGGGGGGGCATTCCAGAGCAGAGCATAGAGCGGGGGGCATTCCAGAGCAGAGCATAGAGCATTTGTATTCTGGGCCAACCACCAAGTAGCAGTTGTCTTTTTATCTGTCTCTGTCTTTAGCCTTTGAGATCAAGGAGAGGAGAGATCTCATCCCTGGAAAAGCAAGTACTGAGACACATTTGTTGAATGAGGGGTCCCGTACGGAGCACCAGGCACGTACCCAGCCCTCATTTGTTGAATAAACGAGCAGTGCCCAGGAGCCCTGTGTGGGAAGGGGATGATGAAGAGTAGCGATTTTCAGTGAATGGGTTGACCGAAACATAGCCACAGAGATTTGCACTTTTTCAACAAATATAGAAATCTCACAGGTTTGTCTTCTCATGGAATCTGCATGGTGCCAGGAGCACTAAAAATGACTCTCCAGACAAACAAAAGCAGGAAAAGCTGTCTGGACACAGTGGCTCACACCTGTAACCCAGCACTTTGGGAGGCTGAGGTGGGAAGGATCTTTTGAGGCCCAAAGTTTGAGAGCAGCCAGGGCAACATAGTGAGACCCTGTTTCTATAACACATTTTTTAAAACAATCTAGACGTAGTGGTGCATGCCTGTTGTCCCAGCTACTTGGGAGGCTGAGGTGGGAGGCTCACTTGAGCCTGGGAAGTTGAGGCTGCAGTGAGTTGTGATCACGCCACTGCCCTCTAGCCTCAGAGACAAAGGAAGACCCTATCTCCAGAAACAAAAGAAAAGAAAACCAAAAAACAAAAAGCAGATCTTTACCACCCCACCTTATTTGGGCCTACCTGCAGACCTGGGCGTGGGGCTGAATGTTGGGATCTCAAAGGAATTTCAAAAATCTGGCCCAGCCCCGGGGTAATCTGACAACTAAAAACTCATAAAGACATAAAGAGATCTTAATGCTTACTGAGGCAGTACGGTCTTTCTTCATCTGAGAAGGAGAGGTTATGGTCCACAAACTGAAAGAAGTATTCCAGGTCTGTTTGTGGTGGAGAGGGTTGGAGGAGGATGACTCCACTTGGGACTTACTGGGTCCTCCTTCCTGGCCAGGGAGGCAAAACAGACACAGATTGGGCTGCAGAGCTGTAAGCCCTAAGCGGACTGGCAGGCGCTGTAAAAGAGAGCAGCGGGTTCAGTGGGTTGTGGGGTGGGCAGGGGGTAGAGAAAGGGGCCAGTCACACTCAGCTGCAGCCCTCGCGGCCTCGCGGGCCTGTGGTTGCCAGGACTTAAATCTCCCAAGAGTCGTTACAATCCTGACTTTTATGTGAAAGCTCTCATCTTGTATTGGCAAGTAAATCCAAGACAATTTCAATCACTGTGGGAGTCAAGCTAATTACGTCTGCAGGCTGGATTTGGTCTGTAAGCTGCCAGTGTGCCATCTCTGGATTAGTCACTGAAGAGTCAGGAAAGGTGATGAACCAGCACCAGCCACCCCAGATGGAGTCACGATGTGGCGGTAGTGAGAGAACCAGGTGAGGGAACTGCGCCAGGTGCGGACGGGAGAGGCCTGACGTTCCTTCCCCAGGCTGCCCTGGGGAGATGGCGGAGGCGGGGGTGCTGCTCCAGTGCTGTCTGCTGGAGGGAGGTGTTCCCTTCCCTGCAGGGCAGAGGCAACCTACACCTGGCTGGCTCTGGGTTTCCTTGTGAGTGATCCTGTCTGTGGCATGAGTACCACCTAGTGGACTTCGCAGGAAGAACTGTATGTTGAAACCATGCGGACAGTCATTTACCAGAGCGGTGGCGTGAGCGCAGCAGAAGGGCCAGGGTCCTCCGAGCGAATCAGCATGAAAGAAACCGTAATAATGAGTAAACTCAAAGCTTGAAGCATAAACTCAAAGCTTCAGGGGGACAATGAGACAGAGGCAGGGGAGCTGGTCTTGCTTTCTCAGGCCGCCCAGTTCTGTTTGACTGAGCCTGTGGTCCGAGCGGATGGAATCCGCCCCTCCAGCACGGGGAGGCCCCCAGAGCCCAAAGACAAGGAGAGCCACCAGTCATATTGAAGCTTCCAGCCTTCTTTCTTTAAGCCTCATGAGAAATTAGGTGGGTGGTAATCCCAAATCAATGTTTGTGGCTGTGCTTATCCTGTTTCACAAGCCTAACATCTGTGTTTATATTGTTTAAAATCTATTAAATTGTGTGGAGTATTTTCCCTTCACTTAAAAAAAAATTACTTCCCATCCCTTTTATTTTTGGAAAAGGTCACACTCTGTTTCCGTTTCCAAACTATGCTGACCCACATGATCTTCCTAACAAGTGTTTTCCTAAAACTCACTTGCTTGAGGAAACCTGTTCCTCTGCAAGGGCCCCCTCCCACACCTTAGCATCGATTTTCCCCCAGATTCATTTGCATTTGCTGTTGTTTCTCTCTGCTATTTCATAGGCCTGTGTGTCCTGTTTTTTTCTGTGCTTTTCCTTAAAGGCTCAGTACAGGCCCCACATACACATCGGCTGTGAGTACTAGGCTTACCTTGATACTCTGAATCTCCCTACTCTGTCCACAGCATTTTTGCTGTTGCTGTAATTGCCAGAAGAGCAGGGAAGTAATCTGGTGTAATATTCAGCTTGTGAGTACTTGCTTCGTGTCAGTATTTTGACAGTATTACTGCTAAGCCAACTGGGAAGGTGAATTTTGGGGATACCTCTGCATACTAAATAAAAGCTCCAGATCTCAGAAAGTCATTAGAGATACAAAAGCACTCCCTTGAACACGCACAAAAGATCGGGGATTTCCAGGTCTTCATTGCATTTTTAATGGCCACTTTCAGGAAAGGCACTTCCAAGTTTGAGATTTTCCAGTTATAAGATGATCTGGGTCTGAAAGAGCGTAGATGGGACAGTCAGATTTCTCACTGCTCGGCTGTGTGCTTCATCTGCTCTTCCCGCCCTTAAAACATCCATTGTTCAGAATGGGGGAAGCCCAGCAGTGTTGCTGGGTGGCATTTGAGAGAGGGAGTGGAGTTGTCATGCTATAAACAGATATAGCATTGATCCTACAGAGCAAAAAGATAGGGAAAGGGAGGGAGAGGAACCCAGTTGGACATTATGTCATGCCAAAGAGAATTCCAAGGATGGTTAAGAATGGCAACCAGAGGCCCTTGAAACTCCCAGGAGGCCAGCAGACTTCACTAGGCAGAAACCCAAGAAAAAAGTTACCCCCATTTGTCGCTAAGAATGGCGGATGTCAAGGGGAATGGGAACAAAGGGGAATTTCTAGGGTCCTTGTAAGCTTAAAAGTCCTATTAAGTGAAGTTACTTGAGATCAGCCTGGAATATCTTAATCTGGACTTCCCCAACGGCCAGTTTTAAATCTTGTTTACAACTCAGGTCAGAATTAAAATGGAAAACAGCCTTCGATGACTTCCAGACAAGGAACTTTGGAAAAAATTAATTTTACAGTAAGATCAAAATGTCTGTTATAGCTTGTGCAACAAAGCTATACAAAAAATCTGTACAAAAAATAAAAAAATTAACTGGGCGTGGTGGTGGGCGCCTGTAATCCCAGTTACTTGGGAGGCTGAGGCAGGAGGATTGCTTGAGCCCAGGAGTTTGAGGCTGCAGCAAGCTGGGATTGTGCCACTGCACTCCAACCTGGGGGACACAGCAAGACCCTGTTTCTAAACAAAACACACAAAAAAGTGTTCATTAGGCCCTTGTCTTCTGCACACCCATCACTCTTGGGAAAGAAGCTGGTCTGAGCTAAGGTCCAAGAGCAGCTGGGCCTAGGGCCTGGCAATTCATTTCAGCAGTACAGGGACTGTCACATCCCATTCCCAGGCTCTGCTTCTCCAGACTCCAGCAAAGGTAGTTGTGGCCTGTGTCTCAGAAGAGGGGTGCAGGAAGGATCAGAAATCAGGTGGGAGCCACGAAGAACAGCAGGCAGGAGCCAGGAAAGCTGCAGGGGCAGGGTTCCCAGAGACTCCCTAGACTCTGGAGATGGCACCGCAGGCTTCTGGTACCTCTCATGCCAGGAGATGCTTCCTCACAGCCCAGAATGAGTAGCTGGCAACAATCAGGGACGATCCTCTGAGGACCAGTCATAGTGTCTGTCATGTACCCACCTTCTGAAGGTGGACTGAGGCTTCTAGCTTATAAGCTGGCTGCATGGGCACCCCTCGTCCCCTAGCAATGTCAACAATGACTTGTACCGCCATAACACAGAGGCACATGTAGATTCCATTCCAGGTTAGAATGTGTCTTTTATGCGACTGCCAAATGTTGCAGCGGCATGAAACAGTTCTGACGTGAGACAAGTGTATTCCATTCTGAGGACTGCTGGTTTATAAATAAGTCAAAAACGGCCAGATAATTTAGGTCAAGGTGAGTTTATTGTCCAAATAGCATAACCTAATTGCATTCAAAACCATTTTCAAATCCATCTTTAAACTAGTCAGAAAACAGGTTATTGTTTTTTTAAATCACTTAACACTGAACAGATAAGACCTCTTAAAAGGCAGCTGACTATATCATGTCACCATCATAGCCAATACAACATTTTTGCCATACTTCCTAAAAACCTTTCCGCATACACTGATCATGCTACTTATCAGCACTTTCTAACATCCTGACCAAACAGACACCCACACCTCTTATAGAGTACACTGTGAGAGAATAACATGGACTTGATATGGCATCACACTTGTTTTAAAGCAAAAAAAAAAGAAAAAGAAAAGAAAAAAAAAAAAGTCCAAGACAAGAAACTATATAACTGAGAGAGAGGAGAGAGAGAGAGAGAGAGATCTGAGGTACATGATATAAGGGTAATTAACATAATGGAAAAAATCCAATGGCCTGATGATTTGCTGGGGATGTAAGAATTGGCCAGCAGTTAAGAACTAAACCAATTAAAAATCAAAATAGAAACTTTGTTTTTCAAGGACAGGCACCTGTCAAAAGACATTGGATACTGTAATGGCTACAGTCAGTAAGGCACTTTATTTCCCCAAAGTAGGCTGCAGGCGAAGGGATGCAGGCTGCAGCTACAGCATGCACGTACACATTTGCTGATGGCTTCTCAAAACCTGAGCCGAGAATAGGGTCTGATAGCCCAGCCAAGTTTAAAAGCAGACACACACGAATGTAGTATCGTTGTGCCTGAAATGACCATTCTGGGTTGTTTAGAATCCAGAATCATCAAAAGCCATGTGGTATGAGGAAGTAATAAATATCCTCTTGAATCTTCTTACCCTATTTTGCACAAATGGATGGCTGCATGAACAGCTCTTGTAAACTGCTCTGAGTCCACACCAATAGAAACCTGCACTCATTCTATAGCTACAGAGGGTGTGTTGGCTTAAGGGGACTTTATCATCTCAGCATTAATTTCCCTTTTAAAGCTATTCTCAAGGTTGGACTGTCTCAGAGATCAACAAAGAGGAATCCTTTTGGCTTAGAAGCCAACTGGCTTACTCAGACTTCCTCCCCTTCCTACCTCCAATTCCCACACTACCAATATTATCTTCTTGAACTAGAAAATCAATTATTTACATGACATAAGGTGCAAGTCTATTTCTTCTCCCAGCCCTGTCCCCTGTGGCCCATGGAGAGAAAATTGCCCTGCCCTCTTGGAGACAGTCATCTGATCCTGCCTTATGTTCGTAACCTTTCAGTCCCAGAGCAACCAGGGCACAGTCTGGAGAGGCCCTAGAGGTGCTAGACTGCAGGGAAGCGCAGCTCCGTCTGAAGAGTTGCCAATCCTGCTAGCAATGGGATGCAGTGTGATGCTGTCAGGGTTGTCTTCTCCTCTGGCTTTGTCACTTAAGCCATGTGTGCCCCTGACCTGGCTGATAAGAGGCAGAACAGAGCCTCCAGTACAGAGCACATAGACCAAGGATGACCCAGTAGTAAGGCATGCTGTGCTCTCCAGTGGGGTCCTGAGGCAGTTCAAAATAAGGCCTCCTGGAAGAACAGCCCCTTCTTCAAGGAGCTCGCCTGTCAGCACGCATGGGGTGTTCTGCGGAGGGAACTGCCCTTGGCTTTCTCCTGCAGGCTTCTTGGCTGTTATGGACCCGCATGGAGTTTAATCATGCTTAGCATATATTTTTGGCATACTAGGATTTCTTCCCCCTAGGATTTGGCCAAAAGAGGGGAAGGATCAAAATTTGGCAGGCTGGGGGAACAACTCGGCCCCCACTGATGGAGAAAAAAGCAAACAGATGGAAGTAAAGACGAGATAGAAACACAACAAGGTAGAAAAAGACCAGGATAATTTGGAACCCCTTTAGTGGGAGGTAAGAAAAAGAAGAGAAAGAACAACAACAACAACGAAAAGAGCAAGTTCAAATCCAAGGGGGAGAGCTCCTCTGCAACACAACTCCTACCAAAGAGACTAAGAGCTGAGGAGACGGCAAAATCCAGGATTCCTTCTCGTGTCTAAGCAGGAGCAGGCAGAAAAGCCTAACAACCCCCGACCTTCCCATCGGCAGCCCCACACCCATCATCACACAAGGCCCCAAGGATGGGAAAGAGAAAAGCTAGAAGGACCCAGGGGCCTCGGGACCACAGGAAGAGTGGAAAGTTACAGACTGTAAATAGTCGGGTAGGCTTGTGCCCTTCCTGATTTGTCCGGTTCTTTCATTTGCTGCTTCTGTTTAAGCTCAAGGGTCAGTCGCCATGAAATGAATTTGCACCTCGGTTTCTCTTTAGGCTCCAAGATTCCCAAGAACTCCAGGGTTCCCGCTTCCCCCATTCCGTGGGACTCCTTGGGGCCCAGGAGAGTGTGCTGAGCAAAGCTGGCTCTTGAGAAAACTCTGGCTAGCTAACTTGCTGGCTGCTCCACTTTCCTCTCCAAAACTTCAGAATTCACCACCCATTGTCCCACCAGAAATCCCCTAGAATTTTAGGGTCATGCTAACTCACAAAGTCCTGAACCCTTCTAAACACACTTCCCAAGAGACTGACTCATCTGGAATTTCACCTCTGTAGAGAAGCAGCCTCTTCACCTCCCTTCAACTATCATCCCATACTTATCTGACCTATTTTTCTTATCCTGCCAATTCAGTGTGATTGAAAACCCGACCGTTTAGTACCACTTAGCAGAGGGCCTGGGCTTGCATAGTGCTTGCCTGCGCAGTTTGAGACAGAGGAGGGAGAAGGAAGCACCATAAACGCTGCTTGCTGCAGGTTCATCTACTCGCAGATTCAGACCTAGGAAACCTGCAGAGATGATCCTAAACACAAGGTGTCCATGCCAGGGGAGGGGAAAGACGGAGGGGAAAAACTTCAAGATGAAAGGGCCCTTTGCAGATGAAGCCCCGCTTTTGAAAAAGCTCCAAGATGAGGATCTCCAAACAGCCTGGTGGAATTCTTTTTATAGTCTGTTTCCTGATACCTGGTACCTAAGTGCAAATTACGACATCTGAGCCTACTGCATAAATGTTTGTACTGAACGTCTGCCTTGAAGGGGAGGGAGGATCCCTTGGTTCAATGTATTTTTTCCATCATGATGAGGATACCAGGGCCTAACTGGGAGCCCGATGGCCTCCATGACCAACAAGGTCCCTGGGAGTGAGACCACCCTGCCTTCCACCTGAGAGGGAGTCAGCCCTGCTCACACTGCTTCTGTGTTCCTCATGCGAATGGGCTCCCAAGCAGAAACTGTACGGTTGTGAGGTATTATGAAAACAAAAGCGTGAATCATTGCCTTTTGTAGTTATTGATTTTGTCCAGTAAACCTGAGGTAAAGAATACTCCGTCTTTGAAGAATGTGATCAGAGGAAAAAAAAAAAAAACCAAAAAACAAAAAAAGAAAAAAAAAAACAACAACCATGAATATGCTACCAGAAGAAAACAAACTACGGAAGGGCTTTTCCAGTACGAAGAACTCATATCTCAACCATCTACTTCAGGACTTGGAATTTAAGCAGTAAAATAATATATTATAAAAATGTTTATAAAATAGCAGCACACTCTGTGAAACATTACAGCTAGGTACTGTCAATGTGAATAAGGATGGATGACTTTAGCTTCTTAGCAGCGCAAAAAAAAAAAAAAACCAAACTGAACAAAACAAAATGAAAAAAATGAGAGACCCTTAGATTGTTTTCCGTCTTCAACCCTCATACTATGAAACAAGGCAGAATCTGTGTATAAAATAATTCTTCAAATAGCCCTGTTCTGATTTTTCTTTTTTACTTAAAAAGGCAAATATTTTAACAAATAGCTTCATTACCTGTCAATTACAATTGTGCAAAAAAAAAAAAAAAGTTGTTGCTCCAACCTCTTTGCTAACTGAATGCCTCTAAGAAGTGGAGAGGAAGAAAAATTCAAGTACGCTGAATACAACTTTGCAATAAAATTAACAACAACAATTAAAAAAAAAAACGGAAAAGGGAACAAAATGCCACACCCTGATGTTCAGCCATCTATCTTTGCACCAGCAATAACTTTTCTTTCCATGTCCAAAGGAGAAGTATAGAGATGGGAATTAAGATCCTTCTGTGCCATCAGAATGGTAACAGATTTTAGTTTACAGGCTTGTCTGAGGAATGTTGTGATGGGAATGTCAGCAGGAAGGGGTGTCTCTTGAGTCCTGGTAGGAACACCAGAACTGTGTACCAAAGAACGCCAGATACCAGAAGCGAAGAGTAACCCAGACTGGGGGCAGGAAGGGAGGGGGCAAAAGAGAAGAGGGGAGGAGTATTCAGCATGACTTGCATAAACCATCCCATCTATCGCTCGGGAACAATTTTTCAAAGTGCTTTTCGAATGGAATGGTTTATAACAATGCTAAACTGTGAACCAGACATGCCAATCAGCACCAAAAATTAGTTTTTTTCTAAGAAGAAATGCCAAGGCCACATTACCCTTTTAAATACAATAACAGAAAAGATTCCATTCTGGATCCCACCCTTGGTCTCCATCTGCCTCCGTTTCATGTGAGTTTTGGTTACGGCCCGTAGCTACATTTCCCCATTAGATAGCAATATGGTGGTGTCTGCAATGAACTGCATTTGGAAGAAGAAGCAGGATGTCACAGAACATGAAACCCAGGAGCCAATCACCTGTGTCCAACTGGCAAAATAAAACATCTTTTTTTAGGTAGCAGCTACTGTAGACAGCAAGAGGACATTAATGTAGAGATCCAACTACACTCCTGACTTAGTAACAGGTGGCTGAGAGCAAAGGTGCTTCTCCATCCCAAATGGTTCAATCATGTTGAGAGATTGTTTCGTACTCCTTCCCCATCATGTCCCTCCTTATTTCAATTCCTTCTTGAGTTCATTGCTTTGCAATCTAATCATGCCATAAATGGCGTACACAGTTCCTTGAAATTATACTACAAGGGGGTGTATGTGCTAGCTCATAACATGAAAAAAAAAAGTCTCCTCTAATTTGTTCCCATATTGCAGGCATACATATTCTCTAACTACTCTGCAGGTTTTCCTGTAAGCATTTTACTATTACTTTTACATAACCAAACAATAACTTCGCATATACAAGGGATTCCCTTATGCTGTACTTCAAATAGGCACCAAATGCTTTTTATTATTCCGTTTTCGTAGGACCTTTTTCTCTCACTTCTAAAAGATCTTTAAATATGATCTAGGTGGGGGCAGAATTTTTTTTTTAAGTTTCACCCTAAAACACAAAGAACAAAAACAACCAGAAAGAAGAAGAGACCAGATTATGGACGCGTCTCTCTCTTTCGGCCCAACTGGCATCCTCACAGGTCGATATCCCGCACGTCTGTAGGGGTGCTGGCTTGGTCCAGTTCATCCTCCGACTTGGATCCGTCACGTTGGTCCTGACGGTACTGCTGCAGGCTATTGAGGAGCACCGCCTCAATCTGCTCCTGGCAAGCTTTGAGACAATCCTAGAACAATGGTCCAGACCAGAGTTGTTAGTAAGAGGAACAGGACATAGAGCATCCTACGGAGAAAACATGCGTAATTTAGCTTGCATAAGTCTGTGCTAGTTTCCAGTAGAAATAAATGTGAAGTAAAGGAGGGATGTTCTTCAAGTGCCAAGGAACCTCACTACTCCAGGTGGGGTCCATGGGCTGGCAGCACCAGCATCACCTGCGAGCTTGTTGGAACCGCAGAATCTCAGTCAACCCAGGCCGAGCTATTCAGAACCTGCATTTTAGTGGAGCCCAGGTGATTGGCATTCTGAGAAGCACTGGCCTAAATGATGGTCACTTATGGATGCCTGGTCATCAAGGGGCCAACCAGATGCTTTCTGCCTGGGGAAGCTGGGAAGTGGCAGAGAAAAGGGGAAGGCTACTAGAAGTGCTATGACATTAGCAAACTCAGCCCCTGAGAACTAGATAAGAAGGAAGCCAATGAACCAACGTACTGACCCTCACATAAACTGTAAATACTTTTTCTCACTCTGTCCCCCAGGCTGGAGTGCAGTGGCACAATCTCGGCTCACTGCAACCTCCACCTCCCGGGTTCAAGCGATTCTCCTGCCTCAGCCTCCCAAGTAGCTGGGACTAAAGGCACCCGCCACCGCGCCTGGCTAATTTTTGTATTTTTAGTACAGACACGGTTTCACCATATTGGCCAGGCTGGCCTCAAACTCCTGACCTTGTGATCCGCCCGCATCGGCCTCCCAAAGTGCTGGGATTACAGGCATAAGCCACCGCGCCTCACTGTAAATACTTAAAAAAAAAAAAAATCCCCAACTTTTTCTGCTTCTTTACCATTTCCTTAACTCTCATAAAGATATAATGCAGAATGTCTACAACATTCTGGAACCTTGAGCCATCCAATTTGGGAATAAGCAAGAATATGCAGCCTTGCTTTAGTATCAGTCTCTATTGTAGGGGTAATTGACAGTGTGTCTGCCCCAGGCAGGAGCTTCTCTTAGGCACGTGACATGCAATGCAATGACAAGTCATGGGTATCACTAGACAGGGACCGTTGCTGGTGCTAGTAAGAGGGTGCAAACAGTAGACTTGCTTCTAACAGGCATTTTCTAGCCTCTCTCCTCTGCAAAGGTGCCTTTGTGCACTCTCTTAAGAAGCACATACATAAGGCAAATATGTTAAATTGAACCTCCCTGTGTCTTTTCATAGTTTAATATAAACTTCCCTTTTGTTTCTTTTACTGTGCAATTCTCCCCACCCAGAGGTTTCTATTTTGCCAAGCCCAAAAGCATTCTCTTTATTTCCCAAAGATCTAAAACACAGCTGGCCAGGCATATTGGCTCACGCCTGTAATCCCAGCACTCTGGGAGGCTGAGGCGGGAAGTTGAAACCAGGAGTTCGATACCAGCCTGGACAACACAGCAAGCTCCCCATCTTTAAAAACAAACATATAAATAAACAAAATAAAGCTGGAACTAACCACTAAGGAACAAAATTTCCATACCCCTAAATTTTCCTTTCCTATCTCTCGTCTATCCCACATTTCAAACTACAGCTTTCAATGAAAACTAAGATTAGGAACAACCACAGACTAAAGGCCAAAGGCAGAGACGAAATATCAGCTGGAACAATGAAATGAGGAAGGGTGGTATCTGCTGCCCACCCACTATACTTGCAGGTGGCACCTAAGTTATTTAACTTTTCTGATCTCAGTTTCCCCACAAAATAATCAGAGTAAAGGGCAACTGAGATGATACTGATATATGTGCAGTGCTAAGTGGAGCTCAGTAAATGATCGTGATTATGTATAACGATAAACTGATCCTGGAACCTAAAGAATTCAGATTTATTTGAAATGAGGTATAGATTCGCGTTTAGTCAAGACTAATGAAGTGTGTGTCAAGATCCTGACAATCTTTAGTCAAGACTGTGTGTCTGGGAAGAGTGCTGAACATGACAGACGTGACGCAGCGGCAGGAGTCTCCGTGCCACCCTGAAACGAGGCTGAAATGGAGTCAGGCGCTGGCCTCTGGGACTTGGTAACACCTCTCAGACTTTCCTGTGGCATCTCCTGGTTACATCCCTTACTCTGTCCGACCTGTTGAGCTGAATGAATGACAATAAATCGCATGGGGCTCACCCGCCTCATCCCTGTTCAGCTCTTCCCAAGTTCTTCCCTCAAAGACCATGTGGCAGCATTATCCTCATAGGTTACCACTCACTAGGTGGGAAAAGTTAAGGTATAATGTTTCTTTTCTTTTCTGTTTTTTTTTTTTTTTTTTTTTTTTTTTTGAGACAGAGTGTTGCTCTGTCGCCCAGGCTGGAGTGCAATGGCACAATCTTGGCTCACTGCAACCTCCACCTCTCGGGTTCAAGCAATTCTCCTTCCTCAGCCTCCCAAGTAGCTGGGATTATAGGCACGTGCCACCACGCCCAGCTGATTTTTGTATTTTTAGTTGAGATGGGATTTTACCAGATTGGCCAGGCTGGTCTTGAACTCCTGACCTCAGGTATCTGCCCGCCTTGGCCTCCCGAAGTACTGGGATTACAGGCATAAGCCACTGAGCCTGGCCTAAAAGTATAATGTTTCTAGGGGCACTTGCATTTCAGTAGATGTTTGAAAACCTTAAATCCTAATAATCTAAAAAATTTAATACTAAATATAGAATCAAAATGAATGTGGGGGTTAAAGGCAAAAAGTGACAACGGTCAAAACTACTGTGGAATGTCCCTTAGGAAGGTTCTACATCAGAGAGGAATGGCAAGTCTCATCCCATCAGTTTTTCTTCTAAAGCTGGGATAGACATGGACAGCCCTTTCTCCACTTGAGCACCGTGTGAAGGAGTTCACTTAAATGCCAGAATCATCGTGGTGTGAGATGCTCACTCCACGGTACGTGGGCAGGAGCTGAGACCCAGAACAGCAGCTTCAACCCCACATTCCAGCCATCCTCCGTCACCCCCTGTGCTCACTCACTGAGTGAAACGTTGGACCTAACAATCTAAATTGATATTTTCTTCTTTCTCTGTTTTTTTGTTTTGTTTTTTTCTTGCAAAGAAGAATCCATTGAATCCAGGAAGTTCACGTGCAATGTTCCTCCACTGTACAGGGACTTGAGAAGCTGCTGAAGGGGATGTTTACAATTTTTTTTTTCCAAGAGGCAGAGGGACTAAATCGGAGTATCTCCATACCATTGAGGCAGTGACTATATACTTGTTTCCAACTGAATACTTGTCCATGGAAGACAAATCCTACCCAAAGCATAAGGCCTAAGAGCTTTTGTTATCTAAAAGAGATGGCAGGATTCTCGGCTGACTGAGGGAACTTGCGTGTGTGTGCGTGTGCACGCGAGGCGTGGTAGACAATAGCTCTGAACCATTACATTAAAAAAGAAATGCCCGTTAGGCGTAGCGATGTGGTTCCTTTAAAGAGGGTTTCGCATGGCACAGCCCTTGGTGAATACTTTCCAAGTCGCAGTTCCTGTGGAAGACCTTGCTCCTCAACAAAATCCCTCTCGCCTCCCGGCCGATCCTGCCTTGCTCTCCTTCCTCACGGGCTCTATTCTGGCCCCCGGCAAGGTCATCTGGGTTAATGTACCTTCTACCACAATAATATGGCCAACTTAGGACTCCATGGCCATCGGTGAATTAACCATGCCAGCATGACCCTCCACATAGGGAGACCAGGCTCCAGAAAGCGAAAGAACTCGGTTTCAGGCCATGCATGTCTTCCCTTTGGGTTTCCCAGTGTCCCCACTTTCTCTGCTATCAGCCCTCCCTTCCAGCAGCCTGAGATCTTAAAGGAACAGTTCTGAGAAAACCCTACAGGGAGGACTGGGATGTCTGGCTGTCACTTCTACTGGACTTTCAGAGCCACGGGACTTGAGGTGACAGGTGCGTGCACAGTAGCGTTTTATGTAAGTTCCAGCCAAGAGTGGGTGCCCAGGTGTCCCACATAAAACAGAGGAAGGTTTCATAGATAGACAAAACTGCATACGCTCTCTTTTCTTTAGTCACATTTTAATTTCAATCCAAATCATCGCTGACTTGACTACGGCCAGCTTTTGTTTTGTTTTTTGAGACGGAGTCTCACTGTCACTCAGGCTGGAGTGCCATGGTGCGATCTCGGCTCACTGCAACCTCCACCTCCTGGGTTCAAGCAATTCTCCTGTCTCAGCATCCCGAGTAGCTGGGATTACAGGCGCATGCCATCACCCCCAGCTGATTTTTGTATTTTTAATAGAGACAGGGTTTCACCAGATTGGTCAGGCTGGTCTCGAACTCCTGACCTCAGATGATCCACCCGCCTTGGCCTCCCAAAGTGCTAGGATTACAGACATGAGCCACCACACCCAGCCTGGCCAGCTCTTGACTGATGACCCCTCTGACTGGAAGATAAAAGGATGACCAAAGCAGGTACACTCCATGAATGAAGAATTCTGAACTCCCTTCCCCACCCTCTTCTAGACTTACCTTGTGGTAAAGCAGGACGCTAACCCTCTCTGCAGTCTCCACCTAACCTTCCTTCAGGTTCCACTTCCACGAAACTTGACAATGATCAGCTTGACTTTCGACTACACAAATCCCTCATTCTAGCTCAGCAAGACTAAAAGGGCAAAAGCGTGTCTTGTATAAATGATGTTGAACGCTACTCTCTGATGGTGGAAAGAGAACTTGGCCTCTCCCTTCCATGAGACAGAGCTCACGCCTTGCATATGAATACCTTTGTTTAGCATGGCAGGGGCCCTTTTTGGACTTGGGAAGGGCATATAAATTCTGTGTGCTGGTGGGAAGTGAAGGCAGAGGAGATGGTGCAGTGGTGCTGATACCTGCAACTGGACATGCCAACTCCACATCGCCCGGGTCTCGCCCAAAGCAGGAGGGCAGGAGAATGCATGGGATTGGGGTGGGGGTAGGGATGGGGGCAGCCACCTGGAGAGAGGAAGACCTCCACCTTAAATCCAACCAGGTTGCTTCTATTAGAGGGTCACGCTGAGAGAAGAGTGGAGTTAGTGTTTCCAAAGGGGCTGCATTATAAGAAGACATACATAAATAATCACAGACTTGGAGAATTTGGAGGTCCAAAGGGCCTCTGGAAATCAAATAGCCAAATGCCCTCGTTTCCCAGCTAGGGAATGGAGCATGGAGAGTTGACGTGGCTTGCCCCAGTGACATCTGGCTGAAAGCTCAGACTGGCTTTAGAAAGGGCAAGCCTCCAATTTCAGAACTCCTTTTTCCTATATACCTCGACGTCTAAGCTCTAAGTAAAGACATACAGACCAGAGAATCTCCAAGAAAAAGAGACAGAGCCCAAGTGGCTGGAAAAACACGAAAGCGCCTCTAATCAAAAGGTGTTACACGCATGTCAAGTGTGGCGGCTCTAGGACATCAGCTTTCCTGCAGCCTCCAAAGCACCAGCCATTGTGTTAAGATGCCCCAAATTAAGCTGATTAAAAGGGAAGCCATAATGCTCGTCTGTCAGCCGGGACAGGTGGTACCCTACCGCGCTGGAGGTCGGGCAGACCTCCAACTTCTATGATGATAGGCCCCCTCCCGTGCCCCCTTCCCTCCTGGCTGCCCCCGCCCCCAAGCCTGGAGCCCTCACAGCAGTGTTTGTGATCTTCAGCTCGTTACAAGGGCCTCTGACTTCCTCTGCTTGCTGGCTCGAGCTCCGCGCCCTGCACCCTCCTCTGCCTCCATGAATGGGCTGACGGAACTCCTACCATTAGCCCTCAGTGTAACTGCACCACCTCATTGTCACCACACACGCACTGCACTCAACAGGGGGACAAAGGGCTGAATGAGCCCCAGACCCGCGGCCAACTCAGGCAGAGACAACTTAGGAAACTATCTCATTCTTCCTTTCTTCACAGGCTGTTTGGCTTATTTCCTTGCATACCAAATGAGGCCCACAGAAAAATGAGGCAGGAGAGGGAGGCATCAGCCCCCGATTCTATTCCACCTCCCCACCCCCAGCTTCCAGCAACACTTCACAAGGTTCCTGACCACAGGCCCTGAAGAGGCCACAGAAGACAGAATCTGTAACAGTGGAGGCTTGAAAATGACATGTGCGGCAAGGGTGCCGGCACTTCCAGCTACGGAGCAGAAACACACAATGCTAAACCCCATGAATCACACACATGTGGTCGAAACTGAGACTTCTTCCACGGCGCCTCCACCTCCCTGCTTTTTAATAGCTCATTGATAACCAGGACCGTAAAATGCCAGGATGACCCTAAGGAAGGGATATCCTGGAATCTTCTCTGGGTAATATTTAACAATGTGTCTAGGGACAGGGACGAGAGTTGAAACACTCCCTATTGGGTACTGTGTACACTGTCTGGGTGACGGGTTCGACTGAAGCCCAAACCTCAGCATCACACGATATATCCACGTAACAAACCGCACATGGATCCCCTGAATCTAAAGTTTTGTTTTTTGCTTTTTTTTTAAAAGAATGTGACAAAGAGTTTTGATGTGACTTAGACAAAAAAGGATAAATATAAGGAACAGATGACTAGAGTCTTTCTTCTGTTAAGTATCTTGCAATAACTTCACAACACCTTTATGGCCTGTGAGCCTCCATTCCATTTTTTAGTTAGTGAATTTGTGCAACTGTGTCATATGAAAATGAAGCCACTTCATTTAACCTACTCTAAGATAAGGTTGGGGAAAACTCAGAAGGCTCAGAAGGCCCTGACACAGAATTGAAGTTAAAGAAAAGACACAGCTTTTCAAAGGACATGGACAGACCAGTGAATCGGAAACCCACTGGAAACCCATCTGCCTGCCTTTGTCCTTTGCTCCTTCCTTCCTCTTCCCTTCCTCTCTTAAGCATCACTCCCAATGACTCTGCCAGGGGCTCTGGATAAAGAGCTGAGGAAAAGCTGGGCCTTATTCAAGAGGTTCTATAGACAAGGAAGCAGTGAGATCAATGCTGGCACGCAGCCCGACTAGTGTGCAGAGGGGATGGAAGAGGACCCCGATTCAGCCCAAGGAAGCAGGGCCATGGTCACCAGGGACCCAGGCCAGTGGCGCCCTCCCCTCTCAAACCTACCCAGGCACTGGACACCCCCAATAGACGTCCCCACTACAGCCAAACTGCCTCTCTGGCTGTTTTTAGCAACTCTTACGATTGGAAGGAAAAAGTATTTAAAATATACCACTCTCTGAGACTTTTATTCCCTATAAAACTGTCAGGCCCCTCACTCAGCTTTCTCTTTGGAATGAAGCGTTCTGGTTTATTTTGGCAACCAGACGGAACAACAAAGGCCGACTTTCTCAGAGCCGCATGCGTCCCTCATATCAAAGCTATCTGCTCCTGGCCAATGAACCACAGAGACTCACCTGGCCATCTCACAAGAATCAGGGGGACCCTCTTTCAACAGCTCGATCCCCGACAACCCACGACCTAACCCCCAAAGTAACAGAGAGCATTGCAAGCTTGAAGAAATCAGAAACAGCAAGGTGTGTAGGAGCTGACGTATAACTTCAGGGGCTCTGGGGGAAACTGTCAGCTCTTCCTGATTCCCGTTTGTCAATGCACTAGGGCCAGGGGGCAAAATGTGGTCCTGTGTATTTCACTTTTCCAGGGAAGAGCTCAACATCAACCCATGGGCATTTCATAGCGTGGCCCGCGAATGTTTCAGACATACGTACATACATATATATATATCCATTTATGTATGTGTGTGTATATACATATATACACACACACATTTTACTATCATAAATACACATAATGTCAAATTTCCCTTTTCAGCCACTTTTAAAGGTACAGTGGCATTAAGTACATTCACACTGTTGTGTGGCCATCAGAACTCTCCATCTACAGAATTGTTTTCATCATCCCAAACTGAAACTCCGTATGCATTAAACACTAACTCCCCATCCTCTCCTCTCCCCAGACTCCTGGGAACCTCTATTCTACTTTCTGTCTCTACGAATTTGACTATTCCAGGTACCTGGTATAAATTGAATCATATAGTATTTGTCTTTTTGTGTCTGACTCGTTTCACTTAACATAGTATTTTCAAGGTTCGCCCATGTTATAACATGGATCGGAATTGCATTTCTTTTTAAGGTTGAATAATATTCCATTGCGTGCCCATACATTTTGTTTCTCTACTCTAAGAACAGTTTCTATCACCAAGTTTTCTCTGCTGGGAGGCCGGCATTCTACGTTAGGCTTGATGAGCTCCTTCTTTTGGGTTGATTTCCTACTGCATTTAGGGTTCGTAACACATTACTTAGCACACCTTTGTTTACGTTCTTAATTTGCTAGGGTTTTGCACACTTTACTCTTGCTTCATCATACAACTGCTAAGTTCCTTGAAGGCAGGAATCTCATCCTCTATTTCCCAGATGCCACCATCCACCCCAACTTCTAGCAACAACTGGGCCTTCAGTAAAGACTTCCAGAAACAAATGAAGGAAATACACCACTTCTTGACTCGTGAAATGGTAAACAGAGCTCAGGAAGCACAACTCACCTCCCTCCAAACACTAATGTGTTCTAAATTCTAGTCCTTTTATTTTTCTTCCCTCTGAGCGTCAGCTTTTCAGAGAACACAGGCTGATGGATGGGAGGAGATTTAGCACTTGGAAAGGTGCATAAACACACACACACACACACACACACACACACACACACACACACAGCCTAGCCCAGAGCTGCTTGAACCTTTCCACTAAAAACATTTTCAGGGAGAGCGAACCAGCCTCTGGGGTGCCAGAGGTAAGCCTGGAACTTCCTGAGGTCTCAGATTTGTATTTGAAAAAGTGTTATGAACTTTACATTTCACTGCGTTCACTCTTGGTTTTTAAATATGAACATGTTCAACCCAGGCCCACTGGTGTGAATGAGGCATACACAGGCAGCCCCAGTTAAGAAACACGGTGTGTGCCCATTATAGAAATGAGATACCAACTTGACCAACAGTTAGGATTTATAGGAGGACACCCCTAAACCAGCTTCGTGTCCACTTCATATCCATTTAACAGAGTTGGCCAGCTGACTTAAATGGACTGGCTACGTAGTATCAGAAAAAGGCAAACAGTTTCTCCAGATGAGATGACAGACTGACTTGTCTGCGGTCTTGAAAAGCCAAGAGACTTAGCAGCAACTCCCAGGAGGGAAATTTACACCACTGTCCATGTGAGATCAGTAAGGGGGGACAAAGGGAGGTGGGAAAAGGCTGGAGCCGGTAGGGTGGTCAGCCCATCAGAGCAGGTCTATCAACATCGGGGGAAAAGGTTACAATGCCTGGAGGCAGGAGGAGGGGGGTGGCCGCTCAAACTCCTGTCACTGACATTTTTGTCTCCAGGCATTGAGGAAGGGCTTGTCTTAAACTGGCTGAGAGTCCTATTTGTAAGGCAGCCTTAATTGGAGACATTCAGAAAAGGAGGAAAGCGTACCATTTCTATAAACGTTAAGTCCCGTCCACGATTTTTCTCTGGAGGATTAGAAAAGCATTCTTCATGCTGCACTGGAGGGAGCTTTTCAGTCTGTGTTCTGGAGTCCTCGTTTAAAAAGCGTATGTTTGGAGCCCGCATTTTAAAACCATATCTACGAACTATCTCAGAGGAGGACCCCGGATTTGCTCTGTCAGCATCTCCCTGCGCCATTTCTCTGAGCTGGGAACAAATGCCAGGAAAAATCCAGGTGGGCGGGAGAGGAGGCCAGCGAGCCGCAGCCGTGGGCTCTCTGTAGTTTAATCTGTTCAGTATCCCTTGTGCAGGCCTCAGCCATAGGCCTATAAATCACATGATCCCTTAACTCAATAAAAGCCCGCAGAGGGCATCTGAATCCCCCTGGACCATCCAGAGGGTGTCATCGTGAAGTGCCCAGCATTCTTCAGCCTCTCCATGGTGATGCATGAGGGCTCAGGGCCAACACCCCTCTCTCGGGTTGACTTTAAACCCCAGGGTTTTTTTTCAAACCAAAAGATCCCAGGAGCGGCAACAAGGGTGGAGTGGAAAGTTTCCAGGGGGCAGTCGGAGCCTGGGGGTTCTAGCCCCAGCTCAGCCACTGCCCACCCCGCTCCTGGCTGGTTACTTCGGTCCCTGTCCTGCCCGTGGAAAATGAAGGAATGGCCTCTCTGACCTCTTAGCACCATCCTGGCTCGGACGGGCTAGGACTGCAGCTTCCTACTGATTGAATTCAGAGGCTCACTTGACCCTGGTCTCTCTCAAAACCTTTCTTCTCAGGAGCTCCAAATTCTGGCAACAGGAAGTTAACAGCCTCTGGGCCGTCCACAGGGCACACAGAATGGGGAAGCTCCGTAGCTAATAATAGTTTCTTGAGTTTGTATGGCACTTTGTCTTTTGAAAGCACTTTGTAATCCATTACTGCATTGAACAAAAGGGAAGAGTGAGCGGGGAGGGGTCGAGAGGTTTGCCAGGGACGGACACCGTTCTCACAGTGGGGCACCTCTTGTGTGTCTGCTCCATCCACTGCAGCTGAGTCCTGGCTCTCCTTTCTCCTCTGTGCGCCTTACAGCCTCAGCGTGTGAAAGCAGACACGGCAGCTCTTCGCTGCTGGGCAGAGGCAGCCCGGCAGCGTGTACAAATATGGCAATGAAGCAACAATTCAGACCCACTGAGAAGCCCACGCCATAAAGGAACATCGGTAAACAGCCCTCCCACCCCCACCCCCTTCATCTGCTTGCTGAGTTTTCTTTCGTATTTTCCCGTGCACAGCTTTTCAGAACCTTAAGAGGGGGTGTCACCTGCTGAACTCTGCACTCCCTTGGATGTCGATCTTAGGAAACAAACCAGAAAAATACCTCTGACACAACATAATCAAATCCGTCGTCTCCTTCCCTGAGCTGAGAAGAGACATCTGGACTTAGCCAAGAAGGTGGTGGCCACCTACCACGTCTGTGTTGGTGATCTTAGCCAGCAGCTCAGTCAGGGCATCACAAGTGAGCGAGCTCACTTCCTCATCCTGCTGGAGCCCACAGATGGCTGCTCCCACACTTCCAGTTGCGATCATCGACGGTGGGTACATGGCAAACTTAAAGTCTGCAAGGAATGAGAGGCAGAAGGTCAGGGCACAGAACGAATTTGGATCCTGGAGCTCCCGAGACTGCAGAGACTCAGAAACAGGACGGCAGCAGGTCAGCGGCGCGAGTGACCCCGTGCCCTACAGGCATGTCCTCCCTCGAGTTCTTTCACAAGGAGCCTGTGTTTATTTGCCATCACCATGGCTGTTCCAGATTTAAACGAAGGAGACTGAGGCAGGGAAGGAAGACAGCTTATCTAAGCGCACACAATGAATGCACAGAGGATTCAAGGTCCCCAGTCCCCAAATCCCAGTCATATTAAGCATGTCCGAGTTAACATTCTTGACCCTGGTGGGGGGAGCAAGGTGAGCGAGTCATGGTCTCCTCTAGAGGTGATGGTGGGAACAGAGCAGAGAATGCCTGAGACCAGTGCAGACAAGGTACCCCATGGGCCATGCAAGCAGGACAGACCAGGGGCTCCAGATGTGAGAAGGAGGGAAAGTACAAGGAGGTGGGAGAAACGGGCAAAATCTATGCATACGTTATGCTAATTCAGATGGGATCTTGTCATAGTCTCTGGACAGGCATCGAGGATTAATATGACCCCCACCCAAAAAAAAAAAAAAAGATTTGATTTAAAAAAGGAAATGAGAGAAGCAGCAATGCAGGGAGTGGGCGAGTGGGGGCTGAGTTCCACCCAGTTCCCAACCTCTGGCCCAACAGCAAGAACCTTCAGAACATTAGGGCAGAGGATTCTAACCCTAACATAGGGCTCTAACTAAGCACCGAAGATTAATCATTGCATCCGAATCAGATGGGTGACTCGGTTTCGATGTTATGACTCATGAGACTGAAGGCCCCATTTTATTGCTAAGAGAAAAAAATGTGACTTGCTACAGGGAAGTGCAGAATGAGGATAATAAATCAGAGGGGCTTGAACCCCGTCCACTGCCATGCTAGAGGGCTCCTCTTGGAAGATCAGCCCCCTTGTGTTCCTCCGAGCACTCCTTCAGAGGGGCTGGGTGGCCATGATCCAGCAGCTGCTTGGTCCATCGAGGGGAAATAAAGACAGCCAACTTCTCCTGTTACAGCTGCTGACAGCTACCAATGACCACCATATGCAGTACGCTACACATTACGTCCTGTTTAATTTACCCATCAGCCACAGAAGATGCACACGAGCGTCACCCTAATGGTATGGGTGAGAACCCTGAGACTTTTGAGAGTTTAAGTTGCCCCTGCTCGTGTTGACAGACATTAGGGTGGGTATAGTTGCAGCCATCACCCTAGTGACGGTCCTGGAGTGCAGCAAGTCTTCCAAAGCGTACTCTTTCTAGTTTTAGCATTGCTCTAGTGAGCTTACTGTGTGTAGACATGGAAGGGGCACGTGGGGGCAGGAGACACAGCATACAGGGAAACGTGGGTCTCCCTTCAACTTACAGCAAAAACAATCAGGTTAAACCTACAAAAACCAGCCCCTCTCCTATTTCCCCTTCTTCCTGTACACGCTCTATTACAAACACACTTTCTGCAGCAGCATTTTAATGGTCAGCCCATTGCCCCAGCATCAAGTTAGCAGCATTGTTAGACACCGTGGATCCCTGAGCCAAGCACAGCCCTCCCCTCCCATCATGAACGCAGAGCAAACCTGGCCATCTGCCTGTCTCCTTGGCTTTTTCTCCATTGCCCTCTCACAATCTCCACCTCTTGAGGGACGTATATAACGGTGCTGCGCCCATGCCTGCTGTCCACCTGCCCCTCCTATGCCTTCCCTGTCACCACGAACAGTGTGACAAAGCCAGCCTCCCTGCCTCTTGCTCTGCTGTAGGTCTCTTCCACATGGGTCACAGGAGAGTGTTTCTCTGCCCAATAACCTCGTTAGCTCCCCCCTGTGACATTCATAACACAAGCGGGGCAGCCGGCCCATGGCCCTGGGCCCACAAAGGCCTGGGTGGGAGCATCTGCCAGGGAAGAGGCAGGCAAGTATCCCCGGCCCTCCCTTCCCTCTGCCATAGGCCTCAGACCGGGAAGCACACCTCACACATGCCCATCTCTGCTGTCCCACTGCTAGCAAAACCAACTCTTATTATTGGCATACGAATGAACTTCTGGAAGCCAGCAGGCATAGGGGGAACAGGTGCACCGGTTGCACAGGGAGACTCTACCTCCCTTTTTGTTTTACTAAGAAGATTTTCAGGGGAGTCCTCTTGGGGACACTGTCCAATCCCACAGAATTGGGGAGCACTAGGTGCATGAACTTGACTGCCTCTCAGCAGCTCAGAGTGGCACCAAAGGAGCAGTGTGTTCCCACAGCCAGAGGAGAGGAGCCGCTGGAGACGAGGACGGCGGCCGTGCTGCCCTCTGTTGCCCGCTACACAGGAGACGAGCATCTTCCTCGGGATCCCTGAGCATGCCCCACCTCTCCTCCAGGTTAGTCAAATACTGAGGCAACATCAGCCCTCCAGCTAGGTCCAGACGTGGGACTGTGGGCAAGTCACTTCCTCTTTCCAAGGGCTTGGTTTCCCATTTGTCTAATAACGGGTTGGGTGAGATAAGTGTTTTTCTAACTTCTAGCTGCAACTCATTAATGGGTCATGAAATGCATTTGTGGGTCATGACCAGCACTTTCTGTTGTTGTTCTCCTTTAACCAAATAGAGTAGGATAGAAAGTATCAGGCTCACTGTATGTCATTAAGAGTAAATATTGTTCGGAGAAACTTTTGTATCAGTTTGATATACTTGTACAAGTATCCTGAGTTGTGTTATAAAATGTGTTTCTTCCTACATGGCTCAGGTCAAGAGTTTAAAGATAGTAAGCAGGATAACCTCCCAGGTGCCTTACAGGTCTACTTTGCTCTTACTTGAGGATCTGGAAGGGGAATGACTCCCAAGGAGAAGAACAATGAGGAGACAATAGAATGGATCACGGCATCTACCAGCCAGCAAATTCACAAAGCAGCCCTCTCCACAGAGCAGCGCTACTTCCCCGTGGCACCAGGGCTGCCCCAGGACCACTCTCAAGGACATCCCCCTCTCTACTGGTAGGGGATACTGAACAGAGAGAAAAACAAAAAAATCAAACATCATTTCACCTGTGCACTAGCTTCCTAGCTGTAATTAGCCAACCCCCACCCTCAACTGTGGAAAGCTCCACCTACCCAATGCAGCCATTCCTGGAAACCATCAGCTTTGTCGCTATGACAGGATGGAGAAATGGTCACAATATCCACTCAGAAGAAGGAAGCAGAAAACCAAATTGCATGCATGCATGCGACGATGAAGATTACAACCATGGGTAAATACATACATACATGCCTATGGATGAACTGGAAGGATGCACGGAAAATAAAAGCTGTTCTGTTAGGTGGGAGAAACACAGATGAGTTTGTAAAATTTGTACGCAATATTATTTTAACAAATAAAAACCAGGTACAAATTTCTCAGCAGTCCGTTAAGTCTCTTGATCAAAAATGCCAACAAGCGATATGCTGGTGCAGAAGGCACGCTCAGGGGTGAGGGTGTGCCCTCGCCATCGTTAATTGCCCACCTGGAGAGGTGAGATGCTGGTGACTTCCTGAGATCCTTCCTCCTGCAGCAGAGAGAGAGGCAATGAACCGATCGGCGATCCATTCTGATCGACTCATGACAATGTGCTCCTCCCTGTTCCAGGCAGCATGGAGGACTCCCCTCAAAATGTACAATATTGAGACTTCTTAAGGGTGGGCATCAATGCACTAGATAGCAGAGGATGGTGTGCTATAATGGCTAGGTCTGTACTACTATATGGATAACTTCTGAAGAAACTTCTCAAAGAAAGGAGGCTCTTGAAGGCTGGGCACAGTGGCTCACAGTGTAATCCTAGCACTTTGGGAGGCCAAGGTGGGCAGATGACCTGAGGTCCGAAGTTCGAGACCAGTCTGGCCAACACGGTGAAACCCTGTCTCTACCAAAAATACAAAAATCAGCCAGGCATGGTGGCACGCGCCTGTAATCCCAGCTATTCTGGAGGCTTAGGCAAGAGAATCACTTGAACCCGGGAGTTGGAGGTTGCAGTGAGCAGAGATTGTGCCACGCACTCCAGCCTGGGTGACAGAGCAAGACTGTCTCAAAAAAAAAAAAAGAAAAAAGAGAAAAAAAAAGAAAGGAGGCTCTTGAGTGAAGAGGAGCATTTGAGACACTTCTCAGAAGACTCTCCAGGGAGATGGGAAGGATTTGGAGAGTAGACTCAAAAAGCTCCAAGCTGGAACGTGGAGTGCACGGAGCTTGGGCAGCCTCCACTCCTGCCCCAGTCCCCACCAGACCCAGGAGGGCCCTTCTCCAGGTTGCTGCATCTGGAGATCTGAAGAGAGCAGGAGCAGCCACACGCCTTGCCATGGGGAACAGAAGCCGTCCCAGGGCCTAGGGCTCCAGCTCCCCTCCAACCAAAGCAGACCTCTGGAGAACACAGCTCACTGGTTCAGAGTATTAGCTCTGGAATCAGAAGGAGGTGGAATCTCCATCCCACCACCTACCAAGTGTGTGAAGATGAGCAAGTTACCTGATCTCTCTGAGTCTTCATTTTCTGATCTGCAAATAATGACAACAGCAATACCCACGTCGTAGTGCTGTTCTGAGGATTCACTTAAAATAATCCTTGTAAAAGCACAGTGCCTGGTTCAAGGTAAGCAATGAATGTCAGCCAGCATCCTCCCCAACCTGCACCTCCTCTGCTCTCACTCCTGGGACTTCCTGCAGGACTGTGGTGGGGAGTTCTGACTGGAGATGCTCTCCAGCGTCTGGAGGGATGAGGAGAAAGGCGCCCAGCATCCCTGGATTGCAGGCAGATGCAGGGAGCAGGCCAAGCAGGCCAGGAAGAATGAGGGCTCTGTGCTTCCTGGAGAATCTGTCACTATCCAGTTGTGTATGTGTCCCAGAAATGACATCATCGAGTCCCCAAAGTCTCCTGCTGCTTTGCAGAACTGGGAGAAAGTGCAGCCCCACAGGGGAATGAAAAGAACCCCATGAACACTCAGCGAATGGAAGAGAGAAGTTGGCAACTCTAACCCAGCACATTCCACAATTCATTGAGATGCAGTTCACCCGAGCCAAGGAACGATGCCCAGATAACCAGGAACACCCGACATTCCCGCCTCCCTCCTGGCAAAATGGTGGAGGCAAAGGACACACCTTAGGGGAATCCCAGCTGGACCCACAGGCGCCAGGGGCAGCTCTGCTGTGGGCTGCATGCTTGCTTATGACGGTGGTGATGATGGTGAGGTATTAATAAAAAGGAGCTTGAAATTCATCTGTTTCAAACATCTCCTTTTACAGGTGAATCAATGAAGTCTTGGGAGATGAAGTGATCTGGCTGATGTCACTCACTGTGAGTGTTGGGCCTGGGATCCGGATGAGACTTTGAGACTCTGGATCCAGAGCTCTTCGTAACTTACTGGAAGCTGACCAGCTCCTCAAAGTCACCTCCCATATACCACTCAGGAGGACAGGGCAGCCTTTCACGTCGGAAGTGGGAGAAGAGCCCCAAAGGTGGCGCTCTGGCTCAGGAATCAAAGGAATTGGGTCCCAGCCCCAGCCCCGGCACCAGCAAGCACAAAAGGCTTATCCTCCCAAGGATGCCCTGGGAGCCTCTGGGGGTCCCGCTGGGCTCCCTCACCTGGGCATGGGCCCTGAGAAGTGCTCCATTTCATCAACTTGGTATCTGCACTTCTTGGTAGGATTTTACCGAATAAAGAGTTCAGAGCTAAGTAAGTTTAAAACCACGGAATACATGGTCCTGCCCAGTACATTTAGCACCCATCATTTGGCTATGGTGGCCGAGGTCTTGGGGTGCAGGGGTGATGGCTTTGCTTCTGTTCACCAATAGGGGGAGAGAGATACGCACTCTGACGCTGAAGAAGAAAGGGAAGGCCAGGTCAGGCTTTCCCCATCTCTCTTCCCCAACCTGCAGTCAGGTGGAAGTTCAAAGGGCCAGAACCAGAGTGTTCACAGGCCAGGGACGTCACTGGGCACGCACCTCATCTGCCACCCCCATAAGAGGACCAGCATACCCTGTCCTTGTGGGGCAGGGCTGCCATGGCAAGGGAATGCCCATGCAACTGCAAGGCCTGCTGGGAGGAGCTGGGGAGGGGGCTGGTTGGAGGGCGATGAGCAGCCTGCTACCCATTCATCTTACAGCCAGAGGGAAGAGCGATGGCAAGCACCACACTGCCTGGCTGCTTGTCCCCACAGGGCATGCTAACGACTTCCCCTCAGTCCCATGACCTCGCGGCTTCAGGGGTAGCTCAGAGACTTGCAGATGGAAAGACGGGTTTCCATTCTTCCTTCCCAGCACCCATCAAGGCGAAATCTCCCACTCTAGATCAAGGGCCAAGTCATCAAACTTCTCTGGGCCACCACTGTCTCCCTCTCACTTGGGGATGGAATCTGAGGGAACACCTGTAGGTAAAGCCAGGGCAGGGGCTAGGACAGCACAATGGGTTCTAGTCAACAATGGGGCTCTGGCCTTGGCGTGGGGGAGGCCTGGGGGTGGCTACCGTGTGTGGCACAAATACCAAGGTGCAGCATCTTAGGGTGGGCTTCTAGTGAAGAAAGAGGGGATGTGGGTGCCTGGAGAGGGAGGGTGAGCACCTCCCCCTACCCGGTGCCAGGTGTAAACTCAATGCCATTGGCTCTGCTAGACTAACTGGAATCATCCACCGAGCATGGTATCACATCTCAACAATCTCCCAGTGCCAGAGTGCGAACCCAGGTCATCTCCAATGGCCTTCTTTCCTCGCTTGCAGACCTGGGTGTTCTATCAGCAGAGCTGCAACCAGGGAAGCTATGGCTCAGTTCTGCTTCCCTAGTTTTGGAAACTCCAGGAACAGGAATGCTAGGAGCTGTAGTCAGGAAGATCCCCCGCCCAACCCACCCATGCCTGCACTGCCCAGGACCTGCTGCAGAGGGATACCAGCAGCTTGCGGCCCTTGCTCTTCCAGAAGCCATTTTAGGCTGAGCAGGGAAGGAAGGAGGGCTCCTCTCCGCCTTGCCACCATCTTAAGCCAGAGCCCCATAAAGCAAGACCGCCACTTCGCCACACTTACGCGGCCCCTCTATGTTCTCCTGCTCTCCCTTCCCCTTTCACACACAAATACGCTCCCCACACACTGCAGAACCACTGCCAGCTCTTTCACAACCAGCTTTTCCCATCAAATAGCTGCACGGCCTGAGGGTTGGCGGCCATCTCTCGGGACCGCCACCCTCCACCCACTGTGGACCTCCGAGGCCCTGGCCGCAGGTGTTTCATCAGCTCCAGGACGGAACATCCAGGACTGCGAGAAAAGGAGGGAAGTGTGCGATCTGAGGAGCAGGTGAGGGCAACAGCTCGGGTTGGGGAATCTGCATCTCCTACCTCTGCCTCTCAGCCACTCTGTGCCTGCTACTGGCCAGAGTCCTGGGTCCTTGCCCATTCATCACACCCTGGCCCCACAATGCACAATCGCCTCTCCATGGAAGGTGTTTCCTTCAAGAAATGCGGCCTTTGGTGTTTGTACTGTGAGGCCGACTGTTATAAAACTCCACGCAGCCAGGATTCTATGTGACTCAGTCAGTTGCACAAACCCAAGTGCAGATGAGGGAAAGCAACTTCTTTCGATACAGGCCCCTCCTTTCCAGACCCAGGAAAGCGCCGAGGACCTCCCTGTGCTCTGCCCTGTCCACGCCTGAGGCTTAGTGCCTAGCACACCATTTTCATGTGGTTTGGGGGTGTCCTTTCCTAGTCCCTGACCAAAGCTAGTTCAAGGCCCCCAAAACACAGTCTTTATAACTGCCTCTGTATCCCTCTGGGCCTCTGTCCTCAGTCCCTGAATCCCAGGCTCCCTACTCTGGCCCCGGAGTTGGCAGCCAGCCCAAAGATCTGGGCAAGAAGGCCACGGGTGGGGGATGGGATCCCCGGTTTTCGAGAATGGGTCTAGACGGAATCTGGGGATCTGCCCACACCCGGGTAACTCCACCCAGCACCCCTACCCCAATCAGAGATCAGAGAGGAGGAAGGGGCAGTTAGACCCCAAAAGATCTGTTAGTCAAGAGACAGTGTTAAGCAGAGCTCTGGCTATCAACAGCTGGGCAATGGGGGAGTTTAGGGTCGGGGGTCAGCTGTCCTTGGGCCAGAGAGAAAGAACTGGCTGACCCCTCCCCCACAGTGAATCATGATGAGAGAGGAAGGAGACAGCCGAGCCTGGGAGACAAAATGACAGGTCACTGGAGGACTGACCTCTCGGGCCCGGGCCAGACGGCAGAAGGGAAGGAAGCCAGAGTGACCACTATCCAAAAGGCAGCAGGGGTCCACGGGGTCCTAAGAACCGCCCGCAGGGCTGCAGGAAGGATAACGGACTCTCCCACCAAGGGGCACAGGGCGCATGTGCACGCCATGAGGCCTGGCCTGCATCCAGGAGAACAGGACTACAGAAAACCAGCAAGGGGAAACCTGTGCCCTAGATGAACAGGCAGGGGGCCGGGAGGACTCCACACTCAAGCCTGCAAGTGCAGAACACACAGGTCCTGCTAGAAACAGGTAAGGGCAGCCAGAAAAGGAAAGCCATCATATCCACTTTAGTCGGAACAGTTAAAATCAGGGTGAAAATCAGAGATGGTAGCATTTTCACAATTAGTGAAGGTCCAACCTACACTTCGGTTTACAAAGCACGTCCACGTGCATCACCTCTTTCTGATTTTAATTGTCCTAGCTGCTCTGAAAAGGCTGTAGGATGATGTATCAATAGGCTTGTTTTGGAGATGAAGAAGCTGGGGTTGAGAGAGGTTAAGCAGCCAATTAAAGGTCACTCACTGATATGCAGCAAAACCTGACTTTTTGACTGTGAGCACAGGGCATATGCACTGCATCGTATGTTATATAATCATCCGTTCCGTAGAACTCACCAGTAACACGTAACAACATCCTGAAAAAAGTTACCACGTGAGTCCACCTAGCGATTTAACTACTCTTGGCAAATTTGAGGTGAACCACACCGAAAGGTCTTCCCAAGTGATCAGCTTTTTACCTAAGGTTTCTGATTGTCAAAACATGAACTCCTGACATCTCTCCCTTGGATGAGTAAGGTTCCAGGGTCTCTGCCATGGCCACTACCAAGAAAAAAAAAACAAAAAACCAGTAGACACTGGCCAAGGCTGTTTAATAAGACAACAGCAAACCACTGCCTTTGGTTTATTAGGAAACTACAAAACAAATGGGCCAGTAGGAATGATGTATCAATTGTGGGATCCACGTGGTAGGCAGAATTGCAATGTTAAAGGCTGCGGCCAAAATCAAAACACCTCCACATGAACTGAGGGCATCAGAACCCAGCGCTCAGAAAGTAAAGCCTCACCGAAAGCCAACCAGGTTCCCTCCCACGCCCAGTGGGGCAAACAGCTAGAGAAGCAAACAGCTAGAAGGCCATAAATGCCCTACAGTAAAAAAAAAAAAAAAAAAAAAGAATTTCTTTGGTCTCCCTTACCACTAATCAAGGCAGGCAGCATATTTATCTTGACGTTGTTCCTTTAACCTGTATTTGCCCCCATCCCCCTCGAGATTTCCTCTTGGGCTTATCTCCAAGCCATCCTTTTCCTTAAAAGATTAAAGATTTGCACACAACCAGTGAGCAGTATATGTAATCTTCAAAGAGCACTTTAGCCATCATAAAGAATATTTTAACAGGCACTAATTTTTTTGCCTTAACCACACCTGTCCTCATAAACCATTTATGAGTTTAGCAGAGAAAGCGAACATACAAAGCTCAGATAAAGAAAAAGCAACCCAGGAATGAAACTTCAGACTTTAGACCACTCAAGACCACCCCTTCTCCAAACTCCTGAACTAAAATGAAAGTTCGTACGGCCTTTTGCCTCTCCCCGGACATCTCCCAAAGGAGCTCCCCCGTCTCCCTCCCCGGCTCAAGCCTCATCTTACCGGTGGCACACAGAGCAATGAAGGTCTGAGCATGCTTGCGGATCAGAGACAGCTTCTCCCGCTGCTGGGGCAGCTTGCGCAAGATGTGCTCAATGAAGTCATGAGGAGTGACAGCTGCCAGGTTCCACTTCAACTTCCCCAGCACCACCAGTTCCCACTCCTGGAGGGGAAGGCAGGAAGAGAAGAGGAGAATCTAAATTCCACAGGCTGACCTGGTGTAGGGGGCTGGGGGTTGGGCTCCAGACCAGTTTTAAGGCCGCTCATTAGGACGTGGCTGCTAGATTGTAAGGCGGGCCCATTTGTCAATGTGCCCCTGAAGCTTTGAAGTTGTTGACAGCTCTTCTTATGCTTCAAATGTCAGGCTCCACTGAAAATAATGAGAGCCCAGGTAGCTGTTGCCAAGATTCTATTTTCTTCTACTTCGTTTCCACTCCAGCTCCCCTTACCCCCCTCCCAACCCTGACTTGCAGGCAATACTGCTTCCCGCCCACCCAGAAAGCTGAACCTACAATGAGATACGGCCAAGGTCATTGTGGCCCTTTCATGGTAATTTATTGTATATGTCTCTATCACCGAATTAATAGTCTTTTTAATCTTCATGGAAAAATGATGCACACAGATAAAGCTCAAAATAAGGTTCCTTGGCCCAACTCCTTGGCAACCAATTAGCTTGCTTTTACTTAGTGCCAAAAAGTGCCTTTATCTCCCTGCTGCTCAAACTCCCCTTTTACATATCAGGCAGAAATTCTGGGGATGTGACACTCAGCCCTTTCACCTAAATGTTTCACAGGCCATTGTCATCATGACTAAAGGACCACACGGTCATTAGCAACCTCATTTTGCAGATGGAGGTGATCTGGGGCAAGGTGAGGGTGCCTGCTCAGTGTCACAGCATCCCTCAGTGCAAGTGTGGGGACCACACAACCCTGTCTCTTTTGGGTCTCTCACCAGCAACCCACCTGAAAAAGAACCTTGTTTCCCTCTTTCACTGAGATACTTACGGGAAACTGTGCTCAAAGGGAAACGGTCCAAAATAAAACATTAAAAATATCGTATGTGCTACCAGAAAATATGCCTAGCCACTGAGCTGTCATCAGAGGAATGAGAGGCAGGACCTGTTTGCCAATGCACCCTCTCTCCCATTCACCTGGAGAACCTGGAATCTCTTTCATTTGCTAAACCAGCAACCAGAGCAGCAGTCCCACAGCTGTGGGGCTGGGGGTGATTCCCTTTCCCTCCCAGGCCTCAGCCTTCTCATTTGTAAAATAGGACTCTTCCAAATCCCAACTTCTGGGATAAAGGGAATAGGAAAAAGCCAAGTTTGTTTGTAGCAATATATTGCTTGGCTAGTCCTGGAAAGATTTGGGTGTCCTGAAGAACATCTCAATTCACCATCCTCTCGAAACAAATGAACCATATGAAGATGATTTTTCCTGCTCTCTCATGAGAAAAACAAATTGGTTCCCAATTCTAACAATGTTTTCTTCATAAGCTTTAAAATCTGCCTTGGCTTTCTGTGGACAGCTGGGGTAAAGCACCCCAATAAACTACTAAACCACCATCATCTTCAAAGACGGCTTGAAATGCCAGCCCTTCCTCTTCACAGGGTAATGCGAGTACGAACCACTGGTCTTGCACCATTATTAAAGGAAGCAGATCTCCCAGAAGAAAGCACCTTTCTAGGCCTCTCGGACCAAACCAGAAGCAGCTAAAACCTGGCAGCGGTTCAAAGGTGAAGTCATTCAGGCCCCTCTCCACATTCTCGGCAATTCCTCCCCCGACCTTGTGCATGTCTTCCACTAGATGGCAGCAGAGCCCCAGAAAGGAAGGCTCCTCACAAAGAGCTCAGTTCAAGAAGGCAGCCTCAGCCCTGTGGACTTTGTGCAGGCCCTGCCAGTGAGGAGGGGGAGGGGGCGGGCAGGAGGGGGTGCTTTTCTAAACAGTGCAAAGAGGGGTGTGCAAACCACTGAAGGTGGGCCTTGGAGCCGCTATTCCATGCAGTACAGCTGCAATATGGTCGTCTTATATGTCAAGCTGCAGGGAAAAGGAGTTAGATCAGGTGGGAAAAAGGTTCCCTGGTAGAAAACCAGAGATAAGACAGGATCCCTGGGGTTGTACAGAGGTCACAGTCCCACTGGAGGTAGGAACCCAGGCCTCGGACTCCTTCAGTGAAAGGCCACATTTTGACTTTGCTCAAAAGTCAATGAACTGATATTTAGTGAACAGCTATTATGTGTTGGTATCTTGAGACTTTGTAGATATAGAGGGCATTACCTTTGAACTCCAAGTTTTTAGGAGACACCACAGCCACATACCTATCATGTGAACACGTTCTCAGACTATTTTTGGAAATTTGGAATTTAATTAAAATATTATCACTGTTAATTAAAATATTCCATGCGTCCCCTACACACATGCATACACAATTGCAAATGAGTCTCACCAACCCAAATCTTATTCACAGATGAGATCTTATTCACAGATGTAGCCTCAGTGCTGGGCACGGAGCCCGGGCACATAGTAGGAACACACAAAAAATAAACAGTGGTTTCCTATTAAATGAGCTATCGCCCATAAGTGGGTAAATTCTATTGGTGGGGTCATTTTGGATCCCAAGAATTTGCTCTGGCAGTGGTGAGTAGAAGGCATATTGTTGGCCAGGGGAAAGCGGGAATCGCAGAAAGGAAGGGAGGAAGGGGCCGGTCATTACCAGCAGCTCCTGAGGCTTGATGGAGTTGTCGGTGTAAATGCACAGCTTCTCCGCAGTCAGCGGGCTGGTCTCTTTGAGTTTGGAGGCCAGGAACATGCAGACAGCACCCAGGAGTTGCAGATGGGACTTCGGAGTCGGGACCCCAGCCAAGAAACGGTCCAGGTAATTCATGGCCAGAGGGAAGACCTCTTCTTCGCACTTCTGTTCCTCACAGACCTATAATGGGAGTGGGAAAGGGTTGGGGGGCGGGGGCGGAGAGCATAGCATCAGCAAAAGAGAAAAAGAATAAAAAAGCGTAATCTATCGAAACAAAAAAATTTAATTTTTTTTTCTGGGAGGGGGAGGGGACCAGAATGCGTGATAAGAATAAAGAACAAAGATGAGGAAACCGGAGTGAATCAGAATAGCCCATCAGTGCTTTGGTATTCCCAGGGATCCTATAAAAGGGGGTGAACTACAGCTCCAAAACGGGGAGTCGGAGAAGTGCGCAGCAGCCGCGGCAGCTCCGCGACGCTCCCTTTGGCTACTCCTTCGCGCACTCTAACTCACTCACTCTTTTTTGGATTTCGTCATCTTTTCAAAAAATCAATAAAAATATTCTGGAGGCTCCGGGGGTCCACTTCTTGGTCTCATCCGGATCCCCAGATCCTCCTCTATCATTCCCGACAATTGGAAAAAATGTCTGGGGGGGTCCCTGCGGCCCAGGGGCCGCTATTGGGGGGGCGGGTGGGGAGAGGTGGGGAAGAGAGGGGGAGGGAGGAGAGGAGGAAGAGCGCCGCAGCCTCGGCAGCTGGAGTCGGAGCAGGGGGGGGATGGTTTCAAAAAATAATTAAAAATCGAGGAAATATCCTAGAAAAGCCCTTTTGGCGTGAAAACCCCAAAGAAGAGCCAGGCTTCCCGAAACAGAGGTTTCGGGTGCCAGAAAGGTCTGTATTCCGACCCCTGGGGCTTTGGATCCCGGGAGGAAACTTGAAGGGGTGAGCGCCGCGGCGGGAGTGTCCGGCTGCGGCCCACAAGGACAGAAACTAGGGAACGTGGTGACGAGCTAGGGG